>NC_138531.1:8503677-9083677 GCF_964234715.1 Podarcis melisellensis
GAAGCACCACTTTAGCTAATGGGGCCTCTCGCGGCTGCTGCATGATTTCTGTTCTCATCCTGAAGCAAAGTTCTTAACCCGAGGTACTATTTCTGGGTTAGCGGAGTCTGTAACCTGAAGCTTATGTAACCTGAAGCATATGTAACCCGAGGTACCACTGTACCATCTACCCAGCAGTCGGTGGAGGGTG
This sequence comes from Podarcis melisellensis, assembly GCF_964234715.1. NCBI lineage: Eukaryota > Metazoa > Chordata > Lepidosauria > Squamata > Lacertidae > Podarcis > Podarcis melisellensis. The sequence goes on from NC_138531.1 coordinate 8,503,868, forward strand.
GGACAATCAAGGTGATGCTACTCGCCTGTCTGCCCAGGTGTGAATGTTGATGCCAATTCCTTAGAGGGAGGGGGTGGGCAAGAGGAGCTCAGTATGCTGCAGGTGGAGCAACAGATTGGGAGCTCAGCAAAGTTCAGGTGCAGCAGCAGCAGTAGAGTCAAATCAGGGCCCTACAGTTTACAAGAGGGGTCGGCAAACTAAGGTGTGTGGGCTAGATCAGGCCCAATTGCCTTCAGGATCTGGCCCGCGGACTGTTCATGGATCACTGTGGGGATTCTGTTCGTTCAGGCTGCGCCATTCCGCCCCCCTCTCACACACACACACACACACACACACCGCGGTGACGCCTCCTCCCTCCCTCCTCCTGGCTTCTCTCCGCCCTGCCTAGAGGAGGAAGGGGGCTGGGCTGAGCGCCATTTTAAGCAGACCCTCTCCAGAGCCAGCCCTTTCGCGCCACTCATCTTCCCTCCGCCATTGCCGCCGCCGCCCTGGTGCTCCTGTGGGCCAGAGAGAAGAGCAGTCGAGCTCACTCTCCCTACCCACGAGAAGCGGCGGTGGCAGTGGTGGTGGTGGCGGCAGCAGCCCCTGGGAAGGTAAGCGCAGCGGCTGGGCCCAGAGGGTGGGGAGGAGGACTACTTGCCCCCTTGCCTCTTCTTCCAGCTCCCCACCCCCAGTGCCACTTCTCCGGCCCACCACAAGATCTGAGGGACAGTGGACCAGCCCATGGCTTAAAAAAATTCCTCACCCCTGGTTTATAGGCTAACACACCTGCACAACCATAACTTTACCAAATATAGAGAAATATTAAGAATCACGTATTGGGTTGGAAGCAGACCAGCACATTTGTGAACAGAAGGGAATAGGATATAACAGACGTTCCCATGTAAAGAATGAGGAAGGAGTTAATTTTTGTCGGTTTTGTGTTGGTCACAATGGAGTGGATGGGAAAGAGGAATAAGTAAAAATAAAACACCTTTTCCCTTCCTTCAATGGGACAATAAATTTCTGAACTTGCAGGTAACTGTCACTGAACATGTGTCAAGTCCATGTTATACGGAATTATCCCATCCTAGTTGGTGGATGCCGTTTGCTCTCAATTCAGCCCTTACATTTTCAGCTCTTAACCTGACATGGGGGCATCTGCTATCTACACATGGTGCTTATTTGAAGTGCTGTTTATTGCTTTCATACTGCTCTTTCATACTGTGGTGCACTAAATATTTCTGTGTTAATTTCTTTAATTGTAACTCAACCCAGGAGGTGCTGCAAAGCATAAACGTTCTCTTAACACAAGAGAAAGTGCATCACCATGTCAACGATTGCAATGGTAGCCAACATCTCACCATTCAATGCTAGAAAGTATTAACATCCACCCCATATCAGAAGCTGGGCAGGGTTGTCTGACAGTCTGTAGAACCTAGTAGTCAAAGAATAAATAGTATGTAATGGGGATTATTCTAGCATTAATTTCACTGGGATTTAGTCTGAACTCTATAGTTCTTTGCCATCTGTTTTCTCTAGTGATTCAGCTCACCTTCCCCCTTCTCATTCTTATTTTCTGTCACCAATCTTTCTCTTACTCCCTATTTACTCCTCTACATTTGGGTCATGGGAGGGGGTGGGTTGTCAAACGAGATATCAGGTATAGTGAAGCAGATCTTCACGAAAATGCTGAATCTGGATCTAATTCACTTTATCAGTGGAGAACTGCTCAGGTATGTATATCTGACAAATATTTAGGGCACAACCCTATATTTGAGTTCTGCCAGGTAAGGAACTACTGTATAGGATTTGGTGGAAGTCATGATATGTTTATGGAAGACAAGATACGATAACATGAAAAAACTCCAGTGGAACTATTTTACTATTTTTGTGTTGAACAATCTTTTTTAAGTAGACAAATATGGAGCATTATTTGGCGGATTTAACAAACAATGCTCCCAGGTAAATTAATGCTCCCTTGTTAATGAATTAAACTGATACCTAAAGCAAGGTGGTCTCTACGAAACTTACAAACATGCTTTGAAACATACAAAATTGTTGGAAAATGTTTGTTAAATTCTGACGGCCATTTTTAATGTAAAACACAAGCCGCTAAAGAATACAAAGAAACACAAACTCATCAGCAAACCCAGAACAACAGGCATGTTACAGGGCTGCATGCATGTGAAAGAGGTACAGCCGCAGTATGTGAAGATTTAACAAGAAAGAGCAATTTTAGCAGCTGTTTAAAAGAGAGAATTTCAGCAGGTGTAGCTCTACTGGGCTACCCTGGGCTGTACATGATATTACCTCCCTGCTCTTCACCCCACCAGCCACAATGGGCATCATAAGATATTTTTTCTCTTGAAAAGGAAGGACACAATATTTTTTAAAAAGAAATCCTGACTTCTGTTTTAAACTTAATGCTAGGAAAGCTTATAGCGAGAGTAAGATTTACAGCTTGATCCACATTTAATCACAGTGATTTTAATGGGATGGAAACCGAGAATCACAATTGAATCAACTAAAAGTGTAGCCAAGACTTTACTGTGCCATAAAACAAATTTGGGATGGGGGTAAACTACAGCAGAGCAATGTCACAAAATACAATGTCATGCTTGTACCACATGACTATTACGCTGGCACTGCAAGCAGAAATACCATCACAAAAATATAGGGACCAGAGTAGGTTTCTTGTTCAGAGGAAGGACAACTCAACTTTATGGTCTATCTTTATGTTTCATGCAGCTGAGAATATACCCATCCACATGAAAAGTCAGTCTTGCTCTCCTTTTGATATAATTTGAATTTTGAATAATGAAATGAGTTCTGAAGGAAGAACAAAAGAAGGCACCCAAGCAATTCAACAGGGATTACTCCAAGCACAAGGATGCAGAAATCTAACCAGTTATGCACCTCCACTAGCTGCCTATATAAGTCTGCTTCCATTCAAATCCCTAGTGTAGAATTTGAATACATTTTCTTTTTCTTCAATTTTGAAAGCTGAAATTATGGAGAAAAAAACCTTATTTCAGGTTGTTTAGGAAACTGTTAATAAAAATATTAAATTTATCAGGGGCTGCAATCTAGGGAGGAAGAAACTTTCCCAAAGAATTTGTATTCATGGTCAAAGATTCTTATTTATAAAATGACACCTGTGTAGAGGCTGAACAAGTAGCTCATCTGGTAATTAGGCAGATGGTACATAAGAGCCTTTGTTCTATTTAAAACTTTTATTTCTTTATCCATTTTGGGATTCAGAAGAGACACTTACAATCCTTTTTCTAAGCATCTTTGCTGGGATATAAATTTCAATGTTCTCGGTTGCATTTAATTCCAAGCAAAAGGTCATTAGGACTGGGATATTACTATAATAAGGTTATGGGAACAGTAGAATCCCATTTATTTAAAGGAAGGAATTGGGTTGCAAGATGAAGGAAATGCACTGTGACTGCATCAAAAGAAAGATGGAAGCTCACAAAATGAGGACGCATAAAATGGCAATACAAATATATTCACAGAAGTTTTTAGCAACAAACAAAAATGTCAGTCCTTTGCATAAAAGCCCTCCAGAAAATGTTTTGCCTACAAATGCAATACTCCAAACTTTTACTCTGTGATCTGAATCCAAGTGAAGTGAAACAGGATTTCAGCAAGATGTCCCCAATGTCTCTTGGTATGAATATCCAGCCTTTACAAGTTCCCATTGTTGCATTAATAAGGATTTTCCAAAGCTTGTCTCCCAACTTTTCAAGGAGATTATAGAAATCTAGTGTAAAATAAGGAACTAAAAAACAAACAAATAAAAAAATCCCTCTAATACATAGATGATGCCTAATTCCTCTGAACTTGTGCTATGGCACTGTGTGAGTGGGGGAGAAGAAAGATTACCAAGGCAGATACCAAGATAGGTTCACCTCCTGGCAATAACTATCCAAGGCTGAATAGGTTCAGGGATTAATCTCAATATTTATGCATTTCGTGACACCTTTACCTTTGCTAGCTAAAAGACCAGAAAATAAGTAGCATGTTACCACTGTGGTCAGATTTTGAGTAGAAATAGGACAGAATATTGGGTTTTTGAGTTACCATAATATAATTTTATTCATTTGTTCATTAAATTTGTATACCATCCTTCATCCGAATCTCCCATAAGAACGTAAGAGCCTGCTGGGTCAGGACAACAACCCATCTAGTCCAGCTTCCTCTTCTCAGTTGCCACCCAGGTGCCCAAATGGGAATTCAAGCACAAGAGACCTCTCCCATCCTGTGGTTTCCAGCAGCTGGTATTCAGATGCATTGCTGCCTTCAGTTGTGAAGGCAGAGCACAGCCATCAGGGCTAGTAGAGTTCAATAGCCCTCCCTCCATGATTTTGTCTAATCCTTATTTAAATCCATCCAGGTTGGTGGCTACCACTGGCTTGAGTGTGAGACTGAGTTCCATAGCTTAACTAGGTATTGTGTGAAAAGGTGGTTTATTTTGTCTGACTCGAGACTCCCAGCATTCAGCTTCAATGGCTGTCCATGAGTTCTAGTGTTACGAAAGGGGACGACGACTTGTTTCTGATTCCTTCATCCATGCCATGGACAATTTTCTAAACTTCTATCGTGTCCCCTCTTCTCTAAACACCCATTTTCTCTAAACTAAAAAGTCCCAAATACTGCAACCTTTCTTACTGGGGAGCTGCTCTGTTCCTTGATCATTTTGGTTGCCCTTTTCTGAATATTTTTCAAGACTACAATGTCCTTTTTGAAGCGAGATGACCAGAATTATATGCAGTATGGCAAATGTGGTCACACCATAGTTTTGTATAACTGCATTACAATAAAGGCAACTTTATTTTCCTTTCCTTTCCTAATGATCCCCAGCATGGAATTTAAATTTTCACAGGTGTTGCACACTGGATCAACACCCTCTTTGAGCTATCTGCTACAACCCTGAGGTCTCATTTCTGATAAGTCACCGCCATCTCAGACCCCACAAATGTATATTGTGAAATTATTATATATTTTTTGCCTTTACATGTATCATTTTACACTTGTTTACATTGAATTGCATTTGGCATTTTACCACCTATGCACTGAGTCTGGTGCGGTCCTTTTGGAACTCTTCACAATCACTTTTTGTTTTAATGACCCTGACAAGTTAGTAACATCAGCAAACTTGAGCACTGCTCACTCCAAATTCTCAATCGTTTATGAACAAGTTTAAAGGTACAGGTCCCTATATTGATCCTTTCAGGACTCCACTTTCTACATCTTTCCATTTGGAGAACTGTCTATTTATTCTCACTTAACCTGCAACTTAACCAATTTGGGATCCTCAGGAGGACCTCTCCTCTTATTATTTGCTTGCTAAGCTTACTCAGTAGTTAGCACAATGTCATAACTTGTGTTGCTGCGGTGTGATTAGTACAGAGTATCTAGCCAAGAAATACAAAGTTAAAACTTACTGCAAGTTTAGGCCACAATAATAGAAAGTAATGATGATAGAAAGTAATAATAATATTATCAGCCAAAGATACTAATATATTAGAAGTATCTGATAGCTTACACAAATTCTTGTATTTTAGAAATCTACTGTTGTAGTTTCAAGGATGGGAATCATCATCAAGGGTGGGAATCATCATTATTTTTCAGGAATCTTGACTGCCAAGTCTAAAATAAAGGGGGAAAGGCATAAGCTAAGACAATAATTGTAACTCAAGAACTCAAAGACTCAGGTTAAAGCAATGTCCACTTACAAGAGGGGTCAGCAAACTTTTTCAGCAGGGGGCCGGTCCACTGTCCCTCAGACCTTGGGGGGGGGGCTGGAATATATTTTGGAAAAAAATAAACAAATTTCTATGGCACACAACCCAGAAATGCATTTTAAATAACAGGACACATTCTACTCATGTAAAAACACGCTAATTCCTGGACCGTCCGTGGGCAGGATTTAGAAGGCGATTGAGCTGGATTTGGCCCCCGGGCCTTAGTTTGCCTGCCCATGAGTTACAATAAGTGATTTTGGAAGTGTTGCATTCATACTACAGATTTGAGCAGCCTTACAATCTAATAAGCAAAATTACAGTCCTAATGTAGGTAAGATGTGACATTCTTGCATGGATCCTATGTGGGATGCTATCTTTCCGTCTTCTCTCAAAGCCCTCGTTTTCTGCATTTGGGTTAATTCCTTAGGCTGCAATCCTAACCACATTAAGTTAAGAGTTGCTGGCATCTGTCTGTCCTGAAAGAGATAATGGAGTGCACCTGTGAGGGCGAAGCCAAGCTGGTGCGTTAGCATCACCGATGTGACCTCCCTGAGGTGCAAGCCTGGGAAGTGTATGGAGGTCCTGGGCTGCCAAGATGATGTGGTCCAAAGGAAAGCAGAGCAATATGTTTGCAGCAGCGTGATTTGAATAATATTCTCAGATATTTCATTAGGACACTATAAAACTACAGTGGTACCTCGGGTTACATATGCTTCAGGTTACATACGCTTCAGGTTACAGACTCCTCTAACCCAGAAATAGTGCTTCAGGTTAAGAACTTTGCTTCAGGATGAGAACAGAAATCATGCTCCAGCAGCGGGGCAGCAGCGGGAGGCCCTATTAGCTAAAGCGGTGCTTCAGGTTAAGTACGGACCTCCGGAACGAATTAAGTACTTAACCTGAGGTACCACTGTATACAGTTCTGCTAGGGGGAGTGCTTTCGGCTGCACAATGAAATTTCCCCTCTCTCTTATCTCCACACCTGGCCCCCCCCCACCATGCACATCTTAAATCTAGTTACAGATAGGTAGCCGTGTTGGTCTGCCATAGTCAAAACAAAACAAAAATCCTTCCAGTAGCACCTTAAAGACCAACTAAGTTAGTTCTTGGTATGAGCTTTCGTGTGCATGCACACTTCTTCAGATACACTTGTTTCATCTTAAATCTGTTCCAGAGGGTTGGGGAGGGGAGACCCATAATGTATTTAGGAGGTCTGCAGAGAACCCAGGGATAGGAGAGGGAATGAAGTTCTGTTGTACAGGCCAAAGTGCTTGAACTAGCAGAAGTATCAAGCTTAATAACATCCTTAAAATTTACCACCATGATCTTTGCTAGTAGCACTTTTTCTTTAGCTCTTGCACATTTTTGTTGTTTATGTAGCATAGTTGCTGTGTAATGAACCATGTTCATTGATAAACACACTAAAAGCTTATTTCAAGAAGATTAAACATTTTTCTTCCACAGCTGAAAACACCACAAAATTATAAAGCAGTTGCTGTCAGGCTAATTCTCATTTAATGACCTGCCTACCTCAGGCAGGTTACACAATCTGGATATATTACTATATTGAAACATTTAACACAAGAATCGTTTTTGTTTATAATACAGTGGTTCCTCAGGTTACATATGCTTCAGGTTACATACGCTTCAGGTTACAGACTCCACTAACTCAGAAATAGTACCTCGGGTTAAGAACTTTGCTTCAGGATGAAAACAGAAATTGTGTTCCGGTGGCACGGCGGCAGGGAGAAGCCCCATTAGCTAAAGTGGTGCTTCAGGTTAAGAACAATTTCAGGTTAAGAACAGACCTCCAGAACGAATTAAGTACTTAACCCGAGGTACCAGTGTAATTTTAAGACTCTAATGAGGTAAGGCAAAACAAGAATACAGTGAACTCCAAAGGGCAGCAGAGACAGAAATATGGCTAATTCTTTTTCCTTGGTCATTCAAGTTCAGGCTGTGTTTGGCTGTTTCAAAACAACATTTTTTAAAGAAAACTGAATATGATATGATAAAGCCACAGTTCATTCTTGTGTAGAAACTCAGGACTTAACTATAAGTTACATTCATAGTGTTTTTAAAATAAAATGTTGGGGATGGCCATGCTTCCCTCTTAAAAATCCTTTCCTCTGTTCTCTTTCCTACAGAATATCTCCTCAAGCTTCTGTGCATCAGGTGCCATGTGATGCTAATAGGACTTCTGGAGACAATTAGCAGCGTTGAAGGGCAGGGTGGCAAGGGAACCAGCCCAGGGAAAGTGTTAAAAGCACTTCCACGTTGCTTTTAATCAGTGCCACAATGACTCTTAAGAAAGTAGTGGCCAATCCTTAAAAATATTTTAAATAGATAAGGTGTTATTTTGGAGTTACTGTAAATTTATTGGCTAGTTTGGACTCTCTTTCTTATATCCCGAAGTTGTTTGCTATTTAACCAGAGACAGCAACAAAAAAATGAGTCAACATACAAAAAGCTCTATTAAATCCCCACCCATTTCCAGCTTTAACAGTCATGGTATTGAAGATATTATTTAATAAATAAGAGAGAAATGAAGTAAAAATGAATCATCCCCAAGCTTTTCCCTTGATCTCAGAGCACCTAGTGGCCACTGAGATTATCATTCTACACAAACCTATGCATGTTTGTTGAGAAGTAAATTCCATGGCAGTTTTGATGATTTTAAAATCCTAATGATTTCAATTAGAGGGTCAAGTAGGTTTTTGGATCTGTCCCAACGAAATCAAAGGAACTTAAAACTTTGGCTGGCATTTAACCTATGTATCCAACCAGGAAATGAAAAAGAACACTTCATCACGTTTTTCTTCTAAATTCCCATGCCTACAGAAGAACCTCTCTTCAGGTTCAAAGCTTCCAAACATGATTGGAACTTGCTGATCATCCAAAAGTAGGTTTTGTTTCACTTTTCCTGTTCCTTTCATTTTACAGAATCACCAGTATAGCTACAAATTCCCCTGATGCTCCCAAAGTAAGAGAACTACATGAATACCCACAAAACTTTTCAATAAAAAAGTCAAATTGTATGAAATCAGTTTCTCCGCTTCACTGCCTTGAAACTGATTCATATATTGTTATACGCACAAATGACTGCTCACACAAGCGGACCACTCACGTGAGGAGCCTAGTAATGGGGCTGAGATCTCACACAGGTTCCCACCTGCCAATTCACATGAGCCTGTCCCATTCTTTCCAACAAAGAGCAAAGCATCTTTTATGCTTTCCAAACTAAAGTAGTGATTGAGCAATTGTGAATAAAAGACTGTGCAGAACTACACCTAGGGCGCCAGACAAGGGATTCCTAACCCTGTGTTTTGCTGCCAAACAGTGCTGCTTATAGGTCAGGTATTTTTAGAGAAAAGACTGGAAGCTCAGGTGGAGGTTGTCATTTCCCACCCACCGCCTTTTATCTGAAGCACTCACTGCCACTTTCCCTCTGCTTGCCCAGGTTCCACAATGTGTGTGTGGCTGGTTGGTTGGTTTGTTTGCTATTGCAAAACTGATTAGGTGAGCACCTATTTTATGCATGTCCTTAAACACAGTAACCATCTTTCCATCTGGCATTTTCCAGGCACTACTTTCACCCATGAAACCATGAGGATGGCTGGGACTCCTCCTCCTACAAATAACACTGTTCTAACCTGAAGTTGCCATGAATGTAAAGTACTCCAAAAAGCTCCCAGAAGTTTGCACCGTAATTACATTACATCAGTTTTTGGTTTCTCATCGGTTTTTATTTGGGAGGTTTTTGCCATCTAAAATATACAGTGAGTTTCTTCCTGCCTGATCTAAACATTACCTATATTTTTATGCAATATACCAAGGTAAGCGATTTCTCTTCCTAACACCCAGAATATGAAGGTAAAATAGGGTAATACAGATGGTTCCCCTTCTGTATTCAGAGCAAAGATAATTGAGTAACACAGAAAAATGACTAGACATACAAAAATGGTCCAGTTTTGCTAAAACAAGTAGTACTGAATCAACAGTTTTTAACTTCAGGAAGTTCAGAATTTTCCCGTCTATGTCCTTGGTCATTTGGGAAACTTCAGTTGTTTATCTAGAATCATGGAAGGATAGCAACTAAGTGCAGATGCAACAATCTGTTGATAGTTTTGTGGCAAATACTGTACATTGATAGTTTCACAGTTAAGATTACCACTGGAGAATTTGGGGAGCATGCAACAATTTCCCCAAAGCTAGGATTTTACATGCAGCATTTAAGAAAGGCATAGACCTACTAAATGTCACCACACCTCTCTGAACTCCAGACTTAGCAGTGAAGCAAATTTAACAAGTGTCATATCCAGCAAAACACACTGATCTCTTGATACAAGCAGACAACAATTCTTTAAGTGTTTGAGCTCTTTAAGATGGGAGCTGACAATTCAGTTCCATCTTGCTTAACTGCAAAGCTGAAAATTCAGACCCCTGCCGGCTTGCCTTCCTATAAATCTGAGTGGCATCCAGAAAGTTTAAAAAAACACACATTTCATTTCTGTACAAGTTTGGTACCTCAACATTTGATTAGATGTAACCCAGCCAAAATGAAACACTTAACACTTAACAGAAGCACATCTAAGCATGTACTCTTGTCATGGCTTAACTTTGATTTGATCATGCCTGTTGACAATTAGACATGTTCTTAACAGCCCTGATTTAACATTCAGGCACCCCAGAAAGATAAAAAAAACTGGGGCACATTTAAAGTAAGTAGAGATGAAATAAAAGTTTTTGCTCTGAAAGCCTTACATACTGAGAGAAAGGAAGGCATGATCTCTTATTGAATTAATCAAAAGGAAATGCAAACAGAACACTTCATCTGACAAAATGGAAATAGTGCATGGTTATTAGTGCAAATACTTGTGAAGCTCAACCCCACACATATTTACTCAGAAGTTCCATCAATGTCAATGACACTTGACTGACGTACTGCAACCTAGCTCCATCTTTGTGGGACTGATTGACTGACATGGACTCCAAATGTTTATGGAAACTTTGAGGGTACCACAAGGCAACACAGCAAACACTGGCTACAGGACTTTTCTATCTGAGCATGGAGCTTTAACTGAATAGTGGATTTTTAATATGAGCCCCATACTAAAATGCTTGGGAACCAAGACTTCAATAACTTTTGGAACTTCTAGCAGAAGCAAATAACCTAGTAGAACAAGTTAGGAATTCATATACTAATCAGTCCAATCTTTAAGCCTTCAGCAACAATATGTATCTTAAAAATGTATCAAGAATATAAGCTTGGATATTAAAATTCATAACCTAGCTATAAAATGAGAGAATCAGAGTTTAAGTTGGTACTCTTTTTCCTACAAGTTTAAAGCCTTTATCTTCATCATCTGACTCCAAACTGACTGTGGCTATTTGGTACGGCAGGAAGGCATTCTGCATATATGCAAACACACCCATCGTTACATTATTAGTTCATGTGTTCCAGACTTATGTCCAAGCACTGGGGGGGGGGGGGAATATGGGGCAGGACTCTGCTTGAGTCTAGCTCAAATTAAATTGTCTGAAGGTATTGCACAAGTATCCTTCAAAGGCAATTGGTAAGAGCAAGAGAGATTGATATCAAACCAACCAAATCAATTTGAGATTACAAAGTTTTGTTACTGTGATCCCTGTCAAACGAAGAACTCCTGGCTGGTCCTCCTGCAGCATAATTTTAACAAAAACCTTTGCTGTAAAACTCACTGAAGAGAATTACATACCCTCTTCAGCAAATCAGCATTGTCACAGTCCATCCAAAGTTAAACACTTTAGATTTAAACAGGAATGATTTAAGCATGTCATTAATTCTCACCAAAAACAACGACACTTAAAGTGCATGCGATCAGCTAGATTGTTTAATTGTAGCCTATGTGCTGATCCCACTGCAGGGTCCATGCAGGGTCAGAAATAACTGCACATGCATTTGGAATGTGGGGTTCAGTTAACACCAAGTGCATGCAATGGATTTAAAACCATGTGGTAAAAGTACATGGGGCAAAATGGAAAGTTCCTCCGGTTATTCATCTGGAAACTGTTTAACTTGAGCTCCATGTCCACTCCTACAACTTTAGAAAATTACTCTTCCTCACTGACTCTGTATCGTTTGGGCTGTTACACTGGCAGATTTGAAACAGCATTTGCAGAGGGGTAGAGAAGCATAAGTGCAATTACTCTTTGGCATGGAGGAAAGCCCCAGAGTATTGTGGCATCATGAAGGCTAAGTGCATGATCCATCAAAGATGAGTAATTTTAAGAGCCACTGGTGTTAAAGGGAGGGTTAAATGTGCACTTAAATCCCTCCCTTTGAACTCAGAGGGATATGCAGCCCTTTCCTCCCCATCTTTACTCAAGTTCTACCAGTTTCCAAGTCTTTAAGGCTGGGATCTGATACATACACACTGAGAGTAAGCATCGCGGACACAGTAAACTGTCAAAGAAGCAATCTCGGGAGTGAGCCCCACTGAGTTCTGCTTCCCAGCGAACATGCTCAGCACCCAGCTGTTCATTTCAAGCAAGACTACAGCCAGGCAGAGTGGAGAGTAGGTTCAAAGGCTCAGAAGTCTCCCAGAGTTCAGCAGGGCTTACTCCCGAGAAAGCATGCATCTGGCAGAGGTGGGCTGGGAATCAGTGGCGTAGCGTGAGTTGTCAGCACCCGGGGCAAGGCAAGTAATTTGTGCCCCCTAACCCGTGGATTTGCGCCCCCTAACCCTAACCCCCAGATGTTGCGCCAGGGGCGGCCGGGCCCCCCTGCACCCCCCACGCTACGCCACTGCTGGGAATGTGCCTTATTTCGCGTCTCCCTCCTGTTATCCTATTGCAAAGAAGATCAAGGGGGCAAACATGTGCGATGAACTCTCCCGTGGAGTGGGACGTCGCGAAGGTGACCAAGTGCAGCGCATTAAAGAAAACCCAAACCTACGCTAAGGAAGACCCCTCTCTCCCCAAAGGCCGCCTCGTTTGGCCAGCTGCTCCCCTGAGCGGGTACTGTACCTGTGCGCGGCCCCTTCACCTGTTGCCTGGCCTCCGCCCTCCAGGAAGGGCGCCGGCTCCTCCTTGACCTCGCGCAGCACCAGCGTCTTCTCCCGCTCGCGCGTAAACTCCCCCGGCGCGCCTCGGCCGGGCGCCTCTTCCAGGGACTCCACGTAGAAAGCGGTGCGCGGGGCCGGCTGGCGCCGCTGCTGCTCGGCCAGTCCATGGAGCCGCGTGGCGGGCAGCAAAGTCCCGTTGAGGGGCGGCGGGGCGGCAGCGCAAGGCGGCGGCGAGGACGACGACGAAGAGGCGGCTTTCTTCCAGAAGGCGCCGCTGCTCCTCTCCTGGCTCTTCAGCAGGCGGCTCTGGCTCGGCCCCCAGTGCTCGAAGCTGCTGTCCTGCTGCAAGCAGCCGCCGGCCGGGGCCGCCGGGTGGCTGAACAGTTTCCAGCGGAGGCGCAAAATGTGCTTCACGTCAAAGTCCTTCCGACCCGAGTTCGACATGCTGCCGCTGCTGCCGAGGCCGCCGCCGCCGCCGCGGAGGGAGACGAAGAGGGGCGCGCGGCGGCGCCGGCGAGGCTGGAGCCAGGCGCCTCTTTCCCCGCTCCGCTCGCCTCCGAGGCGCGGCGCTCGCCTCACGGAGGAGGGAACCTCCGAGGGGAAGCGGCGAAGGAAGGGGCTTTAAAAGAAGAACGGCACAAATAAATGCATACGCAAGGCAGTTCCAGAGGTAGACCGGGGAAAGGCGGCGGCGGCGGCGGCGGCGCCCTCAGCGAAGACGGCAGCGAGCTGACGGAGGGCGCCTCCAAACTGCGCGGAGGGCGAAGCGAAGGAGCGAGCGGGGCTCCCGCCCCAGAGCGCACCGAGGGACTGGCGGCGGGGAAAAGCGCGCGCTGCTCTCGGGGACGAGGCGGTGGGGGGAGTCCTCCGCTGTGCCCCCCCCCCAGCCCTTTTTCCAGGCAGCTCCAGTAGGAAAGCAGGTGGCTTCTTCCTCCTCCTCCTCCTCAGCCGCCGCCGCCTCCTTTCCCTGGCGCGGACGTGTGTGGAAAGAGCCCGGAGTTCTTCGCTCCCCTCAGGAAGCCGCCTCTGAAGGGCTGGAGGGAAGCGGCGTCGAAAGTTGCGTAGGGCTACTTAGTCGGCGGGGAGGGGAGGCGGCGCGGCTCCTCTCGGCAGGGCATATTAGCTCGCTCTCTCTCTCACGCGCACGCAGCTGTCAAGGTCCTCGCTGAACCATTTTCTCTCCGCCTCTCCAGCGCCTCCCTCTCCGGCGCTGTCAATAAAGGATGCAGATGTTCAGAGAAGCCTTGGGCGGCGGGAGATGCCAGATGACCCTAATTTTAACGGTCACGCTTTCCGTGAAAACGAGGCGGCGGCGGCGGCTTTTATGGCAGGATCTTACGGCCCCTCAGAATCGATGGGATCTTCCAGGTTTTCGAGCCCCGCTTGTCCCCCAAAGGCACTCGCCATCTCTGCAGCAGCAGGCGGGCGGACTGGCGTGAAGTTTGCGCGAACAAGTAGAGACGAGTTGCATCTTCTCCTGAGCTCTGATCGAGAAAGTCGAGTGCAGTCCCCGTGTCTTCCGTTTCAGGATGTTGCAAGGATGTTCCAAGATTGCCACGACCTGTGTTTTGGAGGGAGCAGGGGCAGCAATCTCCTCCTCAGTGTATTTCCAGGTGGCACTAAATTCAGTCGATAATAAATGAAGTTTCCACACTGGCCTTTTCCCCACTCTTGTGCTGACATTTCGCACTCATTTGCTCCCAAGTGTTCAAACAGATCTCTTCCCAAGCTGTTGAATTCCCATGCTTTTCCTGGAAGCCATCCCCTTTTTACTCCTAGTGTTGATTTGATGTGATTTAGAAATGTGCAAACAAACACACACACATTTTCACAGCAATAGTGGCCCAGTCCTTTCCGCTGCGAACTGATTGTGGGATACCAACTGGTTGTTCCTGTCCTAGGGGGTGGAGGGGGAAAATTGTATTATAATTTAAAATCCATACAGATGTTACAGCTCAACTATGTGAGCACAATCCAGCAGGATTCTAAAATGCTGTTAGTTGTTCCTGGTGTGGATTTCCTGTTCTGGTAATCTGGCTTCCTGTGAGATATGGCTTGAGCCAGGCTTCCTCAACCTCGGCCCTCCAGATGTTTTGAGACTACAGTTCCCATCATCCCTGACCACTGGTCCTGCTTGCTAGGGATCATGGGAGTTGTAGGGCAAAAACATCTGGAGGGCCGAGGTTGAGGAAGCCTGGCTTGAGCATTCCTAGCCTTCCAGAGCAGGCACACATTACAGGCTTTGCTTGCTCTCTTTCTAACCCCCTCAACCACTAGCTGCATTATATGCAAATCCTTGGAATCTAAACCCTGTAGAAGATGAGGGTTTGCTGTAAAAAAAAATTGAGATGCCGCATGGGTAGCAATTCACAAATAAAATAAATAATTGTAATAATAGCCATGGGCTGTAGTCAATGCTAATACTACACAGAGTTGACCCATTGAACTTATTGGTTATGGCTAACTTTGGTTCACTCATTTCAATGGGTCAACTATGAGTAGGAGCAGCAATGGCTACAATCCATTGAATGCATTGTTGAGTGACTAATTGCCCGAAATGAAAGGTCACCTCACATGCTGAAGGAAATACATTTGCACAGAGGTTCTGTAGCATTTGAAGAAGGTCTCTCTGTGTGTGATGCATATACACCTCCCAAAATGAGTATATGTTTACTTCATTCATTTCTTCTCTCCCACATGTATGATAGCCCCATAAAAGTTTTCAGGGGAAATTGTGGTTTATCCACAATGAAAACATGAGGATCCACCTGTAATTATGTGTGAAGTGACAGGGTACTCTGTCAGAAGCAGGATACTCTGAAGAAAAGCTCCCTTGAGTCCTATTGTTTCTCAGTGGCAATATTTAAGAACTTGCATTCATTGGTCCCATGGCTTTGCTTTCTAGTGAACAGGTATACAGGAAAGAAAGGGAGGCATTGTGTACATCAGATACAAAATGCAGAGCCTAGCTTTGGGCTGTCACGTTAATATATGCAGACAACGGTGAACACTAGGGAGGCTCAGAGAGGTTTGCCTAGGGACATTTGCTCACCTGGGGGAGGAGGTTGCAAAGGTTGCACTATGCAGCTGGGACATAATTACTGAAGGAATAACTTCATGGTTAGAAACCAGCAGAGCAGCGGCAAAAACTGCATTGCATGGCATTGCTTTCTAGCTCATAAATCATCATATAAAATGTATGAAAGACTGTAGGCAATAAAATGATACACACAGTGGCTGCAAACCACTTTCCTTACTGAAATTGGGTATTTGGAGGAGGGGAACAGGTCTCCCTTTTAAGGAAAAAATATGTACAAAACCCCCCACATGCTGTACATGTATTTCTTCAGTCTAAAGAAGTTTTATTCTTTCTCCAAAGTACAATCAAAAGAGTACCATATGAAGTTCATGGTGAATGCAATTGGCAGAAGATGAGGAATGGTTTTCCTAACTCAACTAGGAATATTTTTTTGCTCCTTGTTCATGAAAAAGCTGCAGCTTTGAAAACCCATTTGCAAAGCACAGATGCTTGGCACCTGGGATAATAGTTCCAATTCTTTTTTACTTATCACCAAGCTAGTAAACCCAGTTACAACCCTCTGTTAAGGGTTGCATCTGTCTCTAGACAAAGTCACATATTTCAACTAAACAAGAATCCAGGTCTCCAGGCCCCATTTTGAGGAGAAGTGGGAGGGAAGGAACCACTGCACATTTTAAATATTGATTTATTGCACAAGAACTAGACCACAAAACACCCCATACTGTGATTTTGTTCTCACCATTCAGTGATAAAACAAGACAAAAATCTGTTATAAAACAAATAGCAAAGAAAGGTAGTTTTTATCAAAGACCGCAATGAACCATTAAAGAACCTAAGGTCCTATTCAAATGACTGGGAGCAACATGAGGGTGACTAAACTCCTGTTCATTTTAGTGGTACTTGAGAGGAGACCTTAACAATGGCTTGTGCCCAAGGTGATCAGTTGAGAGCAGAGGTGATGCCAATACAGGCATCTGGGGCAGCAGTGATAAAACTTTGCCGTAAAGGCTACAGCTCTGCAGACAAAATACTGAGTTTTTAAGTCAGGTGTTATTTATGAAGGGGGAAATGCCCTTTCTCGTATACATGATAAAACAAAATAATAACATACTTTTAGACACTTTGTTAACTCTGCGGCCGACCAAGGCTGAAGCCAACGGTCAGCCACAAGGGGGGAGGCATCACCCTCTCCCCCCATGCCCCACGAAGCCCTGCTGGTCCACAACTATTGCCCACCCTAATGGGTAGAAGCATCTGTTTTAGAGAATTCACTAAAAGTGACAAAAACCTGGGAAACCTTTGGGTTCAGTCAGTCACTCAGTTACAAATCCACATAGTTCTCACCTCGTTAGACCTCACCCCACTGGCAAGTTCATACACACTTTGGTGAAGGAATGTTTCAACACTCCTTTCCCTGCCTTTTCTCTCTCTCTTTTCACAGACTTGTTCAGCCTGTGACACCTGTGGCACTTATGACAGAGCTCTGCAAGAATCAAAATGCACGTGTGAGCAGCACCAGGTGAGCAACTGAAATCATTTCACTGCCGTGGTACAAAATGGTTGAGCTTAAGCTCATGGTGATAAGGGAAAGAAATGTGGAGGTAAAATACTAACTACAGTCCTAACAGTCTGTTTTGACAAATTTCTATAAAGTTTTAAATATGAAGATGAGTTTGATTTTTGATTTTTATAATTTAGTTTTTGGATTTTTTTAAAAAAATGAAAGAATGAATATGTGTTTTAAAAAAACTCAGCCTGTGTTGCACTTGAGTTTGAGCTCACTGAAATATGAAGTTCTCGGAATTATTTCTTCATATCTAATTACATGCTCCATTCACCATTATTTTGCTTAGAGGGCTGAAAGCATGGTAGCTTTAGCATGAATCCATTTGAAATCAGGACACATTTGTTGGCTGCAGACCAAGATACATTGGGAAATGGAGAGTACTCACAATCCTGTTTTCAGCGTCATGGCACTTTCATTGAAAACATTGCATATTTGTTACAAACTGTAACTCTGATGCTCCTGCTTTTCATGCATTGCATCCTGGGAGATATCATATAGGATCTACTGAGTGTTCAGAAGTGTCATGACGTTGGTGCACAGAGGTTGTGGGAGAGGAGATAAGGCACAGCACAGAACTGTAATATCAAATGTAAAATCAATTCTTATCAGCCTGTTCCAGTAAAGAACAGGAAAATACACGTTTACAAGAATCTGCATTTACTTATCTTTAACAATATAGCCAAGATGCTGTGTAAAATTGGGGAAAGTATCTATGCATGGAAAAGATGAACACACAATAATTCATAGCTTTAAAACTACAAATATAATGACGTAAGTTAAACACTGAACGAAAGCAAGCATAGCAAAATGATGTGGGTATTCAGCAAGCAATTCCAAAAGCAAGGAAAGATGCAACCCCCTCAACTGGATTCGATCAAATGCATTTGCAACTCACTAGAGGACTACCAATAGCTTCTAAAGATGACTGCAGTTGCATCTTCACACCAAGGGTGGGCAACCTGCAGTCAACCTCTGGCTGGTACCCTAAATTTATGTGGCTCTCAGCCTTATTTCAAAAGCTCTCTGCAAGCAATCAGATGTGATTTCTAGCAAGAGCAATTTATCCCTCTTCCAGCAAGTCAAAGTCACTGGGCAGAGAGGTAGGGGAAGTGAGAAAGGGAAAAGAGGATATCAGAAAGAGAAAGGCCGGAAATGGGTGGTTAGATAGAAGGAAAGGGTGATGTCTGGTGCCCCTTGGGACAATTAGAGCAGAAAGCAGGGAACCCAACAGTAGATGGAGCCAGAGCCAATGACAGGATGAACCAACTGATTCTTATCCACCTTCCTGCTAAGTTCTACAAGGGAAACATTGACACAAGAAGAAAGCTGACAGCAAGGTCCATCCTCTGGGCTGGTTAAACCAAGAAGGCAGGAAGGTACGGTATGAGTGAGGGCTGACTGAGGTTGGTGGGGCAGCACCCCGTTATAGATCAGCCTCCACTGGAGAAAAGGAGTGGTCTGTATACACATTATAAACTTAAAGCACATTTGAAGCACATCCTTTCCCTCAAAGAATTCTGGGCATTGTGGTTTATCATTCACAAAGTTACAGTTCCCAGCAACATGTAACAAACTACAGTGCTCAAAATTCTTTGGAAGAAATAATGTGCTTCAAATGTGCTTTAAAGGTCTAATGTGTATCTAGCCAGGTTCTGCACATACCCTCCAAGTGTCCCAGTTTTCCAGGGACAGTCCTGGAACTAGGAAAGCCATCCCAGAATGTCCCTATTTCCCCCACCAGGGCTGCTGCTGAGCTTGGGGAGGATGAGCCGACAATTGTCCTGAGCGATGGTGATAGCCATGGTGGTGATTGTGAGGGAGCATCCCGTTGTCTCTCCATGGCCTCAAATTAATACTATCCTCTGCACCAGCTGCTACTTCCAGAGTCTTCCAGAATGTAGTAGTTCAAAAGCACAAATCACTTTCAGGTAGCATCCTATCTGAGTTAGAAAGAATTTGGTTCATGGGCAGTTGAAAACATTGGCTCCATTGAAATTTGGAATGAAGTTAATTAGTCACTAAATCACAATTGCGCTTCAAGTATACAGAATTTTAGGTTCATTCAAGCTGGGCATTCTGTTACTGAAATTAGCTGAGGGCAAAAGTTAGGCCACCCAAAACAGGACAGTAAAACCAGTTTCACTGTTTCAGCCTCTTGCATAGATGCAAGCTGAAAACTATTATATCATGCTAATATTTAGGTATACCTCTGTCCTCCTCACTGACAGCAAGTAGGATTGAACTGATTAGCTAAAGATGGGTGCTTTGTGTGTATAATCTATATGTCTTCCTCTCTCTTAAAAAACATAGTAAAACTTGCACACTTAAAAGTGTCCACAGTCATGGAGAATTGACTTTATAGAGCCGTAAAGTTGCAAAAGATATGAAGCAGGATTTTGTTGGCAGGAACATTGCTGAGCAAACCATGCAAATCACATGCTGTTTATATAATACTGAGACAAAAAGAAACTTAGAAAGAGGTCAAACCAGGCTCTCCTTGCAAATACAGCAAGTTTCTGCAGAGATCAGGTGTAAATGTAGAACTTAAAAATGTTAACTGTATTGCAGAAAGTAATAACTAGAGACACAGAGCTCCTATTGGTCTCCATTAGAACACATGATGGTGCCAGCAGCAGAGCGTTCTCTGTCTGTGCCCGGGGTGGGCGCTCGCTAAGGTGCACACAGGACACACCCAGGCACAGGGCATTGGGTGCCATGAGAGTGACCCCTGCCTGCTGCTGCAAAGTAGGGTTCACACACAGCACCCCCACAAGCCCCATGTTGCTTTGCAAGGTTCTATCTGTTGGCTATTTGCAGTATGGTAGCGCTGCAGAGAGCTTGCTGGGGAGACCATGCATTAAAAAGGGACTCAAAAATAGCTTAAACAAGGTTTTAATTACAAAAACGAAAACTCCTTATACACTAAATACATCAACAACAAACCAGACCCAACCACCAACCCTTCCCCCAGGGTAATGGGAGAGCTAGGTGCTGCTCCTTATATACTACACCCAATTGCTGACACAGCTTGATTAACACAACTCAGCAGCACCTGCTATGTTTCACAGCTGTAAAGCTGGGTCTCGTTAGCTTGCTCTGGCCCCATAAAGTGGCTGGGGAAACCCAGCCAGATGGGCGGGGTACAAATAATAAATTATTATTATTATTATTATAAAAACATACACATCGGGTGGAACAATGATGAACCTTTACATTTAAAGAAACCATTCAACACTATCTAGATAGTGTATTGCAAAAAGGCAGCCCACGTCACTATGAAGAATTCCAGACATCCAATTTTCAGGAATCACACACTGATGGAGATAAAAATTCAAGCTTTAATACTATGTGCTGGTATGCCAGAGCCTTGCAGTTAAGTGGAAGCCAGTCTATTTTATTGGGAAATTGTAGAATCAAATGAAACACTGCCCTGAACTTTTGGGAACTCCAGTTTAAAATGAAAACCAACTCTATGTGGCATTCCATAGAAACTCTGCATTCCCTTTTTACTGGCAGCTGTAACCTCTCACATTCAGATTCCTTTTTCAGAGGTGCTAATCATTTCCTCTGTTTGTTTCTTTCTTTGCCTTTCACTCCCCATTGCTCCCTGCCCTCTAACAGCACTTGGAACATGAGGGCCAGTCACTCTGCTGAACTGCCCAGGACTGGAAACAGTTATAGCACCAGGAAAAAAGTTGTTTTCCAGGTGAGGAGTGCTCAGTCAATTCTGTGTTCATTCATAACAGCAAAAGTTCAGATGAATGCTGGTGGTGACCCTCACATCCACTTAGCTTATTTTATTTATTTATATACAACTATTTCATTAAAAAATAGCAAAGTAGTTTACAGCAAAAGAACATAAAACCATACAGTAAAAACCATATAAAAATGAATTTTAGGCATACACCAATTAACTATTGTGGTAATGTGCATTCTTAATTGCCTGTGTTGGTCTGACAGAATAGAAAAGTTTTCAGCAAGCGTTTAAAGGTTGAAATAGATAGTGCCTACTAAATCTCTATTACCAGAGTACTCCACAATACTGGAATAACACTAAATCTGCTATTTCTTGTTGTTTTGAAATGAGCACCATCAGCTTTGGGAATGACCAGCAATGCGCCTGCATATGTTCTCAGTGACTGAATTGGGACCTAAGGGTTCAGGTGGTCGCTGAAGTATCGTAGACCTAAGTTGTTCAGGGCTTCGTAAATGAACACAACAACCTTGAACCTGACCCAGGAGTAGTCTAGCATTCGTAGACTAAGTCCCATTGAAATCAGTGGGATTTGTTGAAGAATAAGTATGTTCAACAATGGGATCTTAGGACAGATTTCAGCATAATTTAATCTGAAGTTCAGGGGATGATTACTCCGAAGTATGTGTTACTCTGTACAAAATAAGTTTAGGATTGCAGCAGTGGCATAGCGTGGGTTGTCAGCACCCGGGGCAAGGCAAGTAATTTGCACCCCCTAACCCGTGGATTTGCGCCCCCTAACCCATGGATTTGCGCCCCCTAACCCTAACCCCCAGATGTTGCGCCTGGTGCGGCCGGCCCCCCCTGCACCCCCCACGTTACGCCACTGGATTGCAGGTTAAATTAATCAAAAAACAGCATTCAGAAAGAAGTGGGCAGTTGGGGGGGGAAATGGTTACAGTGCGAAGTAATTTTTAGCCCATCAAGTATGCCTCCTTTCTTATACATTGTTTCCTATTATGAATACTCCTGCAATTAGAGAAGGAAAAACGGAAAACACCAGCGGAAGAGCTCTAAATGGAACTAAAGATTTGGATATTTTTAAAAATACATCAAAACCAGACAAGAGTAGGTTATTTTCAACAGTTTGCTTAGATTTCGAGGCCCGTGTAGTTCCATCATTCTTTTTTCCAAGTAAGTAGCACAGTAACTTGGCAACGGTAATAATTCTTAAGCAGAAATTGTCGACCGTACTATTGTTGTTCATGCTTTTAAAATAAGTTTTGCAGAGCATTTGGAAATCAATCTCGTAGCATAGACCCAATGCAAAAATTCTGAAAACTGGGCTGTAATTAAGTACAACTATTAAGGCAGAAACAGATACTACATTGGGCACGTGGCAGTCACTGGACTTCTGTGCTAACACCACCAACCACCACATTATATGTCATAATGTTGTCACATGCATTTCTCTAGCCCCAATCCACATCCCTGACAAGGACAGGAAATGATACATTAAAAGCAGAGGACAATTCAGTATAGATTGTCACTTTTAGCAATTGCCTCAAGCTGAATGTATTGTACCTCTTCTCTTAAACTTCATAGTCACAGCCATTTGGTTAGCAAATTATTTTGATAAGTGATATTCTGAATGTCACAGCTTGCTAAATTTGCAGAAACACAGGTGCATAAATGTCTGGATTTTCCTAAAGGTTTAAAAATGGAGATCAAGAGAGAACTCGTTTGTTTTTCTTTTGCTATAGAGTTCCACTGAATTTGTACACATCATATCTTAGTTTTATTCTTCTTATTATTTTTATTATTGTATCTTAAGCCATTATTGCCCATTAAGCCACTCTGGTCACTTTTAGTTATAAGGTGACTAATAAATGTTGCAAATCAACAACAGAATTTCAGTGTATTAATTTTGCCCATATAGACCACATATATAGGGATGTGGGTGGTGCTGTGGTCTAAACCACAGAGCCTAGGACTTGCCGATCAGAAGGTCAGCAGTTTGAATCCTCTCGACGGGGTGAACTTACGTTGCTCAGTCCCTGCTCCTGCCAACCTAGCAGTTTGAAAGCATGTCAAACTGTAAGTAGATAAATAGGTACCGCTCTGGTGGGAAGGTAAACGGTGTTTCTGTACGCTGCTCTGGTTCGCCAGAAGCGGCTTAGTCATGCTGGCCAAATGACCCAGAAGCTGTTCGCCGGCTCCCTTGGCCAATAAAGCGAGATGAACACCGCAACCCAGAGTCATCCACGACCGGACGTAACAGTCAGGGGTCCCGTTACCTTTTACCACATATATGTGTTCAATGTTGAAGCAATGATTCTTCAACATCAACTTTGTTGGACTGGTCATGTTGTTAAGATGCCTGATTATTGTCTTCCAAAGCAACTACTCTATTCTGAACTTAAAAATGGAAAGTGTAATGCTTGTGGTCAACAAAAGGGGGTAAAAACTGTCTAAAGCAAATCTAAAAAAATGTAGTATAAATACCGACAACTCGGAAACACTGGCCTGCGTGCGCTCCAGTTGGAGAACAGCCTTTACCAAAGGCATCATGGACTTTGAAGACACTCAAACTCAGGGCGCAAGGGAGAAACGTGCTAAGAGGAAGGCATGCTTGGCAAATCCACATGCACCTGGAAACCAATGTCCCCACTGTGGAAGTACGTGTGGTTCCAGAATTGACCTCCACAGTCACTTATGGACTCAATGTTAAAACCATGTTTATGGAAGACAATCTTACTCAGCTACGAGTGATTGCCAAAGAAGAAGAAGAATGTGTTCAATTGATATGCCATGGGTTGGAACAAAATCCATAAACTTCTCAGGTTCTAAGAACTAACTCAATAATTGTGTATTAATATTAAAATTAATATTAAAATGCAAGCATTTCAGTATTGTAAGTGTACAAACAAAAACAAAACATCCACCCCTGGATAGACTTTACATAGCAGATTTTCCCTGTGTAAACAAACAGTACAGGCAGCTCCTCACTTACACAAGGTCAAGGCACACGTGACCATAAATGTACGCATCACTGGGAACCTGGAAGTGGCATGAAAAGGGGCAAAAACAGTCCTAAAAGGGCCCCCAAAATGGCAAAATTGTACAAAAACAGTGTCTGGCAGTCCCACAAGTCTTTGCAAGTCCAATCTCAGGAGCCTTTACAGTACACTGACCTTTGAGTTAGTTCTGTGGAGAGCTAGAGTTTGATCAAGAAGACTTGGAGGGAGCGATTGTGGTGTTTTGGTTTTTTAAAGGGTTTTTCAAGGGTTTCCAGAGGTTTAGAGGGTGTTTGCAGGCTTTTTCAATGGCGTTCCCCAAATACACGATTTCACTTAAACATGTGGTGCCTCGGAACATAACCCTATGGCCACAAATGAATTGCAAAGAAGTGACAGTATTTGTATCAATATTCTACTGTTCATAGTGAGCCCATTCTTTATTTTCAGAGTCATTCAACGTGTTCCTTCACTGAGTTTTCTCAAAGAAAGGAGTGCTTGTCTTTTGACAGCCTTATCTACAATCCAGTTAAGTCAAGCTACTTTGCTTTAAACCAATTTATCTTCATTCAGGAATTTCACAAGTGATTCCAGAAAGTGTACTTGAATTTTCTAGCTTGGCTGATTGAATGGGAGATCCATACTGACCCAATGTATATATTAAAGTTAAAAACAAACCACATTTTCTCTACATAATACCATGTTGCATCCTATACAGACATTCTTACTCAGAATTTATTAATGCCACATCTGAAAATGTGTAATGTCTTCCATGAGCCTGAGTAAATCCGGGTGTTTAAATTTCATAAAGTTATGAGCTGAGACTGTAAATCTTTTAAAGCAGCCAAACTTATAATGCACTTCGTTATCTAGTAACCTAAAGTTAGAAAATTCAGAACAGAAATAAATCATAAACCTGTTACAACTGATTAAACAAAAGGAATCAGAGAAATGTCACACGCACCCTAGGGGTTCTATATAGAAAAGTTAGCACACATAACTATGAATAGAAAAGCCCACGAAGCTATAATATTTAATGCAACTTAACAATAGTCAAAGATACGTTGAGTGATGTGGCTAGTTCATACATACTGGTTCAGTTCATACAGACCAGCTCCTGGGGAACAGGAGTGAGATCATATATATAGTCATTCATACACACACACACATATACTGAGCAGATCCTACACATGAACATATGGAGGCATGACCCAATGTGATAATGAGGCCTTCCAATTATTTCAACACTGACAGCTTATAAATAATGGAAAGCTGAATTTAGCAATCGGGGACTGTCCAGACTCCAGAGACAATCTGTCCCTCCCAGGAGTAGGAACTGCCTCTCTCCAATTTACCAATGCAAAATTAAGAGAAGGGTATGGACACAATGGTGTATGGGTGCATGTGGGGTTGGTGGGCACCCTCCAAATGCCCTCCAAATGGCCCTTCCATGAGATTAGTTGTTAGGCAGGATCATAAGGTATTAAGATGAAGTCCAGAGCGGGAAATTATTGGATCACACAGAAGAAGCAGAACGTGAAATGCTGACTCAATAATCATGGCCATTGGTCCTAGCAAAGTTGCCCAGTGTGGACCCCATTTTTACAATAATATATTAAGTCGCAACGTCAATCTCCCCTGTTGCTGCTTTTAGAGTTTTTGTTTAACATGAATCTGTTTTGAGACGTAGCAGGTGCTGGTTTGAATTTGATGCTTCACTTCTTTTCACTTTGTGTCTGTATGTGTACTTAAATGAAAGTTGGTTAAATCTTTGAAGACACAACTGTTCCCGTTGCCTGTACATTCATCAAGGATTTTCTCTGCTTTACTCTGCAGCGAGTGCATATTGAATAAATGGCACACATTCATTACAAATTAGCTCCAGGCAGATGGTCTTTATTACCTTATGAGAACAGCCTAGTGCTTCTCATACATGCCTGGACAACTGTACCTCATTTAATTCTTTGAGTGGAAATACATTTGATTCATCTTAAGAGCAGTTATCCTTTGCAAAGGGAGGTGGGCTTTTGCCTGATCTCTGACACTTGGCTGCCACTTCTGAAATAATAGACAGTAGTTTTTTGAATCTGCACTTATGGCATGATCTACTAAGGTCTGTGGAAATAAAATCATGTACTTGAGAAGAGCAATTTATATGTTACAAGTATTTCTACAGCTCGTTAATCTGTGAGCATACTCACTAATGGGGCCAGGGAACCAAGTGGAGCCAATTTACCTTTCTTAAGAATAAAAAGTATGAATTGAAGCTCAGCACAAACTCATTTCTCAAAATTCTGATGTTAAGCACCACATTTAACAGTCTTGATGACATCTATTTTAAAAGTAACGAAGGAGTGAAAGAAAAATAGATTTTTGCAACATTCTCCAACTCCTTGCTTAGCTTGTTGTAGCTGTCTATTGCTGTGAGCATAGAATAAGGTTGTGTTATTAACAGGTTAAAAATGGCTGGCTATTCTCTGACACCTCCTGAATGATCATCTATTCTTTCTCTGATAAAGGAACTGCTTGGGGATGATGTTACAGTTGGTATGAAAGCTGTTAATTGGCTGTGGACTCTCTGTCTATCTGTATTGTCTCCATTCATTTAATATTTGTTATTTTAGCATTAGTAGAGTTGGGTTAATTCCAACTGCATTGGCATTTTCAGCAGCAGAGGCATAGAATCAGGCTTCCCAGTTTACACCTTTGACCATCATGCATAAGGCTAATTACTAGCATCAGATATGCACTAACCTAGAACATAAAAGCAAGCATATGGTATCTAATATGATACAACCACAGGGAAATCCCATAGCTGAAAATGAATGACTTTTGAGACAAAGCTGACATTAAATATACTTAACAATCCAACAGGCAATGACGAAGATGATATGATATTGTTAGCTGTGTCCTGTGCTTATATTATAATATAGTAACAGTTTATTACAAGATTAATAAAATATGACAGCTGTGGCAGGCTTATTTTTGAAACTGCCATATGGTCACTGAAGTTTAGGTTGTTCTGTGCTGCTTAACGTACAAGCAATGCAAACAATGCTTTGAGGGTTGCCTTGTAATTAATCCAAGATAAATCTATGACTGTATCTATTATCATTACAACAATGATTACCGTTGCCTCCATCATTCTCATGGAGGTTGTTCTTGGCTTTGATTTGGAATGACCAAGGAAATGTTATTGTAGGATTTTCTGACTGTGATACAGTGTAATCTTTCTAAATCTGTTTCCTGTTACTTATTCAAAATGGGTTAGTCCACATAAGCAGTGTTTTCCCCACCCCACCCCCCAAAATAGGTACTGGTACATATGCATCATGCCCCCACCAGCCCCTCCCTCCCTCCTTGCACCTTTGCCACTTCCAATGCCATAATAATAATAATAATAATAATAATAATAATAATAATAATAATAATATTTATACCTCACCCATCTGGCTGGGTTTCCCCAGCCCTCTGGGCGGCTTACAACCAAACATTAAAATATAATAATTCACCAGACATTAAAAGCTTCCCTAAGCAGAAATTGCCTTCAGATGTCTTCTAAAAGCCAGATAGTTGTTAATTTCTTTGACATCTGATGGGAGGGCGTTCCACAGGGCAGGCGCCACTACCGAGAAGGCCCTCTGCCTGGTTCCCTGTAACTTTGCTTCTCGCAGTGAGGGAACTGCCAGAAGGCCCTCGGAGCTGGACCTCAGTGTCCGGGCAGAACGATGGAGGTGGAGATGCTCCTTCAGGTATGCTGGGCCAAGGCGGTTTAGGGTTTTTACAGGTCAGCACCAACACTTTGAATTGTGCTCGGAAACGTACATTGGGAGCCAATGTAGATCTTTCAAGACTGGTGTTATATGGTCTCAGCGGCCATTCTCAGTCACCAGTCTAGCTGCCGCATTCTGGATTAATTGTAGTTTCCGGGTCACCTTCGAAGGTAGCTCCACATAGAGCGCATTGCAGTAGTTCAAGCAAGATAGTCTGCGGGCAGGGAAGGTCTCAGCCTGCGTACCAGGTGGAGCTGGCCTTCATGTGTGCAAATCTTGTCTCCAAAGAGCTGTGATGCTGATCTCGGTCTTGTCATAATATTTCTGACTTCACTTACCATTGAGCAAGAGCCCTAACGCCTAGATGTTGTTGATGAAAGAATTGGCAAGGAGTCTGTGAAAATAAGATCAAAATATAAACTGTTACTTAGGCAATAGCGTAGCATGACTCAGAAGCATTTATGACCTTTCTAGGTCAGAAGAATATGATGAACTGCCTAGATAGGTGGAATCACCTTTGAGGTGGACATAAGCCTGGAAAGTCTTTGAATTTCTTGTTCTGAGTGGCTCATTGCAAGTAGCAGCAGAGCATAAGCCTGAAGAGTCTTCATCCTGGAAGCTTCTGGTGCTTACTAAAGCAGGACAGTTGAAGGAATTATTTTAGAAATTTTAAAGGTATTTTACTAAGATTGGGAAAGGGGGGGGGAGATCAAGAGGCCTTGATGCATCCCAATTACTTCCATTTTTATTCCATAAAGCTTTTCTGTGACCACAGTAACCTCTCTTATTTTATGCTTTTTGATATCAGATGACCTTCCTGACCCTCATCAAACCTTTCTCCTTCCCGCAACTTCCCCAGCCTGTATTACAAATATGGCAAGCTCTTTGGGCAGCAATGCCTTCATTTCTATATTCTCATTTGGAACTATCAAAATTGACAGGTAATGTTAAATACTAGTGAAAGGGATAAGGCTGGTTTATTTTATTTGAAATTCTGGATATTACCACTAAAGCCTTAGATCATAATCTTCAAGGCATTTTACTCTGAAGAAGTTGCTTATAAGTCAGCAGGAGCATTCATCAAACTCAGAATGTCATGCTGAGCACTAATTTGGTCAGATTTCAAGCTTGCCTGTTTAAATTTGGAAGATTTTTTTTGTTACACAAATCTTAAAATATTATTTTAATGCCTCAGTGCTTGAATAACCAGGTGGAGTGGAAAACGCACAAGGAAAATTGAGGAGGTGTAGGTTTGGCCTTACGCAGCCAACCCTTCCTGTGAGTCCTCTCAGGAGCATTCGTGCCCTTGAGAGTGGTCCAGCTGAGGGAAATCTGATAAGTTCCTTTTAAAGAAAATCTGCTGCCAATAACTATTTTGTGATATCTCAGTGACCGTTTTACAGTATTAAACCCCTGACTGGAAACACCCTTACAAAATATTAATTATGGCATAACCTCTAGCGGACCAGTCTACTACATCAGATGCATGAAGGACAATCCAGAATTGACAAGCACATATCCATGGGATGCGGGCAGCAGGAGGAATCTAGTTTCCAGTTCTGTTAAGTCAACAGCTTGCTCACAAATGGAAAGAAAACTTATGAACTGAGTGACCACTTTAGAAAATGGATAATTGAGTCCATTGTTAAGGCAGAAGTGAAATGGGTTATTAAACTGGCAGCCATGCAAACTAGTATGGGATTGCATGTCTTCCAGAATCCGCAATAGATATGGGGCAACCTTTACTCCAACAGTTACCTAGTTTGTTTGTTTTAATGAAAATCAGCATTAGGAAGCTTCTGTTTTCACCTGAGGAATACAACAAATGGAGAGGGTAATTAACCAGAGAGAGAGAGAGAGGGAGAGAGAGAGAGAGAGAGAGAGAGAGAGAGAGAGAGAGAGAGAGAGAGAGAGAGGTCCAGCTGGGGCAGGACTGCCCAGATCAGATCCCCAGTTGGCCTGGTTGGGGCAGATACCAACGTAGTTGGAGAAGATGATGATGGACCAAACACTGCTGAGGCTCCCTGTGGCTGGATCTGGTGCCGTATGTGGGTGAAAGTCTTATGTGAGAATTGTATATTTCTTGGTGTAAGAAGGTTTTTATTGCTATTTAAGAAGGTTTACTGTTTGAGGGGGGCGTAGTTTCTGTTTGAGGTTTTCTTTTCTGTTCAAATAAAAAAAAGCACTTTCCCTCATATATTGTCTACCAAAGATCCTTTGAAGAACCTGCCGTGTTTATTGGCAAGACACCAGGAGGGTTGAATAACTGAATCTTACAACAGGAAAAGTTTCTGCCAAGTCCTGGATGTCCCCATTCCCTCCTCACAGCACCAGCAGCTCCAACCATTTTCAACAAACTGATTCCCTGTTTTGAACCCAAAGCAGGGGACTGGATCACCATGTACAATTGAGTGCTATTATTAAAGTAAGAGATATTGCAGTATAGAGGGGTTCTTCAAACTATGGAGAACTGTATAGCTAGAGAAGACCACTCTGAAATCCAGAGGGACATGTGGCAATAGGAAAGGTAGAAAATTTGAATGGAGATTGCTGGTATTTGCTTACCTTCCTCATGTCTAAACAGAAATCCATCTAGCTAATATGATCCGTATTCACTGTCACCGCTGCTTTCTCTAATTGATTACCGTTCTCTCCCTCCTCCCCCCCCCCCCCGCCCCCAATTTGCATTGCATTTTCTTTGCACTGAAATGAATGGGGTGGAATGACATGATGATAAGGTAAGTATGTAATTTACAAAATTAGTTACATAAATAAGTTGTATAATTTTGCCACAGCAGACAGTGGGTTGGATATAGGAGCAGAAACAGGGGTGCTGCACTCAACCAATACAAGGCAGAATGGAAGAGGCTGTGTTCTGGGTTATGGACCACCGGTTTGAAATTCACGGCATGTAATGCCTTGAAAGAAAATATTATGAAAATGATATATAGGTGGTACATGACTCCAGTCAAGCTTGCAAAAATATACCATTTGTCTGATAATAAATGTTGGAAATGTAAAGAAACTGAAGGAACGTTCTTTCACCTCTGGTGGACCTGCCCGAGAGTTAAGGCTTTCTGGGAAATGATATATAACGAGTTGAAAAAGGTATTTAAGTATACCTTTACTAAGAAACCAGAGGCCTTTCTTTTGGGCATCGTCGGCCAGAGGGTGTTAAAGAAGGACCGAACATTTTTTATGTATGCAACAACAGCAGCAAGGATACTTGTCGCCAAGCACTGGAAAACCCAAGATTTGCCCACACTGGAAGAATGGCAGATGCAACTGATAGACTATATGGAGCTAGCAGAAATGACTGGCAGAATCCGAGACCTGGGAGAAGAGGCTGTGGAGGAGGACTGGAAGAAATTTAAGGATTATTTACAAAAATATTGTAAATTGTATGAATGTTAAGAAAGATGTAAGATTATTAACAATAAGGCACCATTAAGCTAGTTAAAAGGAATATGAAGATAAATGAAAATATAAGAAAAGATAAATTTTGGATAAATATTATGCTAAAATTAAGCTTTTAAGGTTTGGGTAAAATTATCTAAAATTAGGGACACAATATTGGAAAATTATAATATAAGAATTGAAACAAGGTGATAAATTGCTGGGTAAAGCTCGGAAAACTTGGAACGCAGGGACGAGAGATGCGAGGAAGTCCAAAGAGGTGAAGAAAATATGGTTATTGTAAAATTATATGTCATTTTGTTTGTTTTTTCTATTGTATTGAGAAAATCTTTAATAAATATTATATAAAAAAAGGAAGAGGCTGCATTCTGGCACCCCCAGCCAGTGGCAGGATCAAGCTTATTTGTATGCGACTTTTCCAAATAAGGTTCAAAGCAGTTGATAAGAACAGGAGACCAATGTGTGCCATAAAAACAAGCCAAACACTGCATGCAATTCATATATTGTGTGACTTGGAAAGTTTTTGATGGTCTTTCCGTTTTCACAATCCCAGGCATGCTCTGTGGCATGTTATGGATCTTCTTCCATGTATGAAATTGCCTCTGTGGGCTTTGTTAAGATGTGGATAAGTCAAGGTGGGTGAGAAGTGTAGAACAGCTCTGGAAAGGAAGCAAAAGTCCTGGTTTGTCTGTTTGTTTGTTTTCCAGAAGGGACCTGACATTTCAGCTAGAATCTGTTTTTATTGCTAAATGCCTCATGGATGTGTGCATATTGAAAGGGAGCAGCTGGGAACTTAATCGCTGACTCCAGAATATCCATGCTCATTTGATTCCAGGTGGTGGCTCACTATGGTGGTGAACATTATTGTAGGTGTGCATGGCTCATTTCATTAGGGCGTGCAACCAGGGGGTTTTGGAAGTGAACATTTACCCAATGCGTACTCATAGTCAAAAATGACATTATTTTTATTTGTCAAACTAATGAAACTAAAACTTAACTCTTCACCATATACTTCATTAGTTTCTGTGGTTTGATCGCCCAAGTGTAGGACTCTGGGAAACTTTTAAATGCTGCTGCCACCCCCCTCCTAATTTTTATGTGTCGTGGTGGGGAGGGTTGACACCTTACAGTTGTAAGGGTGTTTTTTTTTGGGGGGGGGGGGTTTGGCTCCACCTCAGGAAGCAGGGAGAACAAGTGGACATTGACACCTTGCAGCAAACACACCGTCCAGCTGTGGTGTGGTTTAGCAAGCTTTTTGCTCATCTGAAACAGGAATGAAGCAGGGATTCCCCACCCACCTTCTGTTTTAGGTCATCTTCTTGAATTAATCTGTTACAACTGAAGTTCTCTCAGTTTCTCTCACAAAAAAACCCCAAAACTTTATTCACCAAGTACACCTGAGTTTTGATTCTATTGACATCCATACAAATTTATAAATATGGGGTGGTAGTCAACTTAAGGTTTACTCAGAGTAAATCTATTGAAATTAATAAACCTAACTTAGTTGTGCTCATTCATTTTGACTGGTTTGCTCTGAGTAAAAGTTGAACACCACTGGAAAGGACAGAAGGAAGCACTTCTAGGCTGCAGTCCTATTTATATACACTTACCTGAGAGCAAGTTTCATTGAACTCAGTGAGACTTACTTCTGAGTAGACGTGTGCTCTGTTAAGCAGCTGCTTCCTATAGGTCTTAAACATGCTCAACTTGGCTGGATCTTGTTCTTACAAACCAAAATACCACCTTGCACTTATGGAGAACATACCATTTATTTCATTTTTTAAAAAAGCAACTACTCATTACCTGGGCCAGCCCACCAATGAGGCAAGGTGAGGTGGATGCCTCGTGCGGCAGGATCCACAGGGGCAGCAGATCCTGCTGCTGATCTTTCTTCCACCCTTGTTCCTGATTCAGATCTTCCCTCATGCTTTCTTCCCTGGTGGGGAGGGGGGCACCATTGTGGGGTCTACCTCATGTGCCAAAATGTCTTGGGCTGCCCCTGATCATTACTAGAAGGAAAGCCCGTCTTGATTAATTCCTACAGGAGAAACTTACATGACCCAGAATGACTTTTAAAAATAAAACAAGCATTCACTTATAGTTTCAATCCAACCAGTTTGCTTCCATCAATTTATATTTGTCCCCATCAAATACTGTAGTTGGTTAATTTGCCAATTGAAGATTGCACCTGTAATATATTAGTCACATTATCCCAGTACTCCTAACCTACTCCAGTTTCAGTTGATTCTACCCATCTAAACCCTTATCCAGCAGATTCTCCCTTATTTTCTTCCCTGCCTGCCCCAATTCCATACAGTCACTACCCACTCTCACTATTCTAATTTCTGCCCCACCCCATTCACCACCATAAACAGTCGCAGGTAGAAGCTGCAGATCCATTCCAGCTTTTTTTTACTCTGCCTGAGTCTTTCTCTATCTGCTTCCTCCTTCCTTCCTTGTCGTAGTGGCTGAGAGAGCTGGATTGTCACTCTGTGCAACATTACAGTGTGCCTGGGCACACTTGTCCGTCCCCGTCCCTCCATGCACATGCCTGCAGACATATAGGTTTTATAGTACAGAAATCTGTAAGGAGGGGTTAGGCACATGTTATTAGAATTCTGCTTGCCAGCTGCCCAGCATGACTCTCCGTCTTTTCCCATCTCCCATCTTATTTGCATCTTTCCCCAGGTGTTGTACATTTATGTTAATTGGTATTTCGAAATCTAAGATGACTGAAGCTGGCAGCTGGCATGCATATTCACAGAGTAATTCCTTAACTTCAATTAAGCCGCGAGAATTCATTTCCTTTATAATGTCCATCAAAGGAGTGCCCTGGTGTCAGATCCACAACAAAGGAGGACTGAATTTCAGGGGACAGCGGGATTCAGAATATCATACTGTTCTGGACAATTCCTCGTATTTTCTTCTATGATGTGCTCCTTCTGATGCCTTGAGATAATTTGGAAAGGGCTTAGTCTTTCAAGAGTTTGTAGATGGTGACCTGAACCAAGGTCTCCCCACTCAGGACACCCTTCCTTTCCAAGAGAAGTGACGTTGCCTTTCTAACTCATGAATGGGCAGGGGAGACATCAATGAATCAATAGTACAGGACGTTGATGGTTTCCTCATTCAGGCCATTTCTCCAGTGCAACTCCTGGGAGATGTAATAACCCAAAAGCAAGTTCCAGCCCAGTTCTTCTCTTAAGTGTATGTTTCTTTTTCCATCTTTATTCTACAATTCACTGACATTATTATACATAAAACTGAGTCAGACTATTGATCCATCTGGTTTGTTAGGCAGCAGCTCTTCAGGGCCCACAGTGAATATCTTTCACATCACTTGCCATTTAACTGGAATTGCCAGGCACCAAATCTGGGACCTTCTACATGCTGTATCACTGATTGATAGTCTGTCGCCAAAAGAAAAGGTGTTCTTTTCCCTCTCCTCCTATGGATTCCAGTTGGAGGAAAACAACTGTTCCAGGGCTGTAGCCTGTCTCACTTGTCATTAGTATGAGAGGAAAATGGGATCCCACAGATCCAAAATCCAGTCCCCTGGCATGGCTCTTTTCAACTAGAGGAACAGAGATTTCCACATTCCGTGTTTAAGCTAATGGTGACCTCATTTTGTTGCATCTCTTTGCATATCTTTGTAGCCACAGTCCGAAAAGCTTGCAAAAGCAACACTTTAGCTGTCTGAAAATGGTCAAAGTTTGTAATAGATGTAAATATATTTATATAGCCCTTCTTAACTAATCTTATGTCTGTTACTTTGATAATATCTTTCTTACAAGATACTCATTTTCATAGGAACATATTATGTGTCACCACAGTATGAAAATGTAATTGTCTTCTTTTATTAGGGCAGAGAATAATGATTGGTAAGTGCTAGGACATGTAAACTAAATTGCTTCATGACATAGTAATATGGTAGGCTAAGCTAAATTGAAGCTAAATAAAGCACTGAAATGAGTTCCACTAATTGTTCTCTAAAATTAGAATATTTCAACAGTAAGAATAAATTAATGCTGGAGTATGTCAAAAATCAGATTTTGCATATATCCCTGTGCAGTTCTGTGGCATTCCTTCTGGAGTATATAAAGCAATGTAATTGTTCTGTCCTTGTTTGCATGGGCTCAACACAGGGGTTAATGAGAAAAGGAGACCTGGGAAAGTCTTAGAGGTGGAGACCAGTCTTCCAGAAAAAGTGAAAGTCATTAATTCTACTCTTCCTTCCAGAGGACATTTTCAGATGGTGATCAAACCATATTAGGAATAACAATGTTGAGGACCGCCAGTGGTAGCCAGCTCTCCATGGGATTGTAGAAGCTCCTCAAAGCATTGTAAGCATCAGGTCCAGAAATATATACTTTAATCAGGGACCATAAGGCAGAAGGGAAGGATGGAACTTCACTTGGAAATGCCTGGAAGACCAGTCAAAGAGAGCAAGGGGTGGCTGAGGAAGGGCTGTAGAAAATCAAGGCACATTAGGAACCAGGAAAAAAAGGCAGCAATTTATCTTGAATTGCAAAACTAGAAAACAACTTGGCTTGTAGAGCAACAGTCCAAACATCCTTGTAAAGTATCAGAAAAGTAGTGACAAATGTGAAGCCTAAGCATTTATGGTATTTAGTAATATATCTCAAGTGCTGACTGAGTACTGTCTCCATCCTAGAGGAGATGAGGAGGAGAGCAGTTCCTTCCACTTGACATTCAGAACAGGCAAAGCTCCTCATGGGAATTTCACGGGAGAAAGAACCAGGTCAGATGTGAGCATAGCTGTCAACTTTTCCCTTTTCTTGTGAGGAATCCTATTCGGAATAAGGGGATTTCCCTCAAAAAAGGGGAAACGTTGACAGCTATGGATGTGAGGTGACACTTTCCAGCAGAATTTGACCCAGAGGTTGGACCTACTTAAGTCAGGTAGAGTTGTCTGCCGTACAAGCAATGCTACCTTGCACTTCACTGGATTCTCGATGTAGGGAACAGCATTCTAGGAAGGCAACTTGAATGCTCTCACTGTCCCTTCTCCACTTCATCACCATCTGCTATCTTTGGTTTCCACTGCTTCTGAGATGTGTGTGTAGTTGAGAGAATTTTGCTTGAATCATTTCCACCTATGTGCCCTAGCTGTCCACCTATTTTCAGCTTGTGGTCCATGGCGCATGGCTTGATTTATGGCACACTGGTGAATGATGGTTGCACCTTTGAATGAAATCAAATTATAGTGGCTTAGGCACAAGTACCTCAGGAGCATGCTGGGGCCACGCCACCAATGAGCTCAGAACCTGGCGATCTTCAACAGACAAGAGAGAGGATCAAAAACAGTGTCTGAAAAAGGCCAAACATGAAAAGAAGAAGACATCTGCACAATTTATCAGATCCCTGATGGTCTTCAAGAAAATTTCTTTTGCAAGGAAAGTACTTCTCACCAGACTGACTGGGGCAACTTGTTTTTCAGCTCCCCTAAGGCAACAGTCACACAAAAGTTTCATTTGTAGAGTAAAAGTTCTGCCACGATCATGCAACATCTGTGTAGACAACCTGCACATGAATAGGGTTGCCATATATCCTCTTTTTCAAGGACACATCCTCTTTTTCATGGGTAGAGCCATCATAGCGATCTATTGTTAAAAGCAGAAGTCGGCAAATGGATCCTCTTTTTTGCTCTTCAAAATATGGCAACTTTACATGTGAAGGCAGTGGTCGTTACAAATAACACCCCCGGCATTTGGCATCTATGTGAAAGAGGAGGAAAAAAGAAACAAAGTGATTCCTAAATGAAGGTTTGACTTGGTGTTTACCACAGGGAAGTATAAATAGTATGAATACTGCCACAGCAGGCAAGGATACTTATGGAGGGAAATGTTGTGCTTTAATCCGCTTCAAATACAAGGGAGAACATTGCCAAGAAAGAGAATGTGACTATTACTCAATGGGAATAAAGGTGGACACAGGCCTCTATTTTGTTGGTATCAAAAGCAAAATAACTGTATACCAATCCCAACTGAGGTAAATTGGTTTTGCTTTACAGGAGCAAAGGGAATTTACTCCAGGTGGGATTTCCTCCAGGAGGATACTGCTAGTGGTGTGTACTTTTTAAGCATTGATGCCATGGCGGCCACCCACTGCATTAAAAAGTGTGAAATTACATTCCCCACACCAGACATTGAACTAAACGTATCATTTACATGTACTCAGAACCATGGATGGTATGATAAAGGATGGAATTATTACAACCAGGCCACCTCCTGCAACACTGAAGTGGGCAGCATTAGAGAGGTTTTGAGTTATATTCACTCTGGCATTTGTCTGTGGTTGCAAGCACACCGGTGTGGCTCATGAATGGGGAAAATTGCATGTTTCATTTAATTTACAGGCACTGTTGTTCATCATATATACTTGGGTTTATGGCCCTTTTGGATATAATATCTTACCTAAATTCAGAACCTTCCTGCAATTTTAAGAAGGCACAACACACAGCCTCTAATTTGTGTTGACTCCATTTAATGAAAGTGAGCTAAAGCCCCTTCTTTTCTTGATAGCATCAGTCATAGTTTTAGGCAGGTAATAAAAGAGAAAAGTGTGGGTAACACAAGATAAGAGGCAGTGTAAGGCATCAGCACACATCTAATTATAGAAGTCCTACCTGTGGGCTAACGTTTTTCAAAACCAGTTTGTCATTTGCCTTCTGTATGGGAGAGGAGCTGAAAAGTATTAGTAGTCCCTATGAAGGCAG
Organism: Podarcis melisellensis; assembly: GCF_964234715.1. Lineage (NCBI taxonomy): Eukaryota > Metazoa > Chordata > Lepidosauria > Squamata > Lacertidae > Podarcis > Podarcis melisellensis. The sequence goes on from NC_138531.1 coordinate 8,541,896, forward strand.
GCACAATTATTTCCAGGTGAGCATTTCTAGTTTTCAGTTCAGAGAAAGAAAATAGATTTCACCTCTGTCTTCATTTTCAGCTTGATCCATGAAAGCCTTTTCATATCACTCTCTCACGTATCACCAGTACAGCACATAGTAACAGAATTGTAGACTAGTTTCATGGAAGGTTGTGCTGGGCACAAAATCCCACTTCGTCGTCTTCTTTTCTTTTCTTTTTTGAATCTCAGATGTAGAGCTTAATTGAGTGCTCAAACCTGTTTTGATTGCAAAGGCTCAGGCCTGGAGCAGGTGAGGCAATGTGTGTGCCTGTGCTGCAGGGCTCCATTTTTAAGTAAATATAACCATGTCCCAAATGAATGAGATTAGAAAGAGTGGCTTTCTGATGAAAACATCTGACTCCCAAGCAGACCTGATGCTTGTAGCCCTAAGTCTGGAAAATAGCTTGGATGTCACACAAAAGCCCAGATGAAGTCAACGGAAGGAACAAATAGAAGTGTACCTCTGTGTCTATCTGCTCATTTTATTTTTCTCTCTTATGATTTTATTTCCTGGTTTTAATTTACAGTATATGATCACACATCACACTAGTTCCACATTGAAGTGAAGAGTGGGTTGAGACATTTTTAAGTAAATAAATAACAGCACCCTTTCATTTGCCCATATAAATGCATGGTTGATAAGTGATGCTCTTGAGGGTGAAAACTCTGATCCACTTCTAACAATGGTGGCTTGGTCCTCACTGTCAGAGGACGCAAGTCCTCTTTCTGCACACACTTCAGGTGCCATACTGATGGGCATTACTTGAAAAGCAAAAGCAACAACAATGCTAACAGCAGTGCCCTCCCTGTGGAATGCCTTCCCGTCAGATGTCAAACAACTATATGACTTTTAGAAGACATCTGAAGGCAGCCCCGTAGTGGGAAGTTTCTAATGCTTGATTTTTTTCCATTGTGTTTTTATATTTTGCTGGAAGCTGTCCAGAGTGGCTGGGACAACCCAGTCAGATATGTGGCATATAACTAATAAAACTCTTATTATTATTATTCACAATTACACACATAAATAGGAATAGGCTCAAACAGGGTAGGTGGTCACTCAAAATTGTAATCCTAAAGAATAAACCTGTGGTAGAGCTAGTTTTATATCAGGGTCCATTAGATATAAAAATGAATTCACACATTACCCTGATCATAAAGGAATTAATTAAATCAAGGCTTCTGCAGCCTGTATTCTTGGAGTGAGGGCTAGGGATTGCACACAGCTGTCCTTAGTGATCTGCAAGCTGAAATCCTAAACACATTTATTAATGAGTAAGTACCATTCAATAGGGGGTGCAGGTGGCGCTGTGGGTTAAACCACAGAGCCTAGGACTTGCCGATCAGAAGGTCGGTGGTTCAAATCCCCACAACGGGGTGAGCTCCCGTTGTTTGGTCCCAGCTCCTGCCAACCTAGCAGTTCAAAAGCACGTCAAAGTGCAAGTAAATAAATAGGTATCACTCTGGCAGGAAAGTAAACAGTGTTTCCGTGTGCTGCTCTGGTTCGCCAGAAGTGGCTTAGTCATGCTGGCCGCATGACCCGGAAGCTGTCTGCGGACAAACACCAGCTCCCTCAGCCTATAAAGCAAGATGAGCGCTGCAACCCCAGAGTCGGCCACGACTGGACCTAATGGTCAGGGGTCCCTTTACCCTTTACCTTTACCATTCAATACAGTGGGAATGACTTCTGAAGGAAAAGGCATAGGGTCCATTTGCCAGGCACTTGCTTGTTGAAGCAGCGGTGGGACAAAGCACACACAGAGAAAGAGAAGCTCTCTCTCTCTCTCTGTCTCTCTCTCTCCCTCTCTCCCTCTCCCCCCCCCCCCGCCACTGGTGAGTTAAAAATGCTCTGCTTTCAATAACAACGATTGTATGGAGATAAGAAAGGAGACAGGAAACTGTTCCTGGAATCCTCAAAGCCATCCCTTCAACCATCAGTTTAGGCTGCAAGAGTAAGGATGTCTGGAAAAACACTGTCTACCTTGCTTGCACCCCAAAACTGATGAATGTTGGAGTGACTGAGTGATCCACATGCTGTGTGAACCAGGCCATTCATTTCCTGCTTTCCTTTCATTAAAAAGAAAATAAACAACTGGCATCTCACACTTTGCACAATTCGATCGGGAAATATTTAATTAAAATGTTACAGTGCAGGTCTGGTCCCTCTTTTAAAGGAATATTTACTGAAGCTCTTGAGAGAAGCTGAAATTATCTTTATGGCCATTGACTGCAAGGTCATATAAACAGCTGATGAAATATTGATGAAGATTTATAAGGAAAAATTCATATACACTGCAGCCCTCATTTTACATTCCTGAAAAGTCGTGGGAAAGAGAATTTGAAACACTTTATAGGAATGTGGCATTGCAAGTCTTCATAAAACATTTATGAGTGTTTCAAGATTATGTAAGGATGCTATGAAAAGTAACAACTGTGCGTGGTAGGTAGCTATTTTTCAAAATTTAATATCCTGAACTTTACTAAATATCTTTAATACATTAAAGACAATCTATCCTCCGAGCATTCAGGAACGCAAAATATAGATCGTGAAATGCCCACTTTATTCAGAATAGCACACCACCAGTCAAAAAGTGGATGCTGAAATCTCGTTATGAAATCTGTAATATATAGACCCCTCTTGTTAAAATTATATTGATTACTCGCCATTTCTCACAAATATGTACTTATGGTTGAGATTTATATTTTGTTTTTGTTAGACATCAGAAAGTAATCTTGGCTAGATTTAAGATTTGCTGATTTTAAAAAAAGTTTCACTTTTGTTCTTGCTCAATAAGGAACATGGAAATGCAGATGTCCAATGAACATCTAAAGCAGCCACACTTTTTCATCACTTTTCTTTCATCTTCAGGTGCCTTATAAATGCTCCCCCAAGCTGTGTGGGATCTGTTTGCCCATGAACAACTCCAGGGCCAGCCCTACCATTGGACAAAGTGAGGTCACTGCTTCAGGCAGCAGATCATAGCAGTAGGATGGTCAGCATTGGTAGCTCTAGAGCAGTGATGGCCAAACTTGGCCCTCCAGCTGTTTTTGGACTACAACTCCCATGAACCCTAGCTAACAGGACCAGTGGTCAGGGATGATGGGAATTGTAGTCCCAAAACAGCTGGAGGGCTGAGTTTGGCCAACAACTGTAGGAGCTGTAGGAGAACATACTACACAGCCTATTCCAGCCTTCCTAAACTACTGAAGTTACAGTGGAGGGTGCAGTAAGATTCTGCTCTTAGTCCATATTGCTTCTGTACATGGAATGTGGAAAAGCTGCCATTTTGCCCTTTGCCTCAGGCAGCAAAATGCTTTGAGCTGGCCCTGGGGAGCTCCCATGTGGAGGAAAGAGCATTTTAATGACCCAGTCAAGTGGCCAGGAAACAATCATGTGACTCCTTCCCAATGAAACAGCACCCTTTCTCCAGCATATTGCAACTTCACACAAAATCATCACCATCACATCTTGTTACAATGAACTTCATAGGTCAACCAATAATCAAATGTTGTGTGAAGAACTCTGTCTCTACCGCCAGTCACAAAACCGGCCCTACCATTAGGCAAAGTGAAGTGGTCCTGTCTCAGGCGGTGGATACCATGGCAGGCAGCTCACTAACTGTTCCTCCTAAGCCACCCAGCTCTTCCTTTCTGTTGGGTGGCAGAGCTATAAACACACCCACCCCAAACTAGTATGCTACCTCAGGTGAAGCAGAATACTCAATGCCAAGTAAAGTTTGGCTGCTTCTTTGCAAGGAACGGGGAGTACACAAAATGGATTTCACCAGGCAAGCCTGAATTTTGAGAGAGGGAAAGAAAGCTCTCTCTTTCCACACAACCACCTACATTTCTATTTTGTGGCTTTCCCCCTCTTAGTCTTTTCCTCCCCCCCCCCAAAAAAAATCAATGAGCCACAAATGTTTTGCCATTATCAGGAGGGAAGGTTCTCAAATCACTTGAACATTTTGGTTATTCTGTTGTTTTTTGTACTTGTCCAGTACTATGATAACCTCCTTGAGATGGGGAGAATGCGGGCAGTAGCAGATGTTGCCATGGGGCTTACTTTGTCGTACGTGTTGAGGAGGATGACTTCAACACGATGCAGGATTCCCAAAAAATAGACCAGAGGCAATTGTACTTCATCCAGCAGAGCTTTCCTGATACTGAAGGCAAATGAGCATAATTGGTCACAAATCCAATACATTCAGGATTGGCACAGTCCATAAGAAATCCAGTTGCAGTAGACTTAACTTAAACTTAACAACTTATAATAAGACTAAATCTTTACACTATAGCAGAACAGAACAGAACACCACACCAGAACAAAGAGATAGAAAGAGAAAGTGAAACCCAGGCTCCTTCTGGTCCTACTTTTATAGTCAGCATGACCTTGACAGAAAGAGATAAGAGAACCAGTTTAAACCAGCTGTACTCAGCTTCTCTGAAGGTATAACCCAAACAATAACCCAAATATCATGACCTTTCTGTCACACAGAGAAGCATCCAGAAGCTTCCAAAACCCTCTTGAACTAAGCAGAACAGGAAAGATCTCTACACATCAGACCAATCTCTTGTGGTTTATCACTACAACAGCTACTCACTTTTGGTTTTAGTAAAGCAAACAGTCTAATTTGTCCGTGCCTAAATGATATTGAGCGTCAGAACAACTTGGCCACAATAAGGAAATTTTGCCCATGGTGTGACTATCTTCCACTGTAGCACCCTGCTTGTGGTTAACGCTTAGCTGGAATGAAATATTCAACGCAGCAACAGAGAAATTAAAATAATAATTTATTTGTCGGACAAATAAATGAGAGGCTCAGTGGTATATGGTTACCAAGCTCTGGCCTGCCTCCTGCCATTATGGCCAGCACTTATATTCCCTTAATCCAGCCCCCTTTGCTCCTCCTGGGGCTGCCTCTGTTCAATCAGCCTGGTTGGATTTCCTATTGGCTGATTGCTATAACTAATCACAAAAAGATACACCCATATCCTCCTATCCTTATAAGGGAGACAAAGAGCTATATATTTGACATATAAGTAATAATATATCTTACATGGAATCTTAATTACCAGCTCACCTCTTGCCCTATTGCCTTCTAAAACAAATGTTTAATCTTACATTTTTATGTTCAACAGATGTCAAGGATCTTGAGTTCACATCAACATTGAAAGATTTCCTTCATTTAAGGTTTCTAAACAAATGCCTGACAACTATATATCAGAAGTGTTCGATGGCGTCTCCTGTCTGGCAAGGGGGGCTAGGCTCATTTGCCCCTCTGGTCTCCTATTGCAATATGACTCTATGAATCTAGCATTTCTTAAATCCTTTGCATAATTACATTTAAGCCAATATATTTAAGCTATTATATTTCATACATTATCATAGGTAGCCTTTTAAAAGAATAAAGCTTCTCAAAGTAAAAAGGAAGGAACTCAGTAAAAAACAGCTTTTAAAAAGAAACCTCTTCTGTGTACACCCCTCCTTTCACCCCCCTTTCCAGCCTAAAAATAAAGTAAAAAGAAGCTTCTTCTCCAGCCAAGTCAGTTGTCTTTTTCACTGCTCTTGGCCTTTCAACCTTAGGAAGAAGATATGGCTCATTTTACTGGGAGGCACATTGGTATTATTTTACTATTTACCCATTCTTAATTGTGTTTTTTCAGCCTTGGGGCAGCATATGTAATTTCCCCTTTTTTTTTATAACTTTGAGAATTGTTTTTCTACTATAAATCAATGGGGCCCTCTTGTCTTAGGAGAAAACCTCTTGCCAAGGTTTTTTTCTGCCTGGCATGAAACCTTTGAAAATCTAAGCCCATTTAATTTAGGAACCTGATCAAGATATAAGCCAATATAAGTCTTGATTAAAAATGCAGTCTATATTCAGATGCCACATTCCCCCCTTTCAAGCTCAAGGACCTTGCTTACCAAGCGTCCTTGATAGCTTGATCTTCATCATATTCCTGAGGTAAAGCTCTGTATAGGGCCATGATATGAGGTAGAGTTTCATTCGAAATCATCTTGCTAATTGTACTTCTAAAACATGAGATGATACATGGCACCATACATAAAACCATTATTACTACCGTCAAGAAAAACAAGCAAGACAATAATATCCCTTTGAGTCCCGCAACATTAGGTAACCAATTGGTGAGCCATCCCATATCCCATCCTTCCCATGTTTATACTTGGACATGTGCTATATTCTCCATCTTTGTAGCCAACACACGGATTGCCTCACCATTATCAGAAATGTTAAAGCAACAGGCATTCCCTGTCAAGTTCAAGACTCCACATAGGCCTCCCTGCCTGGCAAGTACATAATCCATTCCCATTTTCAGCTGCATAATGGCGGCTCTACTTTCATCCAACTGTTGTGCAATAAGTCTCAAACTCTGGGCCGTTGCATTGGTTACAAGTTCCACTACTGCTTGCAATCGAATTATTCTGTTTAGATTATAAATAGGATCCCGTGCCCCTTGTATGAGCTCACCAGGATTCCAGGAGGCAGGATCATAATAGGCTATAATGCGCTCTGGCGGCCAATCATCAGTACCGCTCCAACTTTGGGTACTTCCTCCTGCTATACGAGAAATATCAGCATTCCTTCGTGTTTGCTTAGCTGAACTAGTGGGCATAATCCACATTGGTGGTAATACCCATCCCAGGAAACAAGTCCCACTCCATTTGGAAGGGAGTTTCTTGTATGCCCATTCTCCACATATCCACCACAACCATCGGGTCTGAGGTTTTTGGTACGTGGAGTACAGAAGGCGAAAATATCAAAAGAGGTAGAGAGTTCACAGTGCAGTATGTTAGATTGCCTTTTTCTGTCACAGTTATGTTCCATACCACTTTCCATGCATAAATAAAAGGAGGTGCACAGGGCAAGGTATTCCGAGTTCGATACGTAGTACCGTTTGCCCAGGTTTGACTATTCTTAATATAATCCCAAGTATAGTGGCAATGAGAAGAGCCTATCATGGTAGGGTCAGCTGCATCTGATGATTTATGCACACAGATTTCCCCTTGCACAGGTATAACTCGTATTGGTTTAGTTGAGTTCCAACCGGGGAAATTCTGTACTTCTGTTTGGTGTGGCATTTCGCTTACCATACCAATGGCACTTAATGGTATTGGTAATAAGGGCATACCTCCCTCTGAATCATCTGGCCCAAGAGAGCAAACAAGGCAATTGGTCCTATTTGCAACATTGGCTATCATCTCAGCTAAGCCTACCCACATATTGTGGTCATGGCGGAATCCATATTTAGCAAATTTGGTCAGATTCATGGACCCTTCCCCTTCCCAAGGGATCAGGATTAATAATAAAATCATGTTGATGTCTAGCATATGCATTCCTTCCACAAAAGATTACCTTATTGTGATAGCAAATAATTATTAGTCCCAATATAATTCCCCCAGTGACAGAAATGGGGAACCACCAAGACCAAAACATATATCCAAAGGATCCCCAATGTGTAATATCACTTATAATTGTTCCACAAGGGGGCAGTCAATCGATTGTATAAGAGAATCTTCCCGTTCACAATTGCTGGTTTAGACGCTCCTCAAGCTTCAGGCGTGCGCAGGTCAGCCAGCTTCCAGGTTGTGGCTGCAGCAGGCCGGTCGTCAAATGTTGCCCGTGACCTAACCCGCTCCCGGTAGGGCTAGATACAGGGGTTTTTGGAGAGAGTCAGTTTTAAAGGATTAGAGGGGTCACCTTTGCATGTCCAACTGCCTTCAGACTTCTTTCAAACGAGAGTGATGAATCCAGGGGGTCACCTCAGCTACCTTCACCGCTGTTAGAATAGAGAGCAGGACGGTGTAAGGTCCACGCCACTTAGGTGCAAGTGGATCACGTTTCCACTCTTTCACCCATATGCTATGCCAGCCTGGAGCTGATGAATCGGCTTGGCAATGCTGCACGGCGTGTGCTTGAGGGCCCACCTGTTAAGATAAAAAAAACAAACAAACACGGGAGAGAGACAAAAACACGGGAGAGATTGCACTTGTCCCTGTGTCACATGGTCTCCTATTTGTTTGAGGTCAGTTGGAATATCCTGAACAAAGGAGGGCGGCCTCCCATACAGGAGCTCAAAAGGTGACAACTTAAGTCTTTTTGTGGGTGCGCACCGAACACGAAACAGTGTTATGGGTCAGCAAGCACATGGGGATATTAAAGCAGCCTGTGCTTTTCCTTTGCAGGCTTGGCACAGCCCGGCCTGGTCCCTGGGGTGCAGGGCCGTAAGAGATGGAGGCAGGCTGGGCCCTCTCCCTCCTGGGTGAAGCACCTGCCGGAAGCCTCGTGGCAATCATCCCCCCCCCCGGGGGCACACGCAACAGACACTGGGGCCAACGGAGCGTGGTGGGTTAGGGTGGTAAATGCCTCTCTGAGCTCCGCAGAAAAGCTGAACTTGCACCAGAGCCGCCTCTGACCCACATAATGGGCTATTGCCAGCTTGTATTTTAGGGAGCTGGTTTCTTGTTTTCAGCCTTGCAGCAGCAGTACCCGACTGCACACACTTAATGTGATCTCACAACAATCCTAGGAGGTAGGCCATGGTTATTCCCATTGTAGAAGAGAGGAGAAACGGAGTGATATAATGCCAGCAGTAGTATAAATATGTCCCCATACATGCACCATACAAATAAAGAGTGGACACATAGTCCTACAGATACAACCGGCCCTTTGAGGGTGACCAAACTGTTGATGCGGCCCCCGATGAATTTGAGTTTGACACCCCTGCTTTAGACATATTAGTGGGCTTCTGGCATGCCCTGCAGATGCCTTGCACAAGTGTCTGGCGGTAGGTAGTAAGCCTGGCCAGGTGAATTGCATTGTTTGGATCCCAATTAGGATCTTCCAAGGGAAAGTTGTCCTGGAGATGATGGTCAATATTATAAATATTTCCCACTCTGGCCTGCTCACGCAAATATATCTGTGCCTTTTCAATTATGTCTCTCCTTTCCTCAGTGGTGAAAAGAGTATTCAGGAGCTGGCGACAATCTGTCCAAATAGGACTATTACTATTGAGGTCACCAAGTCCATCATAGCCTGAGGTTTTTCTGCGAAAGATGGGGTGTTTTCCAATTCATCAGATCTGTAGTTGTGAATGGAATACATTGCAGGGTCGAAGTTCGAGGTGGCCGTGGTCCAGGTTGCCCATTAACCAGCACAGGCTCCTCAAGTGCATCAAATACTCTTCTAAGAGGGGCTACTACGTGACCTTTTTCTTCACTTTGCTCTAGGGGCCTCAAATCATAGGGGATGGTATTTGTCCCAAGGCGTTCTTTTAGCAGCTTTATACGCCTGGCTGTATTGCTTGCTGACCGATTAAGGTCTCCCTGTAACTTCTGTAATAATTCTCTAGGACTTGGATGTACAGGGGTTTGGGGTAGGCAATCAGTTGTTCCACTAAAAGAGACTGTAGATGGAGTTCTACTGGGACTCACAGGTGGAATAACCACTTCTGCTTGGGCTTCATTATAGGACTCCAATGCCTCCTGAAGATATTTATCATAATCTATCAAGGAATCAAGCTCTGTGACTCCACCCCCATTATTCATTCCAGTTTCTTGCCTTGGGGTTACAACTGGTGGAGTGTTTGGATTAGGCTCCCTTCGTTGTGGAGCATAGGGTGGAGGTGGAAGCACCTCTTCCTCTGGTCCCTCAAAATGGGTTTGAGTTTATTTGGCAAGATTCCTTTCCTAGCTTCGGCTTTTACAGCCAATAATTTGCATCGTTGGACTTTGCATTCCCTTATCCATGGAGGATTTTTTTTTTTTTTTTTTTTTAATGTGCTCAGCCAGGAATCTATATATGGAAATTGTTCTGGGCACCCTCCAGTTTCTTTGGTGATGTTAGACCAAAGTTTGCTTACTAAATTTATATCAAAGGTTCCCTGGGATGGCCATCCAGTACTTTGTTTTGGCTACCCTAATTCACATAACGTTCTCAAGCGCTCTGGCGTCATTTTGACTCCATATGCCCCTGAGAAGGCTTTCTTAAAATTATTTAACATACATTCAAGAGGTGTATTTCCCCCTTTGAACCCCCAACTCCCTGTGAAGTATCCACTCAGTCACTCACACACACGCCTTACTGGGAAACGAAGTAGTACTCACTCCACACTTAGGTCAGCTACACATTGTACTTTCTCACACATGCAATGCGCTAGATACTTCAACCACACTCTACCTCCCAATCTTCCCTTTGCCCTACACCAGATCACCATCTGATGTACCCAGCCACCTAGCGTACTCAGTTCCCCTTTACTGAGACGCAGAAGTTTGATCAGGACTTCTCTTCCTCCCAATTAATTGGAGGGCCAAAACCCCTTAGTGCACTTACCCTTAGCTGGTTGCCTGTTTATTTCTCTGGTCCCCCCCGGTCCGTCGCCGTCAGTGGGCAGGGTATCAGACAGACGAGACTTCTGCGTTCCCCCTGGAAAAATTTACCAGTGCGCGCTGGGAAGCAGTTTAGAGATCCTCTCTCTTGTACCCTGTCCAATAGGGCGAAGGGGCTGCGTTCCAGCAGACCACTTATCCGAGTCACGGCACCATAAAATGTAGCACCCTGCTTGTGGTTAACGCTTAGCTGGAATGAAATATTCAACGCAGCAACAGAGAAATTAAAATAATAATTTATTTGTCGGACAAATAAATGAGAGGCTCAGTGGTATATGGTTACCAAGCTCTGGCCTGCCTCCTGCCATTATGGCCAGCACTTATATTCCCTTAATCCAGCCCCCTTTGCTCCTCCTGGGGCTGCCTCTGTTCAATCAGCCTGGTTGGATTTCCTATTGGCTGATTGCTATAACTAATCACAAAAAGATACACCCATATCCTCCTATCCTTATAAGGGAGACAAAGAGCTATATATTTGACATATAAGTAATAATATATCTTACATGGAATCTTAATTACCAGCTCACCTCTTGCCCTATTGCCTTCTAAAACAAATGTTTAATCTTACATTTTTATGTTCAACAGATGTCAAGGATCTTGAGTTCACATCAACATTGAAAGATTTCCTTCATTTAAGGTTTCTAAACAAATGCCTGACAACTATATATCAGAAGTGTTCGATGGCGTCTCCTGTCTGGCAAGGGGGGCTAGGCTCATTTGCCCCTCTGGTCTCCTATTGCAATATGACTCTATGAATCTAGCATTTCTTAAATCCTTTGCATAATTACATTTAAGCCAATATATTTAAGCTATTATATTTCATACATTATCATAGGTAGCCTTTTAAAAGAATAAAGCTTCTCAAAGTAAAAAGGAAGGAACTCAGTAAAAAACAGCTTTTAAAAAGAAACCTCTTCTGTGTACACCCCTCCTTTCACCCCCCTTTCCAGCCTAAAAATAAAGTAAAAAGAAGCTTCTTCTCCAGCCAAGTCAGTTGTCTTTTTCACTGCTCTTGGCCTTTCAACCTTAGGAAGAAGATATGGCTCATTTTACTGGGAGGCACATTGGTATTATTTTACTATTTACCCATTCTTAATTGTGTTTTTTCAGCCTTGGGGCAGCATATGTAATTTCCCCTTTTTTTTTATAACTTTGAGAATTGTTTTTCTACTATAAATCAATGGGGCCCTCTTGTCTTAGGAGAAAACCTCTTGCCAAGGTTTTTTTCTGCCTGGCATGAAACCTTTGAAAATCTAAGCCCATTTAATTTAGGAACCTGATCAAGATATAAGCCAATATAAGTCTTGATTAAAAATGCAGTCTATATTCAGATGCCACACCACCTTCCCATTTTGACTCTCTGGCACTCTACAGTATCTGCATAACCCAGCAAGTCTAAAATATAGACGCGCTTTTACTCTCGCAGGATTGAATGTATTGCCCTCGGCTGTACGATTCCAACAGATTCCACACGAAAAATGCTTATGTCCCTGTGGAGATGGCAGTACCAAATCGGCTTCTGGCTTGCACTCTTTATAAAGACTTGAGGAATGAGATTATCACCCCTCTTTTATTGTCCATTCTAGGTCGCCCAACCACTGCCACAGTGTCCTTTTCTCTTGGCAGATCAAGATGAGCAGGTGACAGCAAAGGTTGCAAGGTTTTTAGCTGTGACAATCAGAATAAGATCCACTATTTGACTATTGATTCAAAACCCTGAAATGTATTTTATATAATTGACTTTTTATTTCTATTCTTTGTATATCGTATTGCTGTTTTATTGCTATGGCTGATGGCTGATGCAAATAAAGATTCATTCATTCAGTCAGTCAGTCAGTCAGATCAATACTTTCTGTACTAAGAAATGCAAACTACAGTGGTACCTCGGGTTACATACGCTGCAGGTTACATACGCTTCAGGTTACAGAATCCGCTAAGCCAGAAATATTGCTTCAGGTTAAGAACTTTGCTTCAGGATGAGAACAGAAATTGTGCTCTGGCAGTGTGGCAGCAGCAGGAGGCCCCATTAGCTAAAGTAGTGCTTCAGGTTAAGAACAGTTTCAGGTTAAGTACGGACCTCTGGAACAAATTAAGTACTTAACCCGAGGTACCACTGTAATATACTTGACCTCTTGAAAAGTTAGTTGCTGCTGCTTCCTGGGAGGGAGAGGGGTGAGGCAATGGCGTGCTTAGTGCAGAGCCAATCCAACCCCCCTGCCATTGTGTTTGCACTGCACTCACTTCCTCCTCCCTCCTTCCCTCCCATCAGCAACAGCAAATCAGCTGTCAGAAGGTCAGGAAGGCACTGCGGATCCACCCTGCCTCCCGCTACTGACCACAGGGCCAGGAAAGGGCCATGACATCCTAGCTTGGCAGAATCTTACAAGAGACATGAAGCCATATCTGCACTTCGACTAGAGAGGTGCTTTCTTGCTGAGAACCACCTGTTCTTTCAGACATTCTTTTGCTGGTATGAGAAAGCTATTTCCTAAGTATATTAATAACAGTATTTTGTTCTCTCCTTTTCATTAAGTTTGATTGATTACCAACCATATATGCATTTCCCCTTGGGTTAACTGATTACTTTATATGCCCATCACTCAAATAAAAAGGAAGAGCTGGTGTTTCCCCCCCTCCCTTCCTAGAAACTGTGGTAGTTATTAAAATAGAATGTTAGTTGCTGTAGACTTATGCCCTTTTCATCTTTCCTGCCTTGTTTGGTATTCCATCCTCTGTTGGCCTCGCCACCCACAATATATCAATTCCCACAGGTAAAACAACAACCTATTTTGTGGTTTTGTTATCCTTACGAGGTATTATTGCACTAGGAAAATAGAATAACATATTGCAAACAAGGTAGACATCCACTGAAGCTCATAGTGAGCTTTGCAAATTAAATGACAGATATTCCAAGTTTCTGACACCCTGGTCTGGAACACATTTTGCTGAGATGATGTCCCTGTGACCCACTTTTTCTCCCATCTTCCTGACAGTTTCTGTCTAGGACGGCATTAGCGAGAACAAGATTGCTGGAAGAAGATAATAAAGCAACCATCGCCAAACACGTTAGCGCAACAGATTGCAAAAATCATAATATAACCAAATAGCCTCACAATAATTATGGAGCTGAAAGAAAACGCAGCAAATTTGTTATATATGTTAAAAGAAAGAAAAAAAGCTCATCCATTTCCAGGTGCTTTGAATGGGTGCATGATGTTGTTAACATAAGAAGGATGGGTGATCATTGCAAGTTTCTTTTTCACTGAGGTTTCATGACATATGTAGTTATAGATGTTAAGCAATTCTGAATAACATTTAAAAAATAAATTAATTTAATTAATTAGATTCCTTACCCACCCTTTACCATAAGGCTCCTGATTGAATTATTACAATAATATATACAGTAATAAAACATGCACATGCTATGACAAAGCACTTTTGCTTAGTATAATGCATTTTATGCTACTTTTGTATATATATGCATTTTATGCACTTTATACCAGTACAGTCATACCTTGGTTTTCAAGCAGCTTAGTTCTCTAATGTTTTGGTTCCCAAACGCTGCAAACCTGGAAGTGATTTCTGGTTTGCAAACTATTTTTGTAAGCCAAACGTCCGATGTGGCTTCCGTATGTTTTGGAAGTCAATCAGACTTCCAGAACAGATCCCATTCGAGAACCAAGGTATGACTGAATATGCATTAAACACACACACGGCTGGAGAACTGCACTGTAAAATTCAGAGAACTCCACTTACCACACAAGGTGTGATGTTGTTGTGGCCTGGTACAGTCGCCACATGTTGCATCTGGCGTGGCTGCTAAGTCCTAGGCCGCCCAGCTGGTGAGGACACCTAACAGCTTGCCTCACTGGCTGGGGCATTGGATTCATAGAATCATAGAATCATAGAGTTGGAAGAGACCACAAGGGCCATCGAATCCAACCCCCTGCCAAGCAGGAAACACCATCAGAGCACTCCTGACATATGGTTGTCAAGCCTCTGCTTAAAGAGCTCCAAAGAAGGAGACTCCACCACACTCCTTGGCAGCAAATTCCACTGTCAAACAGCTCTTACTGTCAGGAAGTTCTTCCTAATGTTTAGGTGGAATCTTCTTTCTTGTAGTTTGGATCCATTGCTCCGTGTCTGCTTCTCTGGAGCAGCAGAAAACAACCTTTCTCCCTACTCTATGTGACATCCTTTTATAGATTTGAACATGGCTATCATATCACCCCTTAACCTCCTCTTCTCCAGGCTAAACATGCCCAGCTCCCTTAGCCGTTCCTCATAAGGCATCGTTTCCAGGCCTTTGACCATTTTGGTTGCCCTCCTCTGGACACGTTCCAGTTTGTCAGTGTCCTTCTTGAACTGTGGTGCCCAGAACTGGACACAGTACTCCAGGTGAGGTCTGACCAGAGCAGAATACAGTGGCACTATTACTTCCCTTGATCTAGATGCTATACTCCTATTGATGCAGCCCAGAATTGCATTGGCTTTTTTAGTAATCGTGATAATCGTGGGCTTATCTTAGGGCTGCTTCCTGGACTTTAAAGCCAGGTCTCAGCTGCACAGTTGCAAATAAAACGTTTTAAGCGTGTTTTAAGTGCAATATACAATGCGGCACTAGATGGCGATGGTGAGCCTTATGGAAAATTCAATGTTTTTTAAAAAACACTTTTTTATTTTTAAAAAGCATTTCCAGAATGTCTTTTATATGTTTGTAGATTCCACCCCAGACTGCCCTGGGCCCGGTGCTCAGTTCCTTTACCAGATCTCCCCGAATGGGATTGTTGAGAGAAGAGTGCCTTAGAAAGGACAAAGAAAGAAGCCTCATTCCCATCAAAACGGGATACCCTAGGTGCCACAAACAGCTGGGGGAGGACAGTTAGCAGGCCCCCATTTACATTTGGGCACCTTGGGTTGTTAGCTGCCCTTGAAGTTGTGGAGTCAGGCTTTTGTCTCACCAGCTACATAGCATTGCCATCCCTGAATTAGGGGTGCCATTTCAAAGGACGACAGTGATCTGGTTCATGTATTGTTTGGGAAAGTGAGAACTTGGTAGGTTCATTTTTAAATGTAAGCTGAATTGAACCTCTCCTCCCTCTCTCAATCCATCTCTGCATGCCTCCAACATACACAGCCTTTCTCCTTCTACCATTGTTGGAGCACTAACTTCTTGGCTTTGCAGTTCCACACTTAGGAGGCCCCTGGTGGCAGGTCTCCCCTTCTGCTTAGGGATTTCCCAACCCAAGGTCATGGAGGAAAGTCACAGACACCAAATGGTTCTTCAGCCATCCTTGGAGGGACCTTAGAATTGCTCCATTACAGTACAATCCTAGGTCCATTACAATGGTACCTCTGGTTGTGAATGGGATCAGTTCCGGAGGCCTGTTCACAACATGAAAAGCCCGCAACCTGAAGCGCCATATATGCACAGGTGTGTGGCGTGATTTGGCGCTTGTGCGCATGGGTGGGTGAAGCGCGATTCAGTGCTTCTGCGCATGCACAAGCGGCGAAACCCAGAAGTAACCCTTTCTGGTACTTCCGGGTCGCCGCAGGATGCAACGTGAAAAAACGTAACAGGAAGCAAACGTAACATGAGATATGACTGTACTTAGAATTAAGTCTCACATTGCATTAGATAGGGCTTAGTCTCTGGAAGGTGCAGACAGGATAATGGCCTTAATCTGGAAAAAAAGTGGCTGTATCCTCAACCAGTTTCTCCAAGTGCCTCCACTGAAATTAATGGCAATACTTCAGAGTAAGCCATTTGAGAGCATCTTATATGTAGCGAAAAGGGTGAAAAAGTAACAACAAGCAGTGAAAATAAACATTTATTGAAGACTGAGTTAAACTCATACAGTATAATAAAGGCATTTCCCCCTAGCAAGTGGACACAAAATACTTCGCTAGCTTAATATCTTTTTTTTAACGATGTGCACACGGTTCTGTTTTTAAATTTAATTTCTGGAATAGAATTGCATATCCTAAAGGTTAGATGTAAATGCCAGAGTCCCAAATCTCCAGGTGATAGCACTGGTAATTAGCTGCAGGTCCAAACAGAGCAAATGAAAATGTGATACAGAAGATGTAATGTCTTTACAGAATTTTAAATACATGTATTGAATTTTCACCTTTCCCTTTTCAGCTGCTAATCATTATGCCTCCAGCCATGAGCTCAGTTATGCATGCCTAAATCCCATTGATTTCATGCATAACTGGGTGCAGGATAGCATCCTAAGGTCAATGTGATATTTCTCTTGCTCTTTTTTTAACATTGTGTTTTTCCAATGTAGTCACGCAAAACTTCAGAATATAAAAGAAACTTTACTCCTCTGTTTTCATACATCTAACATTTTCATACACTGTTCATACACAAAATAGCAATGAGTGGAGCATCAAAAACAATATAATTACTTACGAAGTACCTAGGAATGCCAATAGGTATGGTGCAAGTCAGCTGCAATAATTATTATCCAGCAGCAGCTGGAGAAATATTTTCCAGTCTTCTGCGATGCTACTGAGCCAGTGCATTCTAGAGGTCAGAGTATTGGGTAGGAACCCAGGTGGCCAGGTTCAAATTCCAGTCAGCCATGAAGCTCACTGGGTGATTTTAGCCAGCCACAGTCTCTCAGCCTAACCCTGTGAGGAAAAACTGGGCACCTTGACCTCCTTAGAAGAAAGATTGGGATATAAGTGTTGTAGTGTTAGCAGCAGTAAAATAACACAATAACAGCAACAGCAGCAACCCATCTGTCTGTCTTGAGAGACAATGGAGTGTGCCTCCAGGGGTGAAGTCAAACCACTATGCCAACAGCACCAATGTGACCCCCCCCCGGGAGGGCCCAAGCCTGGTCAGTGTGGATGGAGGTCCTGGGCTGCCCAGAGGACAAGACCCCCCTCTCGGTCTTGCTGATACGGTCCAAAGGAAAGCAGAATCTGGCACCAACTTGGCTGCAGGAGTTGCTGGAAGGAGGAATACAAGGTGCCATCCAATCCTCTTAGGGACTCCACTCCAGCCCTTTCTTCTCCTGAAGATATCACAAGGCATTGGAGGTTTAAGTTTAGGAGTTTCCCTTCTCCTAAGTGGGCTACCTTCCCAGGCTGCCGATACCCATCTGCCCCTCACTTCCCTCTACAGTACATGCCAAAACAGCCTTCTTGACCGTTGGTCCCACTAGTGATCTTGTCCGCTCAATCCGCCATATCCTGGATTATAATAATGGATGGGCTGTATTCAATTTAATTATTGCATTAACGGAAAGCAGCAAAAATTATTACCACTAGTGCAATGGGACCTTCTGCTGCTCTCCCTGCCCCTCCCCATGACCACTCCCAATCTGCTCTGGAGCATCAAAACTCACAAAACAGCATGCTGGGGTGAGGGTGGAAGGGGAATATAAGGTTAAGCAAACATAAATGCCCATGCTGATGGAATGATCTCCTTAAAGCTATCTTTGTCAACAAATAGCACTGCTCCATGCAAGCAACTTCCCTGCTCAAAGGAAGTTTCATTACTCTTTATTGTGCAGTCTTGGAATAATACCAGCCGGATGAAGATAACAGTAGGGGAGTTCACACAAACCACTCAGTGTGTTGAGGGAACACATCGAGGGAGTGGGTGGACTCTGAGGTTTGCCCTGTCCCTTGCTCCTGCCCGCTGCTGCCATGATCTCCTGACATCTGTAGGGTCAAGAGATATTGGAAGAAGTTCTACCCATGCTCAAAAGTATGGAGGAAGAGATCCTTCATATGGGGTAGGACTCTGACTGAATGAGGTGTGTGTGTCTTTCCTTGCATTCATCTGTATAATCCATGGGTATACCCTGTGCAACTTTTTGACATCCTCCACACAGTCTTACGGGGACATGGGTGGTGCTGTGGGTTAAACCACAGAGCCTAGGGCTTGCCGATCAGAAGGTTGGCGGTTCAAATCCCCATGATGGGGTGAGCTCCCGTTGCTCAGTCCCTGCTCCTGCCAACCTAGCAGTTTGAAAGCACATCAAAGTGCAAGTAGATAAATAGGTACCACTCTGGCAGGAAGGTAAACAGCATTTCCGTGCACTGCTCTGGTTCGCCAGAAGCGGCTTAGTCATGACCCGGAAGCTGTACACCGGCTCCCTCAGCCAGTAAAGTGAGATGAGCGCCGCAACCCCAGAGTCGGTCACGACTGGACCTAATGGTCAGGGGTCCCTTTACCTTTACACAGTCTTGCAATGGCATGGGTGCGAGATGTTCATGTGAATCCCCCCAATGAGTGCTACTAAATTCCTCATACTGCTGCAATGCTAGATTAGCCCTGACTGGGTGGTGGTGTTGGTAGACCATTGTAACTCTTAAGTCTGCCAGAGTATTCTGTCTTATTTTAACAGAATAAGGAGAAGGAATGGGTGGAGAAAGTCGTTAAGTGATGGGGAAGACTGGTACAATTGTCAAAGAGGATTGCTTAGTCCAAGTTAAAAAAACTGCTGCAGGGAGTGAGAAGGAAATGTGGGCTGGCCATGCTAATCAGCCCAGTACAAAACTGAATTTTGCTGTCATCTTGCAGAGCCCGTTTTCCCTGGGCTGGTTCTCGAAGAGAATATTGTTCATCTAACAGCGTGATGATGCTTCTTCCAGAGTGCAGTGACTCCTGTATTTATTTAAGTACGTGTTTGCACTTTCCTTCTATTTGTATTATTCTGATGTTACTGCTAGTTTCAGGTATTTTATGACTGGAAGTTGTGGGGATTCTGTTTATATTTATGAGAAGTGCTGAAGTTCCCAATTTAGTTGCAAAGGTCGCCTATTCCTATAGAATGTAAAAATGGTTATGCCCGGCAACAGGAAGAAATGTGTGCAGCTGGTGTACTTGTAAATGTCAGGCAAGCTGCTTTTGGGGATAAAAAGGATCGCTGTAATTGAACATCCCTGCATAGCTGTAAAAGTAAGCAATTAGAATATATTTAAAACTTCTTCACCTAGAAACAGAATAAAATGCATGTGTGCTATGTGACTCTTAACAGATGATGTAGATCTTAAAATGGCATTTTGCTTCTGCAGCCCCTCATTGATGATATTTTTGGGCAATAACCTTTGCAGTTGTTCTTGTGCCAGACTTACAGCAAACTAAATGTTTGGCCGGCATCTGAGAGGTGGGGGTTGCAGCTAACCAAGTTATATTCAGAATAGACCCATTCAAGTCAATGGACAAGGCTAAATTGCCTCCATTAATTTCAGTGGTTCTGCTCTGAAGGCAGCTGGGCACAGCCTTGCTAACTCAGCTTACTGCCAAATAACTGAAAAGGGATAGCAAAGTGCCACTGGGATGTGGGAAGCAGTCTGTGAGGGAACCTTTCATTGCCTGCAGTTCCCTCCATCTCCCTCAGCCGTGGGCAAAGGAAGGAAGGAGCTAGAGGGAGCTTTGCAAAATTGAAAAGCTTAAGGGTGGTATTCAATGCTGGTCCTTCTCAAAGTAGACCCACTAAAATTAATAGGCATGACTAACTCAGGCCCAAAAATTTGAATGTGTTTACTCTGAGTAAGATGAGAACTGAATACAACTCTGGCTAACTAAGATTCTGACATGGAGCTGCTTTCAAGTCTTCCCTGTGTGCTTTGGAAATATCTGAACATCTGATGTAAAGATGTAAACATCTGATGTGAAATGTCTGAATATCTGATGTAAAGGCATGCACAAGCACACACACATACATATAGCATTATCAATATTCAAAAACCATCCATATATATGGTTTTTGAGTACTGACCATAATTCTGTGGGCTAATCAACCCTACTATGCATTCTCCTGTATATCTTGAAATTGGTGCTCTTTTATAGCCTGACAACATCATTGATTCCCTTTAATTATGTATTCTGCGCATTCTTGTAGGGAATACTTGTGGAGTTGCCTCAGCACAGCATGGGACCAACTGCAGCCAGCTACAAAGAAGTATGGCTTGGTGCAATAGCTATGATACACTACTCCCCAAACAACACCAACAGGTAAAACCTCTTACATCTCAGCTCAACAACTTTTAGATCTCAGCTCTTCAGAAAAATCTCTGAAGTATGATTTCCAAAGAGGGAGAGGGAGAGGGGGAGAGGGGGAGAGGGGGAGAGGGGGAGAGAGGGAGAGAGGGAGAGAGGGAGAGAGGGAGAGAGGGAGAGAGGGAGAGGGAGAGAGAGGGAGGGAGAGAGAGAGAGAGAGAGAGAGAGAGAGAGAGAGAGAGAGAGAGAGAGAGAGAGAGAGAGAGAATGAGTGATGCAGACTATGAGAACTTTGGGTAAGAAACATATTAGCAACAAATGCAGATGGAAATCCATCATGACCAAATGAATATTTGTGCTTGTTGTGAAATCTGAGGACATGAAAAGATCAGAATTTGTGTAAATGAAAAGAGAAGACCAAACCAGACAGGAAGTGGCATGTTGTGAGAGAATTTCATTTATGCACATTTAATATGTATGTGCACACACAAACATCACACTGAACCTGGAAGTAACCTAAAAATGTCCCCCAAATGGGCAGGATGGGGCAGAACAGGGTGTTTTCAGGCTGTTTCAATAGTGTTTCACAATTTCACTTAAATGTGTGGCACTTTTGGAAAATAACTCCAGCATAAATGGGGGGGGGGGTGGTTTGCCTGTATGGGGAAATTTGGTTGAGATATATATCTGACATGTACATTTGCATGATTTAGATGCATTTAGATATTTTCAATGTGTTTTTATTTTATTTGTATTGTTTACCACATTGGTGTTTGCCATTCTGGCATACTTTTGAATGAAGGGAGGGGAAGAAATTTGATTAGCAGCAGCAGCAGCAAAACAACAACAACAACAACACAGAGAATTTAGGACCATCTAGTGTTTGTAGTTTTTAACCCTTTTCTTTTCTTTTCTTTTCTTTTCTCTTTGCTTTTTCATTTCTCTTTCCCTCTCTTCCTCCCCACTTTTCTTGTTTTGCTTTTCTGCTCCTTTGATTTTCCTCTTACGTTGTGTGTGGCAATATGGATAGGTTTGAGTGTTTCACTGAATGTATAAAAGGTTTCACAACATGATCAGAATTCTTCAGTAGAGAAGGGCCTTTCCAGACTGAAATTGTATAGATAATGCTAAATAAAGGGTGACTGGCTAGTTTAGAAAGTTAATTTAAGATTAGTTGGGGGGGGTGGGAAGAGAGATCAGAAAATGTTTCAAAAACATATTATTGATTTACTTGTTTGTAGTAGAACAAAGTATAACTCACGGTGACAGTAAGTTCACCTTTAATCAGCTTGCCTTCATTTCAGCATGGCTTGCCCAGGAAAATATCCTGGTGGATTGTACCCCAGGGTTGCAAGCTACCCATGTAGTACCTAAAGGTTTCAGTTTCTTCCAAGCAAGATAAAATTAATATTTTGCTCCCAGGAAGGAAAACATGGTTCCGTATTCTTGACAAATGAGTAAGTTGAGCTGCTGAAAGCATGACTTGAATGTAATTAACCTCAAGCAAGATTCAACATAGAACCATAGAACTGTAGTTGGAAGGGACCCCAGGGTCATCTAGTCCAGCCCCACAATGCATGAATCTCAACTAGCTGATCCATAACAGATGGCCACCCAGCCTTTGCTTATAAACCTCCAAGGAAGGAGAGTCCACCATTTTCTGAGAGAGTCCATTCCACTGTCAAACAGCTCTTATCATCTGAAAATTTATCCTGATGTTTAGTCAGAATATCCTTTCATGTAACTTGAATCCATTACAGTGGTACCTCTGGTTACGAACTTAATTCATTCCGGAGGTCCATTCTTAACCTGAAGCTGTTCTTAACATGAGGTACCACTTTAGCTAATGGGGCCTCCCTCTGCCACCGCACCACTGCTGCAATTTCTGTTCTCATCCTGAGGCAAAGTTCTTAACCCGAGGTACTACTTCCGGGTTAGCGGAGTCTGTAACCTGAAGTGTTTGTAACCAGAGGTGTTTGTAACCTGAGGTACCACTGTAATTTGGGTCCAAGCCTGCAGAGCAGGAGAAAATAATCTTGTGCATCTTCCATGTGGCAGCCCTTTAGATATTTGAATATGGCTATTAATACCTCTTCTCAAGCTAAACATGCTCAACTCCCTCAACCATTCCTCATACAGCTTGATTTCCAGACCCTTGATCATCTTGGTCACCCTCCTTTGCACATGTCCCAGCTTGGCAATATCTGGCATGACTTGTTTTTGAAAAACCTGTCCTGGGTCTTAGTAATCACAGCATCCTTTTCTAAGTGCTCACAGACCAAGTCTTGAATTATTTGTTTTGGACCTTTCCTAGCACTGACATCAAGCTGACCAGTTTGCAGTTTCCTGGCCTACAGTCTGCAGGGGTCTCATCTATTCTCCAAAATTTATCAAAAATTATAGACAGAAGCTCTGAGATTACATCCACAAGCTCCTTGGGTGCAGCTCATCAGGCCCTGGAGATCTGAATTCCATTAAAGTAGCTAAATGTTTCCTTACTATATCTTTTCCCATCTTGGGCTGAAACTCCCTCGCTGCATCATGTATTCCATTACCACCAGGTTGGGCACTGTTTTCCTTTTGAGTAAAGGCAAAGCAGGTGTTGAGCAGTTCTGACAGCTAGTGGGGGAAAACTTTATATGCCAAAATACAAGGAGTTTTAAATATAGGCTGTCTAATTTATGAGTTATGGTTTAAAAAATTCAAATGCAATATTGTGGATTCAAATCATTTGTAACATTGAGGCATTCTACATGATGACAGTTTTCTTTTACAATCTACCAAGGGAAAATGAAAATATTTCCATTATTTTTTTAGATAAGCTATGCGATTAACATTTAAAAGGCCTTATCGGTCTGCTAGTTATTATTAATTTTTGTTGTCCACTTCTATAACAAATACATACTGTTCAGAATATGTTTGTTTTTTCTGTGGCCATTTTCATGTGACAATAAATAGGCTTTTGGCAAAGTCAGAACTTCCTCAGTCAGATCTCTCAACATCCCCCCACCTCGGACATGTTTGCTTTTACACCAGACTTGAACAACTTGTGATCTAATGAGCCCACCAGCTGAGTATGAACACAATAAATCCCTTGGGTTGTGGTTGTTGCTTTGCCTATTTGATATTACAAAACCAGGGAGGTTACTGGGTGCTTTTGCAGGGCATAATATGTGGCTGGTGGCTTTGGGGAGGGGTCAGGGCTGCTGGGGAGTGGGCCCCAGCCCACAAAATGGCTGGGGCATGTTCCACGGGGGGGGGGGATGCACTAGGACAACCGATCTCAGTGATCACGGGTAGGAGGAGGAGTTACACTAAGACTAGACCATGTCATTACAGAGGGGGCAGGTTTAGTCGTTGTCTGAGGACTATTCCTGCCTCCGGGTCTGGTCCTGACCAGATGGATACTAGAATCAGCAAGGGATACCCACATGACCTGAAGGTGCTGCTGTGCAATGCCAGGTCAATGATTCATAAGACCACTGCCATCCATGACTTGTTCATGGATGGAGGACTTGACCTAGCATGTGTAACAGAGACTTGGTTGGATGAAGCAGATGGGCCTGTCCTTGCCGCTGCTTGTCCACCAGGTTTCTCTTACGCACAGCAACCCAGGTCATGTGGGCGGGGAGGGGGGGTTGCAGTGATTTTTAGGAAGTCATTAGTTTGCACCAGGCGTCCTATTGGGAAGACCCAGTTTTCCGAGTGCATGTTCTGGAAGTTGGGCAATAGGGGCAGTACAGGATTCCTTTTGGTGTACCGACCTCCCCGCTGCACCAAGGATTCCCTGCCCGAGCTGCTTCAGGTCGTGGCGGATGTTCTCCTGGAGACACCTAGCTTGGTCGTCCTAGGGAATTTTAACATCCATGCCGACACGAGCTTACTGTTGGAATTCTGCCTGGGTCAGAGGAATATGCCACAGCGTAGGCACCGGCAGATATTCCTTGTCGACCTCCCCGCTGCTACTCTCGGCAGATAAGCAGGCGAGGTCTCGGCGATTCTTCCCAGATGTGAGAAGAACACACCGTTTCTTCTCTCTCCCCTTTGATATCCCCAGGGAGGGGGAAAAAGCAGACAAAAATCTATTTACATTCTTCATTTCTGTCTCTTACATCAGTACAGAGAAACATGTCTGCACTCAACAGCAGTAAGAATCAAACTCCACCCATGTACTTCCAGTACGGGTCATATGACACACACACTGAGCTAACATCCGGTGCTCAGTACAGAATGGACTGCCCCTTTGTTCCCATGGCAACAGTCACAAACATCCTGTTTGGCTTTGCAGCCACCTGCAGCTGACTTAGCTGCTAGAGCCTTTGCTTGCTGCTGCATTGGTGCTTTATGGTAACACTTACAAGGGGCCGCTCGGGACTTCGTGGAAAGCATGGCCTCCATGGGGCTGTCCCTGAATAAGTCTGGCCCAACCCATAGCCGTGGACATGCCTTGGACCTGGTGTTTACCTCTATGGATGTTGGTGATCTGGCACTAAGTAAAAGCGAAACGAAAGAAGTGCCATGGTCAGATCACTTCCTGGTGCAACTGGACTTCTCTGCGACCCATCCCCTCTGCAGGGAGGTGGGACCAATTTGGATGGTCTGCCCCCGCCACTTAATGGATCCAAATGAGCCACATTCCTGAGTGGGCCAATTTCCTTCTTGCTGATACCACCATTTGCTTGCCCTTTCCATTGGGGGCCAATCCTTACAGTTGCCAAGAGAGGGCAAGGCAAGTGGATGCCGCCCCTTTTTCTGTCTCCTGCCCCTGCTTATTTGCTTTGAGTAGAACAGGAAGCAACAGCAAGGAACATTGGAGCTGGTCCATTAGGACAAATGGGGCTGTGCCCCATCAATCTTAGTCTGCCCTCAGCCAACCCACGCCTGCCTGCCCGCTTTACAACCAGTACAGGGGGTGGCGCTGCCAATCACCTTCCTTCTTTCTAGTCTCAATGTTGTTTTGAAGAGAGAGAAAATCCTCCCCTTTGATAATTTTCCCAAATGCAATTTATTTTCTCAGTCATTGAAAGAGTGTAGTTGGGGGGAAATGCAGAAGACATTTTGGGCAAAACACTACTGAGCATGCATTAAGCTGCTGCTTTTAATAGTCTATGCGTTGATGAACAGCATTCATGCCCAGGGTGTTGAGAGATCTTTGCTCCAGCTGTAGACTAATAAAGCATTTCTTTCCATTCCAGTACTGCAGGACTCACCTCTTTGCCAGCTCTTATTCTAAAAGGTCTAATTTTGATAAAATATACATGAGACAAAGGAGAGAGGGAGTAAGGATATCAGACACTCCAAGTGTCCCTGTTTTTCAGGGACAGCCCTGGATTTACAGACGCCATACCATTATTATTATTTTTGATCCTGGAATGTCCTGCTTTTTCTTAGGACCCTATTTTCATTGGAGAAATGTTGGAGGGTTTGGGATATATATTTTTCTATGATTCCTACAAACCCCCCTTTCTTGACTCCTGCTCAATAGATACTCTTCACACCCCAAAGCCATCTGCCCCTCTGGAACCATATTTTGTTCCTTGGAATAACTCAGTGCTCCCCCCCCCCAAAAAAACCCCCAACATTTAGGAGTACTCTCATTTTCCTACTCATATTGAAATACTGCCCCTCAATGAGTCCAAACTTAGATTCACAAAATATTTAAGGGTATGCTTACCCCTGCATTCCCCAAGGGGAAAAAAGCACTGGAATAACCCAAGTTTTTTCTCTTCCACACACACAAACATACAATTTAGCTGGTCACTTGGTTGAATCACATATACTCCTATAGGTCCGCTGCTCACATAGTTGCATTTTGTCCCGATCCAGTCACGGATTGCCTGCGCCTGTCATTTATTTAATCTTCTCCAAGAATTCCACCCACTCCCTTTGCAGGGATGGAAAAGAATTTTCCATGTGCAAATTACTAACAGTCTCAACAGGTGGAATGAAGCAAAAGCAAAGAGCTGTGTCTTTTCCCTTCCAAATAAAACACATTTCTAAATTAAGTTTACCCTTAAAAGCAAAATGCATATCTGCAGTTAAATATAAGTGCATTCATTCTAACATTTTAAAATATCATTTTATATCCCCACTAACACATTCCTGTGAAAAGTTATTAAATAGCTGCTTATCCGAGGCTGTTAAAATCAGTAAGCTTTAGGTCATGGCTCATAACACAGGTAAGAAGAACGCTTTTTATTTTATTTTATTTTTTAAAAAGAATATATAAATGTATGCACTTATTAACCAGTTAAATATATCAAGCAATGTGTCTTCTCTTTTAATTAAATTATCCTTTTTCATGGATTTTGTTCCTTGCTTTCTAAATCTCCAGCAAATTAATAAGCACTGCATTTGGAACAGGATTACTAGAACAGCTGAGCAGAAGGAAAATAGATTATGTTAGATCTCACATCAATACTTCCTTTTGCAACTCATGACAGGGGTGGAGGACTTGAGGGCAAAGGGCCAAATATCGTCCTCTTTAGCAACAAACTTTCTCCTCATGCCACACCCTCCAACAGCTCTGCTGTTTTTGCTTGGCTACAGAGTCACCTTGAACTCTGATAATACCTCTGACTTGCCTGGACGCAGGACTAAGAAGGGTGTGCAGAAACTTAGGCTACTGTAGGGTTACCAGACATCCCCGGTTCCTGGGGACAGTCCTCAGATTTGCAAATCTGTCCCCGGGAAATGTGGCAGCGGCAGCCTCAGCCTCAGCAGCCCAGAGCCAGCCTGGTAGTGCAGTTGGCTCTGGCTGGCTTCAGGAGCTGCTCGCTGCCACCGCCACTGCCAAAGGGGAATCGGGGAAGTCTGGCAATACAGATCTCCTGCCCCCTGCCCCCTTTGTTGTGACAGATCTGGGGAGGCTCAGGAGTCACAGGCGGGCGGGCATTGCCCAGGAGGGCTGCAAGGCATGTGGTTTCTCTGCCAGGCAAGATGCAAAGCACTTCTTTGTGAAACATAAATGCGCAGAGTTTTTTTTTTAAAAAACCGGGCAACAGCTGCCTGCCCATGACTCCTGAGCCTCCCCTGATCAGTCAAACAAAACAAAGGGGGTAGAAGATCAGGAGAGGCTCGGGAGTCACTGGCGGGAGGTGCACTGTTGCCCAGTTTTTTTAAAAAAAACTCTGCGCATTTATGTTTCACAGGGTGCAAAAGAAGGGCTTTGCACCTTTATACAATATGCATGTGTGCTTGGGCCCAGGGTCTTTTGCCTCACCATCCCCATTACTGACTCCCTGTTGAAACTCCGCTTTAAAAAAAAAAATGTGTCCCCGGATTCATTGAAAAAAATCTGGTAACCACAACTTAGGCTACTGCACAAAGGTAAAATGTGTGTTTGCGCTTTGCTCACTTTTGTTCCTGGCTCCACCACCACTGGCTTTCCAGGAGGGAAAGCAAATGGGGTTAAAAGTGTTGGCCTGGGAAGATTTAAGTCTCATGATATAAAGAAATGAGATCAGACCAAAGCAAGGAAGGATCAATGCCAGTCCATAGCTTGTCTGTTGGAGGAGTTTCCATGCTGCATAAAAGCAAAATTTTTATTTTGGCCACAGGAAGAAAGTGAATGGAAGAGACATTTGGCATCTGAGCAGTGCAAAAACTTGCTGGATGGAACTGTGCCAACCTCTGCCATGTAACCAACAGTGGCTCTTCCAGCTATTCCTCATGTAAACTGTATACGGCAACGTAAGGCCCTGCCTCTTGCACAGCTAGGAAATGAGGATGGTCTTTAGGCCAGTGCTTTGTGATTTATTGCTATGAGTTGGGGGTGCCAGACCCCCTATAATCCCTCGATCCAGCAAGTGTTAAAAGCTAACCAAGTCTCCTAATTCTGGGAAATAGCCAAACTTTCTGGTGAGGTGATGGGGGATTAAGGGGCTCGGTGCAAGATGGCCAATGGGTGCCCCTCTCCCTCAACAGAAAAGCCAGAGTTGAGAACAGGGTTTGGGCAGTGAGATGACCTAGAATCAAAGCAGCAAGCAAGAATGAGAGAGAGCCATGCCAGATCTCTGCTTGAATCTGTGCCTGGGGAGAAATGAGACCCCTTTGCAGTATTTATGCTGTGAACCTCTTCAACATAGACTCAGGTTGTGTATATGTGTAAGTAAACCATACATCATATAGACACTACAGTTTCTGCTGTTCCTCATTTCTAAAAGGAAACATGCATCCTGGGTAAGATCCTGGAACCCCTGGAATCTTGCACCTATTGAAGATTGGGGTGGCAGGCAACAATATGCTACAAGGACACTGTCCTACCACAAATATAGAACACACCCAGGGCTAACAAAGGGAGGTTTCTGCTCTATAGGCCCCTTGAAAAGATTCACCACATTTGGTCTGCACAAACAGTGTTTCTTCAGACAAAATGCAGTCCACCAACCATATACAGTGAGACCCCCTAATGGCTTAATAAATCTTCCTGCCTGCCATGTACCACTGAGTGCCTGGAGGAGGGCAGGTACATGTGGCTGGGAGGCTGCATCCAGTTGCCAGTACAAAAAAAAGTGTTCACTAATGTCCTTTGCTTTCTTGTTCAGAAAGGACGGATGGACAGGATGGAAACTGACAGGTCTATATCAACAAAAAAGTCTTTTAAAAGGCCCAGAAAGAAATCAGAAGAGAAACCCTGCAACGGTGAACTCTTGAGATGTAAGAGGTGAATGAAAGGCAGACCAATTACTTCTTGTTCCTTTGGGAACTGTCTGTCTATATGGATTGTCAGAGTGGTAGCTCAGAGCTCAGGCTGACACCTGTGCTATTAATGTACCTCTGCCTCTTGAAGCTTGCAGGAAAAGGGCTGAGGCTTTATTTGTAAAAAGGAGAGTCAAATTTGGATATTTGAGGCTATGTCAACAACTGAAAGACATTTTATGTGCTGGGTCATAGCTGCTTTTGTGCTAGGAGAACTATCATTACATATTTATACACCACTCTTTGGGATTTAAAACACTAGCGCACCTTCTATAAATCCAGTCATCCTATATCCAGGCATTCATTTATTTCATGCAGCCTAGGTCCAACAATGCTATAAACATCAGATGCTCCCCAATAATTCACTGGGCCCTGAAAGTGAGCTATAAACAACCCAGAATCTATTTCCAGCCTCCCTACAGTTGTTATACACACCATTCTATTGTTCATAAGCTAAAAGGCATATGCAGATTGTACCGTGAGTGATGATGCTCCCATGTTGTTGAATAAGGGCAATACTGTTATCGAATGCTCAAATGATTTTTCATGGCTAGCCACCATTGCAAGTTCAACATAAAACAGATACACAGAATTGAATCACAGATTATGCATGCCTCTCAACACCATATATTCCATTTAATTAGCACCAAGCAAAATAAATGGAATCAAACAAGGAGGTCATGTGCACAATCGATCATGTTTTTATATTCACATAACATGCCCATGTCATTTTGGCCTGATGAGCAAACTGAGCAACAGATGTGGGGATATATGTTGGTTAGTCTTTGATTTAAAAACGAACAAGCAAACTCAATCAACATGCCAATAGATTTGTCCCTAATCAACTGTATGAAGTTCATACAGTTTATAAAGCAAGAAAGAATGGACCAACTCTTCCACTTCTTCAGAATTAGAAGTACACAGCCATTTTTCATATTTAATATTATTTGAGCTCCCATCTATTGATACTGAAATGGACCGAAAGGTGTCCTCCTGTTTAGTGGAGGTTTTCACAGATGGAAAGAGGAAGGGAGATGGCATTTGCTGATTCCCCCTTCTTCCTACAACCTCCCCAAAATTTAACCCAGTAGCTTGGAATATCCAGTATGGTGGGGGCATGGGAGACTACCTTCTTTCCTCCTTTACAGAAGCTGAGAGTGCCTTATTCTGTGATTGGAACTTTGCTTAAGGTTCTCTGGATCTCGCTCACTATAATTCTATAATTTAACAAATAGGTGTGATGGCAAAAGGTTTTTGATCACAAAAGGAATCCATCTTACATGAATAGCATCCCTAGGGGGGGAAATCGTGGGAATTCCTTCTCTCTTGAAAATGACAGCCTGACCCCACCTGTCAGTCGGCAAGTCAAAAGGCAATCCAAAAAAATAAGCCTTCTTGTTTTTGTGTCCCAGGCAGACAGCACCCCTATCCCCACACAGATTTATTAAGCCTCTTGTGTGCCACTGTACCCTTTGATGGGTTGCAAAACCCCGTAAGTCTGCACTAATTAAAGCTAGGCAATTTCCTATGGTGGGCAGTAGACACCTGAGTTGTATGAAGTGGAAGCACATGATGTTTTATCATGTTTTATACTACAAAGCGTAAATGGCTTTGAAGACCACATGGTGAAGCAATAGGATTAAATATATGTTTAAATGTTTTGTTTTGCTTCAAAGGAAGCTGGCAATTTGAGTCAGAGGTGGCCCAGGAAGAAAATCCAAATGGCAGCCATTGTGGCAAAACTATGACAATAAACTGAACAATTACCAGTTTGCTTAGCTTTAATGGCACTCCAAAATATGCTGCTTGATACTGCATTTTTAACCAAACTGAAGTCCTATTCCTTCAAACATTTCAGATCATGGAACCATTGCTTATTGACAGCTAATCATGTGCCAATCTGCTGCCATACATCGGACGTGTCCTTTGGCACACCCCAAAGAGTTTAAAAAATGAACTTGTCACTAACTCAAGTCATGCTGTGTTGCGGAAGGGAACAAGTTATTATTCTGAGGGAGTACTATTAATTAAAGCCCCTGATGCAGAAGAAATACTCATACAATTAGCAGTCAATTACTCTATGCTAAGTTTCAAACACGACTCATGAATATGACAATCACACTGTGTTATGCATCAGCATATAGCTCTGATGGAGAGATCAAAGATCAATTTTGCAATAACTGGCAACGTCTGACTGGTATAGTTACCAACCATGACAAGTGCTTAGAAACAAGAGACTTCATGCTAATGTCCTGGTCAACTCAAACAAAGCATTCTTAACGTCAAAGCAGAGCTAGAAGGAACGCCTATTGGGGTTCAATGGAAGGATTCTCTTTCTTCAGAACAGAATCGTGGAATAATTTGAAAGCAGACTGATAATTTATCGGTCCATTTATAGCCATAATCCTAAGCATACTTACATGGAAGTAAATCCCTTTGGAAATGTGTGCAATTGGGACTGTATGTTGACATTAAAGTTTCCAATACACAACACATTCAAGTTGATACAGCCAGACTGAAACCAATGAGACCAAGTTAAATACTAAAATTCAAACTGATGTAACTGGGTTGTGGAATGAGCTACTCTCGAGTTAAGAAACAGAGTTTATATTGTAACAATGGTTGGGCATCATCCCCACTCTCTGCTGAGTGGTAGCAAAATTCCAGGGGGTTCCAGGCACTCACCCAGGATCTGTGCTCCTTTAGACAACTGAAGACATGGGAGAGACTGTCATAGCTTTAGGAAATAGGATTTATTCACACACTTACACCTTCAGTCTGCATGGAAAGATTCCAGATCTCACAGCATGGTCATCTCAGTATATCTGAAGGAGCGTCTCCACCCCCATCGTTCAGACCGGACACTGAGATCCAGTACCGAGGGCCTTCTGGCAGTTCCCTCACTGCGAGAAGCCAAGTTACAGGGAACCAGGCAGAGGGCCTTCTCGGTAGTGGTGCCCGCCCTGTGGAATGCCCTCCCACCAGATGTCAAAGAGAACAACAACTACCAGACTTTTAGAAGACATCTGAAGGCAGCCCTGTTTAGGGATGCTTTTAATGTTTGATGTATTATAGTATTTTAATATTTTTTTGGAAGCCGCCCAGAGTGGCTGGGGAAGCCCAGCCAGTTGGGCGGGGTATAAATTATTATTATTATTATTATTATTATTGATCTCAAGAGGGGCTGGTCCAGTGCAGCACTGGAGTCAAAGGCACAATGAATCAGATAACAACTTGTAAAGTAAGTTTAGAAATAAGATTTATTTATAATCATGCATTGGTTCACAGCAGCAGTAGCAGTGAAAACTATGCAGGCAAAATACAGATATTTATAATATAATATTTATAATGTAAACAATTTCACACATGTGCCTAAAGGAAGGTTACCAGACGTCCCTGTTTCCTGGGGACACTCCCCGGATTTACACATCAGTCCCCATACAAAATCCATTGAAGTTGAAAAGTGTCCCCAGATTCATTGGGGGGAAATCTGGTAACCTTAGCCTAAAGCTGGAGCAAGCAGAGGCATGTAGGCATCTAACGCTGGTCAAAGGGAGAGAAGGAGGAACAGGAAGTACTATGTGTGCCTTCCTCTCCAGGAAAGGAGGGGAAATGACATCACACAGAGTCCTCTCTATCAGTTGTATTTCTGTGGTCTGAGTATCTGCTTGTCAGCAATACAGCTCTATGGTATTAGCCCTTTCTCATGCTAACTAGCAAGAATATACATTTGTTAGGCTTGGCTGCAAATCTCCCACAATCGGAAATGTAACATAAGAAGTGGTGCCTGAGATTTCTTTCCCCATCCCCTTTCCCATTTGTATCATGTCTTATAGACTGCAGTACCGAGGGGCTGTTCTAGAGGGGTTTATTGAGTGGGAGTAGATCTTGGAGCTGTGATGGATTCCTTGGCCAGAAGGTGGCACTCATAAAGCCTGTTTAGGTTCTGCAACTTCATAAAACCGCAGCAGAATGTAAGTGTAGTGAGGACCTTTAGAAATACAGATCAGTATGTGGGACAGTCTATGATGTGGTAATTTTATAAACCACATCAGTCACAAAAGGACTCAAATGAGCACTGTGATTTTGAAAATCTGCAGCTTAATTTAGAGACAAACGTAGCTTTCAAGTGAAAATGGGAGGTCAGCCCTTAATCTACTTGCTGGAATTGAATGAGGATGATAATGCAAAAACAAGACCGACAAGCCAGTTATCTAATTCCAGAAGAATTGCCTTGTGGGTCCAGAGCAGTAATCAGAGTTCTTGTTCTTCGGACCCATTTTATAAAAGGAGGAGCCCAAGGAGACTGTGACCCTGTTCACGCATATCTGGGAGCAAACTGCAGTGACGATGAGCATTTATTCAGACTTGCTTTTGAAGAAAGATGCAGAGGACTGCTCTGCCTATCACATTTCTGCTTCCCCGACTTTGGTGGTTCCTGGCCCTCATTTTACTGTCAATAGGCAGTGCCGGATTTACGTATAAGCTAAACAAGCTATAGCTTAGGGCCCCACTCTCTTGGTCCCCCCTCCCCCGCAAAAAAGGAAAAAAACCTGGATGTACATTTCCAAAATATAATATAAAAAACAAATAAAATAAAGCCTACATACAGTTAGAACTTAATAATTACTTCGCTTTTATGTACTTCTTCTTACATAAATTTCACTATTAATATACCATATTTTTGCTCTATAAGACTCACTTTTTCCCTCCTAAAAAGTAAGAGGAAATATGTGTGCGTCTTATGGAGTGAATGCAGGCTGCGCAGCTATCCCAGAAGCCAGAACAGCAAGAGGGATTGCTGCTTTCGCTGCACAGCGATCCCTCTTGCTGTTCTGGCTTCTGAGATTCAGAACATTCTTTTTCTTGTTTTCCTCCTACAAAAACTAGGTGCATCTTGTGGTCTGGTGTGTCTTATAGAGCGAAAAATACGGTACTTCTTAATTGTATTTCAGTTCAACAATTACTTTGATAAAAGACATATTTTGTTATGTGCAAATGGCTTTTGATACCTGTTAGGTCCATAAATTACCATATAGCATATATTCAACACAAAAAAACAGCGGCAATTTGTTGTTGACAAAGGACAGCTGGACATATAAAGGGCCTCATCACCTTCAGTAGCTATGGGCCTCATCAAACCTAAATCCAGCCCTGTCAATAGGAACTAGTTTCCTGATAGGGTTTGGATTGCTATCACAACAAGAGTGGGGAAGTAAGGAGTTAGAAACTGCCCCTCTGTGCAGCATCCGTCTCTCTTGGAAGACAAAGAAGAGGGTGCCTTCAGGGTTTGCCACAGACATCTGGGTGGTGACTGTGAGCAGGCTCTTTTTAAGTTTTTGTGTAGGGGTGTTATATGTACACTGGAGCACTTTCAAAAGTAAGTGCCAGACTGCACTCATGTACTATTCACCTATTAAAGTAGGATTTTTTAAATTTTTTAAAAAGTAAAACAAACAAACACCCCGGTCATTGCTGGAAGAATACAGCACTGGGCCCATACCTTGCATTACTAAATCATATTTTAATTCTGTAACACCTCCAAGAGCTGGTGATACACTGCTGGCTTTGTTCATAAATTTGAAGGTTCAGTATGCTAGCTAATATAATTCCTCGTTGGTTATCACCTTCTCTAGAGGTTCTTTTTGGAATGATATAACGATAAATCATGGTCGGTATGATGAAGGAGCATTATCACTGTCTAATACCCACTCACTCAACCTTAAAGAACTATGCACAGTTCTGTCACTATTAGAGTTGTGTGAATATTGTGTAACAAAATGAGATTTTGTTCCTAACGTAAATCATGCCCTGCGTTTGTTGTAAGGATCACTAACCCCTTGACAGGTTTTGGTCTATTAACAGGATATTTAGGTCATGTCGTTATTCTGACTTGTGCTTTGTGAACGCAATTAACAATTACTTTTGACTCTGTTTCTATTTTTTGCTATGGCATTGCTTGTCGCGTTGAATTTGCTTGAAATTCTGAGGGGAAAGGTGAGCATGTATTTCTGTCAATACATGCAGAGGAAAGTGAGACTCCCCTGAAACAAATAAGTTTTACAGGTAATATTTACTTTTCCTTGGATTCCCATTTATAGCTAAATCTGGTTGCATCAATCTGGACATTTTTTCCCCTGTGGAAATGGAAAAGGTTAATGTAGGGCAAATGTGGATCAAAAAAAGAGTTGGCCAAGAAATTTGAGAGAAGAGTCATTTCAGTGACTTGCTTTAAATTTGAAATGATATGACATGAGGTGATATCCAATAAAATCATAGTCAGAGCAGAACTACTGAAATCAATGGTCTACGATTGGATATTGCCTATGGTATCATCACTCATCTTTGATTAACTTGTCTTACAGAACCCTTGGTGCACAGAAGGCAATGCAGGCAGGCACTCATGATAACCATAACGTCGTTATTCAAAAAGCCCTATCAACCTTACATCCTCTCTATTGGCACTTGTACCATCCAACCCAATACGTAATAAAATAGCCTTGAGCAAAGCAGATGAAAAGCAGCAGCAGCAACAACAGCAAACCCTCAGCAGAATTTAGACAGTCACCCCAATCCTATGCATGTTTCTTAGATTCCCATTTGCAATGAGGCTTCCTCCCAGGGCTGTGTACATCAGATATTAGCCTATATGCTAGAACTGTGTGTTTGCAGCTCTTTGTGTTCCCATTTGATTTGAACAGTCCACATGATGTTACCCTCAAGCACCAATTTTGAAGCTCTCTCCCTTAAATTAAGGTTTACGGTACCTGATACAGGGGTAATAAGCTGGAGAAAATCAGGCTACAAACTGCTTCATTTTGGGCTTCAGAAATGTTGTTTCGGTGTTTTTGGGTTGGTGGGTCAATTGTCACTTCTTCTTACTCCTTTTTCCTCGGCCACATTGTCCCCAGCTCTTTGATTTCTTTTCTGGTTGTGCTCTTAACTATTAGCAGTGAGTTTTGAAAGGGAAGATTGCTTTTCTTTTGATCCCTCAGATTTGCACAGAACCAGAAAACTGCGCAAGCAAACCACATTTAAAAATTTTACACCAGGTATATTGTATACACACACATTGTGTACATTGCTGAAGTGAGTGTAGCAGGAATAATGAATGTATATATTTGGGTTCAGAAAACAAAGACATAGAACCTATCTGGCCCAGTGATGAGGAAAAGCATATGTTGTCAAGGTCTCTTTATTATGATGATTTGAATTAATTTAGCCCCTAATTGTGCTTGCTGAGGAAACTGAAGAGAGCAGAAGCCAGACACCTTTGCAGATCTCTTCCCTGGATTTGCAGTGCTCCCCAAAAGCCTTTGAGTCTCAGAGTTTCAGCCATCTCCTTTCATGTGAATGAAAGGAACAAGCCATGCCATGCCACAGGAATGATTCGGAGGCAGCAGTGAGCTTCTCAGCAGTTCCTTTCCAATTTGCCTTTCGTTACTGACTAGAACCAGTCTCTCTCTCAAGAAATCAGTTCTGTTCTATACGCTTTCAGACATAATTTCCTTTCCTACTGTTGGTTCGTGTGCTTGCTTTTTACAATTGGTTTGGAGCAGAGCGGATTCCTTTTTGTAGTCATTATGTAGCATCAACTATATTACTGTCATCTTTTCTATGACAGGCTTTCTCCTGTCCCTTAGCATTAAGAAATAGTACAGGCACAGACTTTTGTGAGCCAACATACAAAGACCCATTTTTCCACGGGCCTCCAGTTCCCACTGGTTACCAGCCCACCAGAAAAGCTTTTGTTATCAGTGTGTTGCCGTGTAGGAATTGCTCGGCTTAAATGAATTATTATTTTGGCTTCATCTCCACAGGGCAAAAATCCCACTTCTAATGATCAATTTAATATCTCAAAGACTTGTCAGTGGTAGCTCAGAAGCCTAAGTGTGCAAGGTGCCAATTAGCTAGAATGTATTGCCAGTTTCCTATTCTCACAACAGCCAATTTGGTGGTTCTCTAAGTGAACTTTCTGAGGATAACTTCCAGATTACTATACTAGTGTGTGCATCATTGTGTATCAGAACCAGAGAGCACTTCTGAAGCCACCCAAACACACTCCCTATCCCATTCAAGCACAAATATAAACACACAAAGCCATTTCAGACATATGGTTGAGTGACCTTCCAGTATGGGGGTGGAATTAAGCATGTCCATCGCCATGCAAATGATTTCAAGTGTGATCTGAGTAGAAGTTCAAGTGTATTAATAAATATACATTAAAATTCATGTGATTTCTATAAACTCGTTCTACAAGTTCAGGAGCGGGTCAAGGATGACTGAGATTGGGAAATGCCAGATTCATACCTCACATCATTTGGAGCATCACAAAGGCTCAGGTCTATTTCCCTTCCTCCCAATTCAGAAATGAATGGATCAGTCCTGCTTTTCACCTACATTGTGATCATAAAAACACAACAAAACATTAAAATTGGCAAACTGATGGTTCTTTTCGAAGTGCAAGACAAAAGCCCCCTAAATAGACTACGCCATCATGTTGAGTTTTTATGGTTCTTCTCTATTAGGAAGATGCAAGATGGCATGGGAACTCCCCCTCATTTATTTATTTTATTTTCCTTATACAGCATCCGTGTTTAACAGCCTAGTAAATTAGCACA
This sequence comes from Podarcis melisellensis, assembly GCF_964234715.1. NCBI lineage: Eukaryota > Metazoa > Chordata > Lepidosauria > Squamata > Lacertidae > Podarcis > Podarcis melisellensis. The sequence continues at coordinate 8,579,630 of NC_138531.1, forward strand.
TTTGAAGTGTTTAATAACACAATTAACCTTTAAGAAAACACTCGTTCCCCTCCCCCAAATGTCAATGTGTACTGTATCTCTTATGGTGATAAATAGCCTTTTCCACATTCATGCAGTGAGAGAAGTGAGCATTTTCAGCTCAAATGTTGTGCCATCAAAATATTTACAACAAAATAATAATAATAGATATGACCGCTACTTGTCTCACACTTGAAATTATGCTAATTAGAATAACACTTTGGCATACTTTTTTTGGCATACTAATCTGTTTTCTGGTCTCTCGTTTACAGTAGACCGTTCTCTCCTTCCAGTGCTCAGTGTAAGCAATTGTGTTGTTTTCCACCTTTAATTAATAGTGCCCTTGTAATGCTGAGGCATCCTTAGAGGATTTCCATTTTTCTTTCTCTCTCTCTCTTCATCCCTCCTATTGTTTCCTGTCCTGATTGGCAAGTTCTCTGCTGAGCCATCTGTCTGTCTTGACTGCCAAAGACAGCTACCGTGAAGAGCGATTTCAGAGATAAAAGACCACTACCAGGAATGATGTTAAATACAGAATGTGAATTGCCTTGACTTTGCATTATTTGTTTCCATAGAGCATAACAATAATGGGGACATAACTAAGATGGATTCAGCCAATGTTGTATAATAATACACTCCGGACTCTGAGCCGAAAAAAGAACTTACTGTATAAGCACTCTTACCATCAAGGCAGATTGCCATGAAAACACAGTCCATGCTGGCAAACTCTGCAAGTCCATTTACCCCTCAGGATTCGTTTTGGATTGGATACCAGACCCAAATCACAGGACACCCCCCTGCCCCAATAATAACAGTCTGCTCGAGGGATAGGTATAAAATCAGAGCAAGACACATGAACTTCCGCAGCTCCTCTTCTCTGCCCTGGGAAATGGCAAACTCCAGGTCACGGAAGAGATCTTAAATGAGTTAGGCACTCTGATGTTAAACTGCCCATCTGAATAGACTGGTGGTGGTTGTGGGGTGTTGTGTGTGTGTGTGTGAGAGAGAGAGTGAGAGAGAGAGAGAGAGAGAGAGAGAGCGCGCAGGGGATATTGTCGAAACCATCCTGCTGTAACTATTGTTGAAAAAAATGGGCCTAGTTAATATGCATGCCCAAGACATGGTGACTTTCCTTTTTAAGTGGGCGGGAAGGTGGGGGAGCATTAGGGCTGCATTGAACACAATGCCAGGGTCAGTTCACACATGAAGCAGAGTGAAGCAGCTGCCTCAGGTGATGAAAACCTGTAAGGTGGCATCCCCACAGGCACGCCACCTGCCCTGCTGCCTCCACCACTGGCGGAAAAGCTACACAGGCTCCAATTTGCAAATTCTCGCCAGAAATCGGTGAAAATGCCCATGTTGCTTCTCCACTGTCGGCAGAGTGAGATGGCACTTTCACTACGGCGTGTGCTCTACTTATTTTCCATTTGAACTTCTTGTTGGTCTTTAAACCTTGGTTGGTTTGAATACTGTCCACGTTCCCTGAACTGCCTTCTACCTACCAATAGCCAAATTGTCTCTGTAACTCTGTGGTCTGAGAGTTTAACTAGCACAACAGCAGCTACTGATCCAGAATGCGGCAGCTAGACTGGTGACTGGGAGTGGCCGCCAAGACCATATAACACCGGTCTTGAAAGACCTACACTGGCTCCCAGCACATTTCCAAGCACAATTCAAAGTCTTGGTGCTGACTTTTAAAGCCCTAAACAGCCTCGGCCCAGTGTACCTGAAGGAGTGTCTCCACCCCCATCATTCAGTCCAGACACTGAGGTTCAGCTCCGAGGGCTTTTTTGGTAGTGGCGCCTGCCTTGTGTAACACCCTCCCTTCAGATGTCAAGGAAATAAACAACTATCTGACTTTTAGAAGACATCTGAAGGCAGCCCTGTATCGGGAAAATTTTAATGTTTAATATTTTTTTATGTGCTGTAAGCTGCCCCAGAGTGGCTGGGGAAACCCAGACAGATGGGCAGGGTATAAATAATAAAAGTATTATTATTATTATTATTATTATTATTATTATTATTATTATTGAGTATAGAGATGGATGGTGCCTCACTGCTCTTTCCTGTCTTTCTTTTTAAAATGTGGTTTAGATATATTTGGTTTTTCTGTTCATATTTCATGTCCCCAGTCTCTTGGGAGAATGGGACTTTGCATAACTAAAGAGTTAGCCAAATGCAGGTGATTAGTTGTCACCAAAGCTAATAGTTGGAGACCCTTCTGGAAGGTGAGCAGAAAGGGGCATGTCTTTCTTTTTCCCTCCCCTGGCTGAGGGTGATGTCATTAACATCTGAGTGTGGCTGTATCTAGAAAGCAATAGAGGCTTGACTTACTCTCTGCGAGAATCCAAAGATATGGCTTTGGCCCCCTTCCCAGAAACCTAATGCAGTATGTTAATGCTCTGAGCTTTCCATCTTAGCCTCTCCCTCTTTATCTCTGTGTATAAATATACTTTACCTTATATCACAGAAGAAGCCACCATTTTCCTGTTATCTTCACTTCAATAAACTAAACCCAAAGTTTGTGCTGGAACCCGTGGGGCGTCTCACCTCTCAGAGACTGAGGTGCTCATAACCATATGAAGAAAGTTGTTCTTTTTATCCTATAACTTAGGGGTCACCAAGTTTGAGAATTCTTCCTCTTCCTTACTTACTCAATTACACTCAAGCGCTAATGGAGCTTGTTATATTCTGCTTGTGAAAAAGCACATCCTTTTACATGCAGTTGTTGGACCCTCCTGAAGCTAAGGGAGGGAAGTTCTGCCTCTTTCAAAGGTACATGAAAGATCTGAATATCTTACGCTTTACAAGACTCCAGGAAACCAGGAACTACAAAGTCTTCATCAATACAATAATGCAGTAAGACATCTCAGAACTGCATCTTACATAATAGGAAGCAGACAGATAGGTCAGTCAACAAGTCGGGTAGCTGCTGCTGCTGCTGAGTCTTATCTATATGTTACTGAGCAGGAAATCTTTCCACGACTAAAGGAAAGGCGATAACAAGGGTTGGTGAAGTAATACGGAATGAAGGGGAGATTGAGAAGCATGGGGTGTGTTTCATCTTTCTTTGAAATCAATAGCAAAATTCTCATGGATTTTAATGAAGTTGGGCTGCACTCAGAGAGGAAAAGGAGGAAAAACCAAAGAAAGATATATGAAATAAGAACTAGGGCTTATATTTTATGAATGAGGCACAGGGGTGGTTTTGCCCACCACATTTTGGCCAGCTTTAGGCACTGCACAGATTTCTAATGGGGTTGTAGAAGTATCCTCCTGTGCCAAACATCTTCCTTATGTGAGGGTCATGTTCAGCTCCTCCCCCTTTAAATATATGCTGCTGTTTTTGAAACTCTTTTTCCTCACTTCAAAGTTTGCTGGTTGTTTCTCTCAAGGAAAGTCCTCTATGTGTCACTTCGGGCAGCTGTGAAAAATAGTCCCATTCAGATTTGCCAGATCTTTCTTCCAAATAGGAACTTCCCATATTTGCATTGAAACTGGCTGACCACTGGTGAGTGAAGCTCACCCGTCTCTCAACAGGGGAAATGCAGTATATTTGCTATCAGATAAGGCTCTCCGCATCTTCAGCTGGGTTTTCAGTGTAATTTCTTTCTTTCTAAAAAATGTTATTGATTTCTTCAGTGTAATTTCTCAGTGGTGAAGCATGTGCCTTGCATGCAAAATGTCTCAGGTTCAGTCCCTGATTGGGATTGGGAACAACTCTTGCTTGCAGCCCTGGAGAGCCTCTGCCAGTCAGTGTAGGCAATAGTGAACTAGATGGAGCAGCTTTTCACACAGCCTCCAAACATTTCCATTTGCCTCTTCTATCCCCTTCTTAACTCTCTCTTTCTCTCTCTCTTGGTGTGAAGCATAGTAGGGTTGTTATTTGTGCAGCCCAAGGCATATTTCTATTTTTAGCAATACAGGGATTTTCTGACCCTCAAAAAACCATAAATTTCCAGCCTCTCTCAAGGTTTCTCTGATCAGCATAAACTGACTGATCAAATCAGCTGGACTGATTGTCAATAACAATTTTCTGTTTAAAGCCCCAATTTATAGAACTAAGAAAGAAGATGACTTACTCCAATTATGCATTCAAGAACCAATTAATAGCCTATTATTATCAAACACTTGTAATATATCATTTGTAACTAATATTGACCCCTTTTTTGGACACGGCGCTTAACCAGGGTGTTACAAGAATGAGCCACGGTGAGCCTTCTTCCCTCTGCCTCTTCATCTGACATGACCGCGAGGAGGAGTTCACAATCTCTTGCTTCCATTTCGGATTAACTGCAGCTTCTTGTGACATCTGAACCTGGACAAACAATGGCTACACTTCACCATGATTTGTTGAAAGCAGCCAGTTTCAAACCGTGGTTTACCCAGTGGGCTTGTTGTTACATGATATAGTTTTACATCCCAATGAAGCCAGCCATCTCCCACTGTCGCCTGCTATACCTCACTTGGGACGGCCACACAGAGATAGGCCTCTGATTTCAGAGCCTAGTAAGGTACATGCAGAAGCAGTCAAGACTTGATCTATACTGGTCCCAATCCATAAGGGGCTTTAGCACTTTGAATTAGGCCCAGAAATTGATCAAAAGCCAGTGCTCAAAAGCCAGTGCTCAAGTAATGAATTGATAATACCCAGGTGAGCCTAGCAGTCTTTCAGATATATTCAGAGCTAATTGGAGTTTCTGGACCATTTTCAACGGTTGCTCCATCTATAATGCACAGCAGTTGCCCGATCTGGAGCCAAGAAGACTGGCACCCAGTTCATGCATGAACACACAAAAAGTGAGTATAGATACAGATAGATATTATTTGTGATCTTTAAAATGTTTTGTTCACAGAAGTTGAAACATAATACTAAAAATCAAAAGACTGCTGGTTTTAAAGTTAAAAAACAACAACACAACTCACAAATGGGGGATGCAGTACAGTGGTACCTCGGGTTACATACGCTTCAGGTTACAGACTCCACTAACCCAGAAAGAGTACCGCAGGTTAAGAACTTTGCTTCAGGATGAGAACAGAAATCGTGCTCTGGTGGCGTGGCAGCAGCAGGAGGCCCCATTAGCTGAAGTGGTGCTTCAGGTTAAGAACAGTTTCAGGTTAAGAACAGACCTCCGGAACAAATTAAGTACTTAACCTGAGGTACCACTGTACAAACGTAAGAGCAAATAACACAAAACAAAACCCCCACTCCCCCCCCATGTTATCTCTATGTATTGTTATGAGCTTACTGGTTTGATCTGTGTTACTGAGCAGTTGGGGCTTTGACAAAGGAATGTTAATGTTTGGAAATGACTATGACTGTTTCCTTGACTGGGCAATTCACCAGCGGAGTCGGGACAGATCTTAGTCTATGGCACAGGAAGTGTGCAAGAAGCAGCAATTTGGAGACTGGACAGAGACTGAAGTCCACTTCAGAAATTCAAGAGACTGCATGAGGGATCTGGGGGATGAGGGTGCATGCACAGGGCTACTAGCCACACCCCCAGCATTCCTGCACATGCTGCCCCTCCTCTCTCTGCCTTTCTGCACTGAACATGAAGGTCTGATTTTAAGAAGAAAGCATAATTGAGATAAGAATGGCTGTAAATATATCACTTTAAACACTCCCCCAAAGGATATTGGGAACTAGAGCTTGTTAAAAGTGCTGAGGCCCTATTCCTAGAGTGGTTTAACAAGCAATCCCTCTTCCCATGGAACTCTGGGAATGGTAGCTCAGTAAGGAGAATGAAGGTCTAACAAATCCCAGCACCCTTAAATTACAGTTCCCAGGATTCTTTGGGGAAAACAATGGCTGTTCTAAGTAGTATGGCGCTGTTTAAAATTTACAGTGCAGATGGGGCCTCAATGCAAGTAGATATCTATAGGATATGCTGTTTAGATGGTATTTGTTCATGCCATTATGGCACAACTGGCCAGAGTTCATCTGGACTCAACATTTGTTTGCATACTTTCACTGCCTCAACTCCTGGATTGCCTCCCTGATATTTTTATTATAGTGTTTTAAAGTCCCTCTTTAGCAATTCCCCCCCCCTTTCTTTTCCATACTTAGAATTTTATCTGATCTACAGTTTTGATGGGGAAATTTATTAGCAAAGTTGTATTTAAATTCATGTTTAAGAAGCACGAGTTAGTTGGGAAGCTGTCAAAAATGAAACGACTTTTTGGCCGAGCCTTAAATGCATTCATTCATTATGCATGCTATGAATATATAACTGGGACCAAGCAGTAATAATAAAGACAGAATTAAATTGCAGGGTGCCTGCCATGTGTAGCACCATTTATAGTTGCCCTTATATTGATTACATGTACTTTTTATAGTGGATCTCAATGCAACTGTATAGGGGAAAGACAGCAATTAGAGGTCCGTGTTTTCCCTATCTTACTATTTCGGCTTCTAATGTATGCTATGCTTTCTATTACCATTTTCTTTCTATTTTAGCTCTGCATCCCAATTGGAACATGCATGATTCATTCACTTTTTGTAATTGCTCACCCTGTGGAGATGATTAAATCTAGGGATAATCAACATGTGGGAGCAAAATCTCACCACTGGATCTGCCACACTGATCACCGTGTGCCGAATTGTGTTTTTTATTCCATTTTATTTTTGGATGGGTGGGATGCAGAGAAAGTTAGCTATGTTTTAGTTCAGTTGAAATTAATGAGGCAAGTTAGTCCTGGGTAACTTAAGTTCCATTGATTTCAATGGGACTGAAAGGTGCCTAACAGTTGTGGACTCCAAACATGCTGACCTGTTGTTTTGCCGATTAACACGACAGGTTCTTTAAAGGATCTTTGGTAGACAATTCATGAGGGAAAAGATTTTTATCTGAACAGAATAGGAAAACCTCTCAAACAGTAAACCACCTTAAATTAAAAAAAACCTCTTATACAGTGGTGCCCCGCAAGACGAAAAACCCGCTAGACGAAAGGGTTTTCCATTTTTCGATGCGCTTCGCAAGACGAATTTCCCTATGGGCTTGCTTCGCAAGACGAAAACGTCTTGCGAGTCTTGCGATTTTTTTCGCTTCCCCCCTTTTTTCTAAGCCGCTAATAGCCTTTTAGCCGCTAAGCCGCTAAGCCTTTAATAGCCGCTAAGCCGCTAATAGGGTTGCTTCGCAAGACGAAAAAACCGCTAGACGAAGAGACTCACGGAACGGATTATTTTCGTCTTGCGAGGCACCACTGTACCGATAAATAACCCCAAAGAAACAATTTCCTCACCAGACCTTCACCCATGTCCAGCACCAGATCCAGCCATAAGGAGCCTCAACAGCATGGGGCCTATCATCCTTGATCCTCCCCGACTACAGTCACCCTGAATTTGTACCTGGCCCAACCAGGCAGGGCTGGATGTCTCCATGGCTGCCACCCGTGGTGATTAGGGTTCCTAATCTGGGCAATCCTGCCCCAGCTGGGCCACCCTCAAGGGCAGGAGTGCTCCTGAAAGGACTCACAGGAAGGGTTGGCTGTGCAAGGCCAAACCAACATCTCCTCAAATTTTCTTGAGCATTTTCCACGACACCTGTTCTCTTCCATGCAGGACATGACTCATGCAGCGACAGCTGGGCCTATCCACCATCCACATATTGATTATTCTCCACATTTAGTCATCTCCACAGAGCTACTGTCACCATTTCATAAGGGCACATAATTTTCTCTACAATGTACAAAATACAGTGGCACCTCAGGTTAAGAACTTAATTCATTCTGGAGGTCCGTTCTTAACCTGAAATTGTTCTTAACCTGAGGTACCACTTTAGCTAATGGGCCACCACCATGTAATTTCTGTTCTCATCCTGAAGCAAAGTTCTTAACCCAAGGTACTATTTCTGGGTTAGCAGAGTCTGTAACCTGAAGCGTCTATAACCTGAGGTACCACTGTAAATGAAATTGAAGATTCTCAATGCACATCGAGACTGTTTCTCTGTGAGCAAATGATGAAGTATGGTTGATGAAGAGATCAGAAACCTTTGCTACTTAACTTGTAAGGAAACGGCTACTTATGGAGGGCAGACCTCTCAACAGCTATAGCTTTCTTTGGGTGCTCAAGTCTCGGATGAGAGTGAGAGCATAGCCTTTTGATCCTCCTTGCATTACAGGGTGAAGTTCTGAGGCAAGAGAGCCTGTTCTGCAGAAAAAGGCTTCCTGCAGGATTTAGAGTCCTACATTACTAGGGCTCTAAATCACACTGCAATCCATTGTTTTCTGCGCACCTAACTATTGATAGGATTGTGCCCACAGTAACTGAAGCTTGCCAAAATCAACACAATCACAAAATATTATCAATCACTTCTAAGGAAATGATAATCAAGTCTAAAGCATTCCAATTTCAAATATCGGGTTAGAAAATTGACATTTGAAATACAAATTGAAAATTTTCTTCAAAATTCCACTAAATGTTCAATACTTTCAAATATTTGCTGTGGCTTTACTTGCAACTTATGTGCCCAATATATTTTGGTGAGATTCAAGTGCAACCAATGGTGATGGCGTAACTCAACACTATGTTAAACGTATAGCTTGCGACATCATCAGAAGTTGTTTTCAAAAAAATACTGAGTACAGTGGCCCTGGTTTTCATTGGGAGATATTATTCATAGGAGAAATTGTCGCAGGAGGGATTTGAAACCTCCTTGCCTATGCAGTGTGGAAACCCCCCCCCTCAGTATTAATTTTTGGGGGGGGATGCTGACAATGCCACATGCAACATATTTAATGTAGGCTATAATTTGACCCTGATTTTAGCAGGACTGGGTTCAGCATTTTTCAGTGGAATCAGGTCATGCCTTTAGAAAGCTGTTAGTTATCAAGGGGTTATGAATTGTGTGATGTATGTGCTTGTGTGAACCGGTTCCTATTACCACCCTCCTTGCCACAGCACAAGGATGCACACACTGGTAAAGGTAAAGGTACCCCTGACCGTTAGGTCCAGTTGCGAACGACTCTGGGGTTGCGCTCTCATCTCGCTCTATAGGCTGAGGGAGCTGGTGTTTGTTCGCAGACAGTTTTCCCGGGTCATGTAGCCAGCATGACTAAGCCGCTTCTGGCGAACCAGAGCAGCACACGAAAATGCCATTTACCTTCCCGCTGGAGAGGTACCTATTTGTCTACTTGCACTTGACGTGCTTTCGAACTGCTAGGTTGGCAGGAGCTGGGACTCAGCAACGGAAGCTCACTCCGTCGCAAGGATTCGAACCACCGACCTTCTGATCCGCAAGCCCTAGGCTCTGTGGTTTAGACCACAGTGCCACCCGTGTGCCTGCACACACTGGAGTCCTCCAGAATTGCTGCCCACTCCTGCAGATTACATCCTGAATTATGCCACCTGTTTGTTCCCCATCTCCGCACACTGATCTGCTTCACTTTCAAGTAGGAAACCACCTCAGGGGGAACTATAGGACCCCAGAGACCCTCCTTTCATGCAAGCAGCTTTCTCGCATCCAGTTCTATCCTCACAATGTCTATATTCACACTGTGTCTCTCATTCTCCTGCTTCTCTACCTGCTGCCTCCTGCTCAGAAAGCAGATTCGAGGAGCACTTTCAGCCCCATTCTAACTGGGTGCTCAGAAACAGGTGGAATAGTGCGGGGAACAACTTTAATTTCCAAGGCAAACTTTAGAGTAATAACAGTTTAAATTTTGGACTTTTACTGTTAAATGTCAGAGATTTGTCTGTTCACTCCCCCCCTACCCCTGTCCCTCAACAATGAAGAATGGAGCTTGTCTGACCTTAAGAAAATGAATCCCGAAATTACTTTTTTTACAAGTAACTCATAAATGTGAAAGGGGAATATATATATTTTTCTTCGTCTTGTGGGTGACTGAGAGAAGAATTTTATGCATCCTTCTGTGCAAGAAGTGCAGGGAAGGGAGAGATTACAGTGGAGTATATTACACATCCGAATCAATAAAGTCAGCACAGAGGTTTTTAAGTTGCTTTCTCAAAAACTGGCCAGGTTTGCCTGTACACCTAGCACTCATTCTTTATTGTGCAATGTGCAGGGAACAGCAGAGTGGAGGACAAGAGGCACTGGAGACGCCACTAAAAGCACTCACGAATGGGAGGGCAGGTAGCATCTTGTTCCACTTCTTCCAGGCAACAGAAAAGAGTTTAGCAGTTTCCTTATCCTCACTGGATGGTTATCAGTCAATCTCTTACCTTTGTAACTGAAGCAAAGTTTATGAAGCTAAATAGTCCTAGAGAGAATCTGGTGCCAGTTAATGGATAGCATTTCCTGGGGCCTTGGCACAATACATGGGCAAGAAACAGAAGAAAATACAGGCAAGAAGAACTGGGCTCCTGCCTTGCCAGTGATGCAGTGCTGTAGTAGCATGGCTTAGAATTGCTACCAAAATCCACCAAGGCAGGCTTTTTGGAGCCATCAAAACTTGACAAAGTTTAGGCATTTTAAAAGCTTTGATCTACCTAGTTTAGATTAGACTACCAGGGGCCTGATTCTGGGGATGGGGAAACCTGTCTGTTTTGGTTTCTCTCAGTTTCAAATTTTTCCTACCTAAAGTTTAGTTCTCTACATTTTCACAGCCCTTTGTGATTGATTGATTGATTTACTTGTTTTTTAAAGTACTCATGAACATTCACCAGCTCTTTGGTGCAAATTTCTCCTCATACACATGCTTGTATGCTATTTTACCCAACACAAACATCTTAACAAAGAAATTTCTTTCAATATAATGCATGTGCACATGTTATTTTAAACAATATATACCTGTTTATGCCCTTTATTTGTTTGTCTTTGGCTGGAGAATTGCATTGCAAAATTGAAAGCAGTGTAAATTCTGAAAGATGGCTGTGTTTTGGTTGGTGTATTGTTTTGGAAAGGATGAATTAGGAGACTTCCGGAGGCGGCGCAAAACAGCAATGGCGGTCCTCTTTACCCAGTGAAGAGGGGCTCCGCGAAAAAGGGTTTTCCGCTACGGCGAAGCGGAGACCCATCCAGATAAACCGCAGGCAGAGCGAGCCTGTGGCCGTGGGACTCGGCGGGTGCCAGAAGCCCCCCCAGAAGCGAGGAAGGGACCTCGTAAGAGGCTCCGGATCGTGAACGGGGGAGCGGCGCTGTGAGTTCATCGCTCTTTTCGCGGAAGTGAAGCCGCGCTGCTGTTGCTGATGAGCGCCGACCTTTCTTCTTGAAAAACATCGAGATTGGCTGCAATTTACCCGTGAGTAAGGGGTACCAAAGAACTGATTAAGGATCAACTTAAATTTGTCTATTTTGGCTGAAAACGGGAGGCGAGTAACAGGAAGTCCGCCTTCCGGTCCTGCTAATCGGAGCAAAGCAAAGAACCCGATGCGGGCTGAAGTGTTAAAAAGAGACTTTGAAAGAAATAAGAAGGGGCATTAATAGACTGTGTGTTTTTAGAAATCGAAAAAGGGTGAAGAAATAAATGTTTTAGTCCAGTGTGCTAGAGAATCTTCCTCCTATTGTGAAGAGACGTGGAATTGAAGGGGACAACCGAGTTATTGGACTGCCAGTGTTGCAAATGAGTACTGTCAGGCTGCAGAAACTTTTCTTTTAACATAAACTGTTGCACTGATGGATACACTATCGCTTTAATACTGTTATTGAAACCTCTCTGTTACCTTGTGGCACTAATTCGAAACAGAACTCTCTGAAATCCTCCTTTCTGAACTTGGGGATTTCAGTCGAAATAGGAGCTTTGATGGTGGAAAAGAAACTTTCTTTCCTTTGAAAACCCCCCCTAGTGGATTTGCGGAGACATAGTAGCCTGGGAACTGTATCTTATTGGGATTTTTTGTGGTTTAATTGTTTATACTCTGGACTTGCCTTTCTCATGGACTGAAAGACTATTTGACCTTGAACAGCAGCTGGGGAATGAGTGGCCCAGCGAAAACAAGAGCAGCTAAAGCTAAGGAAGCTTTAGCTGAGGAAGTTAAAGAAAAGAAAAAAGACAAGAGAGCTGGGCAGCTGGTCCAAACAACCTTGATTCACCATCGTAGATCCTCGGTGCCTACTGTGTTGACGGCGCAGGAGGAGGAAGTTGAAACGCCTGCTACAGAAGAAATGGCAGCTGGAGGAACTGATCCAGTCTTGAAACAAATTTTGGAACAATTGGCACTTTTGAATAAGAAGGTGGACGATCAGTCATCTAAAATTGATAGAGCTACATCTACTATCAGCAAGTTAACAGATCAGGTTTCGCAGCACACCCAGGCTATTGAGAAACTGCAAGGAGCTACGGCGGAGAACTACAAATTAGCTGCGGAAGCCAATCAAAAAGCTGAGCAAGCGTGCAAGAAGGTGGAAGAGATCAAAGGGGAAGTAAGACCTCTGAGAAGACAGGTAGGAGAACAGCAAGCCTACCTGTCAATGGTGGAACTGAAAAGTAAGGAATGTAATCTTAGGCTGAGGGCTGTCCCAGAGTTGGAACAGGGCAACCTAGAGAAATTCTTGACGGAGCTGTTTTCTAAATTTTGGGGGGTTGAAGAAGATAAAGACTTCAAGATCGTGACGGCCTTCAGACTGGGAAGATCGGTTAAAAAAGATAAGTCCAGAGACTGTTTGGTTTGTTTGAGAACAAGAGAGGAAAGAGACAAGATATTAGGCCAACACTTTAAAAAATCCCTGGAAGTCGAAGGTAAAAGGGCAGAAATTTATAGAGATATTCCTAAATATTTGTTGGACCTTAGAGCCACATATACAGACTTGGCCAAATTGTTAAGATACAACGCAATCCCATACAGGTGGGAATTTCCTCAAGGTCTGTCATTTACCTATAAAGGAAAGAAGGTAAGAATCAAAACGCCAGAAGACCACCAGAAGTTCCTACACGACAACGAGGAGGACCTCCAAAAGAGAGCCGCAGATTCTTGGCCTCCACCACCGGGATTACCACCAGGATCCACACCATCTGGAGGCGGCCCGGTACCACAGCTTCCGGAAAAGGAAGACAAATTAGACACCCAACTGTGATATCCAAGAAGTGGACCGGGATGTCTCTACAGCTTCTTAGCTGGAATATAAATGGCGGGAATTCTCCAGAAAAACGCAGAAAAGTATTTCATATTTTGAAAAAAGAACAATTGGACATTATTTGCCTGCAAGAAACACATGTGACAAGACTCCATAGAAAAGTGCTAATTAATAAAAGGTTAGGCCAAGAATTTATTTCATCGGATAAAGTTAAGAAAAGAGGAGTGGTGATCTATGCAAAGGAGAACTTGTCCCCAAAATTTGTATTTAAAGACGAACAGGGCAGAATTTTGGCAATTGAAATCCAGACACAAGGAGAAAAGTTTTTAATCCTAGGAATCTACGCCCCAAATGATGGAAAATCGGAATTTTTTAAGAAGCTGCATGAGATTATGCTGGACTATTTGGACTATAACAACATTATCATGTTGGGAGATATGAACGGTGTCGCCTCAGTGAATATGGATAAGTCACAAAGTGCTAATATAACGAAAGATGGCAGACTTCCAAAAACCTTTTTTGAAATGACTGACAATTTGGATTTGATCGACATATGGAGGATCAAGAACCCTCTAGGGAAAGAAGGAACTTTCTTTTCTGAGGCCCATATGACATGGACGCGAATCGACCAAATATGGATAACTAGAGGGCTGGCACCTAAGACCAGAAAAGTGGAAATCTGCCCAAAAACCTGCTCCGACCACAACGCCTTGAGAATGGAATTGAGACTAAATACAACCGGATCGTTCAGATGGAGAATGAATGACGCCTTGTTAAGAGATCAGGAGATTGTTAAGAAGGCCCAAAAAGTTTTAAAGGACTATTTTGAAATAAACTTAAAGACAAATGTGGAAAAAAGAATAATCTGGGACGCAAGCAAAGCAGTGATAAGAGGGTTTCTAATACAACAGAACACGATTAAAAAAAGACTCTGGAATGAAAAGAAGGAGAAGATCTTGGAGAAAATAAGAGAAGGAGAGAGAAAACTGAGATCCAGGCCCAAATCGAAGGAAGTATTGAGAGAAGTGAAGTTTTTCCAGGCACAATATTCGAAACTGATAAATCAAGAGGTGGAATGGAAAATTAAACAAATGAAACAAAGATCCTTTGAATCTGCAAACAAATGTGGAAAATTGTTAGCCTGGCAGTTGAAAAAGAGACAAAAACTTAACACAGTTACAAATCTAGAGATTGAAGGGAGAATGGTTCAGAAACCCGAAGAAATCAGAAGGTCCTTCCAGAAATATTTTAAAGAACTCTATTCTCAAAGGCCACAAAAAAGCTCAGAGGTGGACCAATTTGTTATAACTAATGGATTACAAAAAATACCCCAGGAAATGAGAGCAACCCTGAACTGTAATATTACAACCCAAGAAATTGAATGCGCCATTCAGAACCTCCAACTGGGCAAATCTCCGGGACCTGATGGGCTTACTTCCAAATATTATAAGGTACTGAAGGACTCATTGACACAACCATTGCTGGAAGTTTGCAATCAGATTATGGAGGGGAGGAAGGCACCGGAAACGTGGAAAGAAGCCTTCATCACGTTGATCCCAAAACTAGAATCTGAAAAAACTCAACTTAAAAACTACCGTCCTATCTCACTCCTAAATGTGGATTATAAAATTTTTGCAGACATTTTGGCAAGTAGGTTTAAGAAAGTCTTAAATGAAGTTATTCATAAGGACCAAGCAGGCTTTCTCCCTGGTAGGCATTTATTTGACAACACAAGAAACATCATTGACATTTTGGAGTTTTTACAGATTAATTCAAATACAAGAGCGGTGTTGATTTTTATTGATGCGGAGAAGGCCTTTGACAACATTTCTTGGCTGTTTATGAAGAAAAATTTGGAAAGGATGGGAGTAGGGCGGGGGTTTGAAAATGGAATAGAAGCAATTTATTCAGAACAAAAGGCCAAATTGATAGTAAACAACGTGGTGACAGAGGAGTTTAAAATTGAAAAAGGGACACGACAGGGGTGCCCTCTATCTCCTCTGCTGTTTATTTCAGTTCTGGAGGTGCTACTGAACATGATCAGAAACGACCAGTTGACACAGGGAATTGTGGTCGGAGAGAAACAATATAAACTGAAAGCTTTCGCAGACGACTTGGTATTAACATTACAGGAGCCAGCCTCTAGTACTAAAAGAGCGTTAGAATTAATTTCTGATTTTGGTCGGGTGGCGGGATTCAAGCTGAATAAACAAAAAACTAAAGTTTTAGCAAAAAACTTGACAACTACTGAAATAGAGGAGTTCAGAAAAGAAACAGAACTAAATGTGGTTAAAAAAGTAAAGTACCTAGGGGTCCATTTGACCTCCAAAAATTTGAATTTATTTAAGGACAACTATGAGAAATGTTGGTCAGAGATAAAAAGAGATCTGGAAACATGGTCAAGATTAAAACTTTCCTTGTTGGGCAGAATAGCTGCCATAAAGATGAATGTATTGCCGAAAATGCTATTTTTGTTTCAGTCCCTCCAGGTCGTGGATAAGGTGGAATGTTTTGGAAAATGGCAGAGGGATTTATCCAAATTTGTCTGGCAGGGCAAAAAGCCCCGAATAAAGTTTAAAATACTAACAGATGCGAAAGAAAGAGGGGGGTTTGCCCTGCCGGACTTGAGGTTATATTACGAAGCCGCAGCCCTCTGCTGGTTGAAGGATTGGATCTTATTGGAGAACACCGATGTCCTTGACCTGGAGGGATTTGATAATGCTTTTGGGTGGCATGCATATTTGTGGTATGACAAGGTTAAAGTTCATAAATTGTTCAAAAACCATATTGTCAGAAGGGCAATTTTCATGGTCTGGTCAAAATATAAAGACTTATTGGAGAGTAAAACTCCGAGGTGGCTCTCACCGATGGAGGCCAAAGCACGTAAAAGACTCAATATGGAGGCCCACTGGCCTAAATATTGGGAAATAATTGAAAAAATTGGAGATAAATGGAGGTTACAGAGTATGGAAAAGTTAAAAAACAAGGTGCGAGATTGGTTGCATTATGCTCAAATTCAGGAAGTTTTTAAAGCAGACAAAAAAGTGGGTTTTCAGGAGGAAAAATCGAAACTAGAAACAGAGTTGCTTGAGCCAAAATCCAAGCTAATTTCGAGAATGTATAACTTGCTGCTTAAATGGAACACACAGGATGAGATTGTCAAATCCTCTATGATAAAGTGGGCACAGGATTTGGGGCATAACATTATGTTTGAAGACTGGGAAAGGTTATGGAACACCGGAATGAAATTCACGGCATGTACTGCCTTGAAGGAAAACATTATGAAAATGATATACCGGTGGTACATGACCCCAGTCAAGCTTGCAAAGATATATCACCTGTCTGACAATAAATGCTGGAAATGTAAGGAAGAGGAAGGGACATTTTTACACCTCTGGTGGACCTGCCCGAAAGTGAAGGCCTTCTGGGAAATGATACATAATGAACTAAAAAAGGTGCTGAGATTCACCTTACCTAAGAAACCGGAGGCCTTCCTTCTGGGCATGGTAGACCAGAGGATGGTCAAGAAAGATAGAATTTTCTTTATGTATGCTACTACAGCAGCGAGGATTCTGTTGGCAAAGCACTGGAAGACACAAAATCTACCCACATTGGAAGAATGGCAGACGCAGCTGATGGACTATATGGAGTTGGCTGAAATGACTGGCAGAATTCGAGACTCGGGAGAAGAAGAAACGGAGGAAGTTTGGAAAAATTTTAAGGACTATTTGAAAAAGCATTATAAGTTGTATGAATGTTAAAAAATGCTCCTTTCTAGGAAGGTATAGCTTCAGTATCGGCAAATTTCTGAATTGATAAATAAGACACTATAAGACAGAAGTGAGGTAACGAAATATTTTTATTGTGTGGAAATTAAAAATTAATGCAATTGTATCGAAATGTTTACATCAGATAACACGATAAAATGGAAGATATATTGTTATGTACAAAACAAGTCAACAAATTGCTGAGGTTTTGGTTATACAGGGAATGCAGTGCTCGGGAGATGGGGGAAGTCCATTGGATTCATGGAAGTATGTATTTGAAAGTGGAAATTTGTTTATTAAAAACCTAATAAAATATTTATAAAAAAAAAAAGGAAAGGATGAATTAGGTTAAGTTCTCCTTTAAATCCAATCTGACTCGAAATTCATTTGATCCACACTGTGCAGGCTTGAGTATTTGAAGGTGTCTTTGTGCTCAGACAAGACAACCACTCTTTCTTTTTAGAAACAGAAAGCTCTTTCTGTAGGAAAAGTTTGCATCTCCACTATTTTGGGCCTTTCAAGTTTCTGATATAGAGATAGTTTGCATTCCTCCCTCCAAGTGAATATTGCATGCCACAATGAAACATCAAAGGGAACTTCATGTTTTACTATAGAAATGTCCAAAACAATTCTCACTACATGCACTCTCAAGATCAACTGCTTCAAGGTCATGAAAAGTTGTGTGAAGTCCACTAGAACCCTCCTCTCACTTTTCTACACCAGTGAGAGTCCTTCCTTCCTCTGTCAGCACCAAGACATAGGCTTCTTTATTTTCATGTTAGATATCTGAAAATGTTGCCAAGAGAAGGCAGTTGCCAGGATTTTCAGTCACAGGTCAACTGAAACCATACATCTTCAGAAAGTTGGCCTGGAAAGAGGACTGCTCCTCAAGCAATTGTATCACTGTGGAATGCCATAGGCCCCTTAGGAACAAATATCTTTACAGTTACTTGCTTTCCTTCACCCTTTCCCATAGCTATTGACTCCTGCACATTCATATTAATTTACAACTTTGTATGTGCAGCTCATAGACTCCATCCCCAATTCATTTTCTTACTTCTGTTGCACTTCTTGATTTTGCAAGCTTTTTATTTCTTTCTTCAGTTTCCTGGTCCAGCCAACAAATATGAAATATTATTGTATCCCAACCAAATCTTTAAAAAATGTAGTATGAACACTGACAACTGGGAAACACTGGCCTGTGTGTGCTCCAATTGGAGAACAGCCTTTACCAAAAGTGTCATGGGCTTTGAAGACTCTCAAATTCAGCACGAAAGGGAGAAACGTGCTAAGAGGAAGGCACGCTTGGCAAACCCTCACCATGATCAACTCCTGCCCAGAATTCTATGTTCCTACTGTGGAAGGATGTATGGATCCAGAATTGGCCTCCACAGTCACTTACGGACTCACTTTTAAAACCATGTTTATGGAAGACAATCTTACTTGGCTATGAGTGATCACCAAAGAAGACTCGTGATTTTGTTTCTGCTCTCATTGCAACTGATGGAAACTGCATTGATTTTAATAGAGCTTAATTCTAACTAACTGGATCAGGACTGATGAAGCAAAAAAAAAAAAATATTTTTTAAAGATTTGGTTGTGTTAGTTACCCATGAGTCAGACATATTTTGGGAGGTGCAAGCTTAATGTAAAAACATGGTAAATTTTTAATCAAATTAATAAACTGTGAGACTGTAATAGGAAACATAAATTAGTAGTCTATTTAACTGCCACAAGAAAATATCATTAGTAATGAAAATGATTACAGTCTCTTAATGGAAAGATCTTCACAGCCATTGCTCCAAATGTGGTAATTGGCAATCAATTAAAATTAAAGTTAAGGGAATATATCCATTTCTTTCAAAGTTGATTATTTCCTACCCTCTTCTGTTAATGAATTTGGGAGGAAGTAATACAATAAAATGTATTTTATTCATGATTTTAAATTTCTGTCTCCTGTGAAATAAATAAATCAATAAAACTATTAGAACATAGAAACTAAAAGGCAATCCATGTTCTCTGCAGATGTAGCTCATATAGCTGCATGAACAAAAGAACCCTGCCCAAATAATTTATGCTTTCTGAAACAATAACTGTATCAAAACATGACCATCCTTTGAAATTCCCCCTTGCGGTTCCCCAGTCAAGTACAAGGATGAAATGTACATAAAAATTCACATTGCTAGTGAAAATAGTATACATAGATGTCAGAAGACTATAAACATGTTATTTTCCCCAAATTCTGTATCTTAGGCAACATTGCATACAGAAATATGTATATTCTGAGAAATTTGCCTTAAAATGTTGATGTATTTTCCTGATTATTATTATTATTATTATTATTATTATTATTAGATCACAAGCTTATGTGGAAACACAGAAAACTGAATTTAAAACTGATCAAATGAGAAGCCTAAAGAAACTGAGATTTGCCCATCCCTGATGTTTGGCAAGCTTCACATGTGTGGACATCACTTCTCTGAGGCAAAGTGTCACAGGGATTTGTCGGAGAGAGGTGGACTAAAAATGAGGGTGCTGCTTTTCTCTACATCTTTCCCTCTAGCTGGGACTCTAGACCTGTGTTTCAGAGATACGCTTCGAATCCCATGTGGAGGGAAAGTGATTGGGAAGGGGGCGCTTCAGGGCAAAAGTGGTAATTGGTTGCAGAACGGTTAATCACCCACCCTCTCACTCACATCTTTCCCCTTGGAAATCCAATATTCTTTGAATGTCCTACTGCTCTTGACACAGCACTGTGCAGAAATTGAGTCACTGCGCAGGAATGATGTAGTAAACAAATCATGAATCACACCTCCGCTGAATATTGTGACATTCGGCGCAAAGCACATCACGGTGACATCTTTAAAAGGAGCAGGGAATAACACTCAGCCAGGAAAAGTCAGATTGTCACAATGGATAAACACTTTGGGGAGTGCAGTGAAAGCTCTTGTCAAGCTTTTGGGCTTTCTGTTTGCAAATATGTTCATTACAAACTGCTACAATCTATGCCTTCGCCTCAAGCTGTCATTGGTCCCACTTCATTAGCTGTTATGAGTCTGTGGCTGATCCACTATGCTTGCTATTTAAAAGCATAACATTGGGCGGCGGGGGAGAGGTCATTTATAGTAGTTGTGTGTTCATCCTTCGCTTTAGCTCCTTTGCTGAAACATAGCACGCGAAGAGCTGAAAAGCGGAGACAATTTTCTTTTTGCAAAACCATGAAGGGATTATGGGTTTTATTTTGGGGTTGGGACTGCTTTGTTCACGTATATTAGGCAAACCCTTGTTTTGCTGGACCTTCACACAGAATGTCACCAGGGTCACAATTTAAATTTCACCATGTTGTTGAATGAAATTTTGCAGGGGTGGGGGACAGGATCCAGAAAGGTTCAGAGTCCGACCCTTAATTGCATTCACAGTTGCATTGCAAAGAAAAGTAGTGCATTTCAAGGAATGTTGTGGTTATTTTTCTCTTTAGTACTTCAGCATAGCTATAGCAATGTTGTCAATCTTTTCTTTTTTTAAAAGCAAATAGATTTGTGCCTCAATTCTCTGCCTTGTTGTTTAATCGTTTGTAACAATCATCACTTGGTATCATCATCACCATCAATTTATTTGTATGACACCTTTCCACAGTTAAAAACAATGCTCAAGGCGGCTTGCAAGCTTGACAAGATTTACATAATTACAAAAGTCATAAACAATAAAGAAACCACATCAAAAAAAAAATACACAAGCAAATGGAAAGCAATTTCCACATAAATCAAAATCTGAAACTAAGAATACAGCATTAACACCACAGTTTAAAATGACATAGGTAAAAAATAACAGGAATTAAAAAACAACAACAGAGCCCTCTCTGCCCAGCAGCAGCAGTCCTTTATGGAGCCTGTCAGGCCCTGCCCTAGGTCAGGTGGTGAGTGGCAGGACTTGGGCCCTCAGGTGCTGAGCAGGGAAGTCCTTCTGGGTATGAATGAGAAGTTGCCAGAAATTGAGGAGGGTGACTCCTTGTAGCAGACCATGCCCTTCTTGATTTTGCTCGTCATAATTCCAGCAGGGGCCTGGTCAAATTTGAGCATGCCTGCTTCAAAGTCACCCCTATAGAGGAAGTTGCCCAGCCTGAGGCCTTGCAACAGATTGACTTCCCTCACCACCAAGGCTGCTAATCGAGAGAGAAATTCCAGGAAATCCAAACGTGATTCCAGCCCACCGACACAGAATCCTCTTTAGTTCTGTGAGCAAGGAACTCGTAGAAAGCTAGTCCTATGCCACATCTTTGTATATATGTCTCTCAATCTGAGAAACCTATTGCTGACCACCAGGCTTTATCACAGTGGCATGTTGAGGAGGTAGTGGTGTCTCCCCAGCATCAATACACCCACTTTCCAGGACAGGGACAGGATACAGTGAAGCAGAGATTAGGCTGGGTTGATGTGCACAGATGCTGCCCTGGTGGATCTTCCTTGGCTTCTTTCTCATGTGCTCCAGTTGCCTTGATTCTTCTTGAAGGGCCCCACCACATGAGTAACTCATCAGGGCCCCAAAAGTTGCGATTTTGCAAGCCCTGTTTTATAACCTTGCCTGGTCATGGAAAATTCTATGGTTCTAGCACCCCAGAGAGGCCATCAAGAGCTTGTGGAATATGGTCCCAACATAAGGAAACCTTCCTGTCCATCCATCAAAGGATGAGAGAGACAAAAGGGTGGTAGGGATACTATTACCTGGTGACCAGTTAATTTATTTCTTGAGAACAATCATGCAATGCCAGCAGACACAGAGAGCAAGCTACTCTTCTAAGATTCAGGTTTCTTCCTGGCAGAAGTGGTCTCCTTGCCTGGGACGAACACAGCAAGTTCAAGGCTTGTTGTTCATCTGCTCTAGCACCCGGGACTCAGCCCCTGGCTTACCAGACTCCACTCCTAGACCCACCTAGGTCCATATGAATGGAGGCTTCTCATTTTCATCTGTAAAATGTTGGACTGCAGCATTCCTCATTCTTACCTGACATGGGTTATTTCCATTCACTTGGTATATGAAGCAATTCAACAGTGTCAAGAAGATTTATTTCATCTTAGACACAAGATGTCTGGCACTAAAATTAATGTTCTGTTCAAAATACATTGCTATGATTGGTTGCCTTTGTAAACTACTTAGGGTCAGATTTCCCAACCAAAAGACAAATAACAGCTTTGAGGGAACTAGAGGGATTTGGCCTTTGGTTGATATTTAAACTCAGCTCCAACCCAATTTAGTATTTGCTTCTCTCTCTCTTTTAAAAATCCACTCCTCTCCATGCTAAAAAATGGAAAAGAAAAGATAGTGGGAACCTGAATTCTTGGGAAACATTTGAAAGGAACCAGATCTACCCAAACAAATACATGGCTCTTATTTTGACTGAATTGCAGCAACATTTTCTGCTCTAATAAAATTTGATCAACATTGAAATTCAGTTTGGAATGTACTCTGAAGCTCAATGTGGGGGGTAACAATTTCCAGAGGGTTGACCAAGTCAGTCTGTTGCATGAGAGACCAGTGACACCTTAAGGACTAACAAATTTAGTTATTATGGCGATAATTTACAATATAATCCAGCAACCTAGAGAACTTTTCAGCAGTCAAGTGTACATGAGGGAAGAGAAAACTGTGAGGTTACCTGCTGTCAAAACCTCAAACAGACCTCAAGAAAAGGATATCTGTGTGGGGCAGCCTACAGATTGAATGGAAATGGATCCCCTCAAGTAAGGAAGGTGGAGAGCACAGGCAGAGCTGCTGAAGGAAAGGGATGAAGGAAGCAGCATGTTGGAAATCAGTAACCTGACAGCAGAGATGTCTGTGAAGTACACTTGCATAGCATACTTACTTATATTAAGCCTCTGAAATAAGTAGCCTACCCTTCTGAATAAATATGCTGATTGATTGATTGAGCGGAAGATGAGTTAACACTGCTTATTGTTATTGTTGTAATTTATTACCTATCTTTCACCAGAAGGTCCTAGGGTGGGATACAACAATTAAAAAACAGTGCCAAAAACAGTTTAAAACAATTTACAATCACAGAAATAAGGTGGGTCATAAAAATGTACATCTCAGGTGTCGAAAGTCAAGGTAAGGAGATTTGAGCTGTGCATGCAGCTGTAGATAAGGTCTAAACTGCAGGTGGTGACAGCAGTCCCAAAATTAAAAGACACCTGCTTCTTGGGAGAAAAGCAGTGACAAACCTAGAAAGCATCTTAAAAAACAGAGACATCACCTTGCCGACAAAGGCCTGTATAGTTAAAGCTATGGTTTTCCCAGTGGGGACGATGGAGGACGAGATGGCTGGACAGTGTTCTCGAAGCTACCAGCATGAGTTTGACCAAATTGTGGGAGGCAGTGGAAGACAGGAGTGCCTGGCGTGCTCTGGTCCATGGGGTCACAAAGAGTCGACTAAACAACTAAAGAGCAACAAAGACATAACAATCAGTATGGTTTGGTGTCCCTATTTTTCCTTCTTTCCTTTTGGTGTTCAGTTCAGTGTATCGTTGGTCTGTAGAAGAATTGGAGTTAGCATTCCCACATGCATGCACATCTCTGTTTCTGTACGTAATGCTTAGTCCCTGGAATACTGCTGACTGGATGCATTAATTGATCTGATCTTTGATGACTCACCCACACAGGCAGGTGGGAAGAACATACATGTTTGGATCAGCCCTGGTTCTGCACTCAGTAGGAATAGGGACTGAATTATCTCCCCCTTTCTCCCTTTAGGGCGCATTAACTTGATGTGAGTAATCAAACACATTGCCTTTTTGAGGTGGGCAGGGGAAAGAAACTGACATTTATGGAAAAAAGACATAAATTCACCTCCACATCTGCCCAATCAGCTATTTTTTATTTAGCTGTGGAGTGTTTGCATTTGTGGGCAAAAAAGTGCTGTATAAGCTGTCTTTAAATTATTTTATATTGAGTTCCCAGCTAAAAACCATTCATTAGAAATTTTATTGTTATCAGCCACAGCGCAAAGCTCCGCTGCTACACCATAAGGTGGAGGAAGTTGTGATTTTTACGACTTGGCTACATTAATTAATTTATTAAATATTAATGATGGAAAAGCAATTCAAATGATGCTCTACGAACGGCCCCTGCAATGCGAACATGTTATTGCCCCATTCATCAGCGCCCGGGCTTGAGATGTACAGAGTAATATAACTGTTAGATGAGGTATATTCAAACCATATGTTGTTAATCTAGTTAATGGAATAACAAATACATGGCTGGGTCTATCACGTTAGAGACTTAACAATATACACTTAGGTGCACACATTTCATCTGCTACAGACGGGATGACTATGCTATCTTTTGGACATCAGATGAGAACGGCGACCTAAATGAATGTGCTCAGTGACCATGCTGTAATTCTGTTGCTGTCCATACTGTAATCAATAGGAGGATGAATCATATGTAAGCACTGCATAGTCCCTTTCAGCCTTATCTGAAGATTTGAATTGTGTGTGTAGCTTTAGATAAGATCTAAAGTGGTCTTAATCAAGAGCCCTGACTCTGTACACTTAACTCGATTGGGCCTTTGGAAATGAGGCGGATTGGAAGTTATGGCTTCTGCTGTTGCACGTTTCTAAGAAAGGGGGAAAAACCATCAGGAAAGTTAGCAGAAACAAGGGAGAGAGAAGAAGGGCTAGGAGAGGGCAGGTAGGAAAAGTACAGTTTGAACAACTGCTATAAAAATAATCA
This sequence comes from Podarcis melisellensis, assembly GCF_964234715.1. Classification (NCBI taxonomy): domain Eukaryota; kingdom Metazoa; phylum Chordata; class Lepidosauria; order Squamata; family Lacertidae; genus Podarcis; species Podarcis melisellensis. The sequence continues at coordinate 8,604,117 of NC_138531.1, forward strand.
TCATCATCATCATTAGATTAGCGCCAGCATTGTTGCCAGTGTGGTGTAGTGGTTCAGAGCGGTGGACTCGTAATCTGGTGAACCGGGTTTGCTTCCCCACTCCTCCCCATGCAGCTGCTGGGTGACCTTGGGCCAGCCACACTTCTCTGAAGTCTCTCAGCCCCCCTCACTTCACAGAGTGTTTGTTGTGGGGGAGGAAGGGAAAGGAGATGGTTAGCTGCTTTGAGACTCCTTAAGGGGAGCGAAAGATGGGATATCAAGTCCAAACTCCTCTTCTTTTTGTTATTGAAGACTTTCAACAAGCCAGGTCTTTGGAGAGGATATTCTTATTTGTATTGGATTTGATATTGTTTTTATATATAGCTTTCTTGTTGTTGCTGTTTTTGTATTAATTGTTTTATACACAATTGGTTTTAAAAAATTGTCTTTATGTACGCAGTTGCCTTGACTGTTTTTGATATGTAATTTATTTATGTATATTGTAAAATTGCATCGAGATGCCTCATAGCAAGTGGCTCATAGATATATATTTTTGTTAACACTTTAGAAATGGACTTGGTGGCAGTTCAGTGGTTTTCATGCCCTGCAGACCTGTTGGACTACCACAGCATCCCCACGGTCATATCCACCAAATTAGGGCAACGCAGAAAGGTCTGGGAACAGCACAAAACTTCAGTTTGCTGCTCTGAACCACCAGTGGAGCAGCATTTGCAGAGCATACATCTGCCACTCTAAAGTTCATAAACCATAATGCTATGCTGACAGTGTTTCATTTGGGAATCTGCTTGTGTGCAGGAAGCTGTACTGTATACTAATGAATTCAGAAACATATGCTGGCATACAGGAGAACTATACTTTGTTGTTGTGTTAGGCTCACATCCACTTTAGTTGTAATCTCTTCATTCTTTGGAGTTAACAGAATGTGGTGTAAATATATTTATTTACAGCTAAGTCATCCTTAGTACTGGAATCCTTCCACAGACCCAGTGCTACGAATGTGCCAGTCTCCCAATGGCAAGATTGTGCCGTGCAAGGCCAATGTGTTGTTTTACAGGTTTTGGGATGCAGGTGACGCTGTGGTCTCAACCACTGAGCCTCTTGGACTTGCCAATCAGAAGATCAGTGGTTCGAATCCATGTGGCGGGGTGAGCTCCCGTTGCTCTGTCCTAGCTCCTGCCAACCTAGCAGTTTGAAAGCACACCAGTGCAAGTTGATAAATAGAACCACTCCAGCGGGAAGGTAAATGGCATTTCCATGCACTCTGGCTTCTGTCACGGTGTCCCGCTGCACCAGAAGTGGTTTAGTCCTGCTGGCCACATGACCCAGAAAGCTGTCTGTGGACAAACACCGGCTCCCTCGGCCTGAAAGCGAGATGAGCACCGCAACTCCATAGTTGCCTTTGACTGGACTTAAATGTCCAGGGGTCCTTTACAGGTTTAGGGCTGGGTGAGCAGAGTCACTTTCCAAAACCTTGCATAGCACTCTGTGACCATATTCCCACCATATTGCTATAGCTGAAGCCCCAATTTAGCCTCATGCAACTATAACCTTGTGTTAACAGCATTAGACAATCTAATGTATTGTTTTCTTCAAATGATTCAGATTAGATATTGTGGTGATATTATGAGAAACCTGAAGTTCAACAGAATCCATAGAATCACAGAACTGTAGAGTTGGAAAGGACTACAAGGGTCATCTAGGCCAACCCCCTGCAATGGAATCTTTTGCCCAACATCGGACTTGGATCCACAACTCTGAGTCTCGTGCTCTGCTGACTGGGCCATGTTAGTATCAGGTAATCCCTCTCCTACCTGGCCTGGTCTCCTTGGCAACGCTTCCCCCAGGTGGGATTGGACAACTGACTGAGGTAGGCGGACACCTCCAGGTATCCCACCTGAGGGAAGGCAAAGCCAAGCCTATGCTGTTGGAGCCACTCCAGATCTAGGGGCTGCACGCGTCCACGCAAAGGGCGCCCCCCGTTTTAAGCAGGGAGCGGTCATTATTGTTCAACAGAAGTTAGATACAAGAAAATAAATGGCTTAACCTATGTCTGCTGTTTGAAAATGTGGCATACCTGCATAATTTAATGGGAATGCTAACACGCAGCAAAGAGATCACCATATTTATGGTCTTCTTAATGTCCTTTTATAGCCTTTGCTATTAGTGATTGAAATTTGCAGATTAGACCTATAAGCAAAAGTGTGGGCTGGAATCAGTGTTCTGCATGTGTCTCTGTGCTAAGAGAGGTGCTAATCTGGTGTTAAGCATGTTATCTCGGCTAATTTTAGACTCATATGATAGAGACCCACATCTGGGACCCATACACATCAGGCAGCCTACTGATCTTTAGGTCCTCAGACATACGTGCACAGAGATCACAGTTTCAGATACTTGAAACACCTTCAAATCTAGCGAGACTAGAGCTTGTGATGGAAAATTACTGTACCAGCTGTTGCACATTACAAGAGAGCACAGCAAAGATTGTTTTGGTTTAGGCTTCACGGCTGTTGATGGCCTGCTGAAAAATGAGACAGAACATGCCCAGTCACTGGTCGAGAGAGTGGCCTTGCTTTCTGGTGTCATGCACAGCCTCTGCAGCAATAATGGAACTGAATCTCAAGGCATACCAATGCTACGAACTTGGCAAAAATGTTCTCTCCTTGTCAGAACAATAAACGGAGATGCACACATGTGGTGCAGCAATAAAACTGCTAGCACATTTGCAAAGCTAAGCAGGATCCGGGGTGGTTTCAAATTGGGTGGAAGCCATGTTTTGAGATTTCTGCATTGCAAGAGTTTGGACTTGATGACCTTTGGTGATCCAGCTCTATGATTACGGTCAGGGCTGGATTTTGGTTTGATGAGGCCCTAAGCTACTGAAGGTAATGGGGCCCTTTATGTGTCCAGCTGTCCTTTGTCAACAACAAATTGTTGCTGTTTTTTGTGCTATATGGCAATTTATGGACCTAATAGGTATCTAAAGCCATTTGCACATAACAAAATATGTATTTTGTCAAATTGTTGAACTGAAATACAATTAAGAAGTATATTAATAGTGAAATAATTATTAAGCTCTAACTGTATGTAGGGGTTTTTTTTAACTTATATTTTGGAAATGTACATCCAGTTGTTGTTTTCCTTTAAAAAAAATTGGGGCCCCCAAGAGAGTGGGGCCCTAAGCTATAGCTTCTTTAGCTTACAGTGGTACCTTGCAAGATGAAATTAATTCGTTCTACAAGTTTTTTCGTTCTGCGAGTTTTTTCGTCTTGTGAAGCACGGATTCCCTGGGTATTAACGGTTTTAAGAAAAAGGAAACAAACTCGCAAGATGTTTTCGTCTTGCGAAGCAAGTCCATAGGGAAATTCGTCTTGCAAAGCAACTCAAAAAATGAAAAACTCTTTCGTCTTGCGAGTTTTTCATCTTACGAGGCATTCGTCTTGTGAGGTACCACTTTATAAGTAAATCCGGCACAGATTGGGGTACAGAAAAGGGATGTATCAACCAGTCAACATTCTTGACTGTATTCCAGCCTTTTTACCATCTTAAGTAAGCTTAAGTTTCATTCAAGTTATCATTAAGCACATTTATTTCTATGCTGTATGTCATAAATATATTTAACCATTACACTGAATCCGAAGCAAAATCTGCCAGGGATCCTTGCTCAGCCAGGCTCATCCCAGCTCTTCTCAGGTGGCTGAGCTGAGGCCAAAGTAAGATCCAAAAAAATATGTGTTCTGGGGGTGCAGCATGGGCGGGATCAGAGAGGAACTTGGTCTGCAATCCTAAACCTGTCAGCTCAGTCATGTGACCTGGGAACCTGGCATAGAATACTATTTTACAAGTTTGTTTTCCCTCTGCCAGTCTCAGGCAGAGCAGCAGCAGTAGCCTCACTGCTGAATGAGGTCTGTATCAGCTTAATTTACACCGGCTTCTTGTGCCTAGAATTGCTCAGTTTAAGTCATGTGCAGGAAGGAGTCAAGAGGAGTTACGGTAAATTATATTATTCTGCATGCTTTTGCTTCATTGATTACAATTTAGCAGACTACAGGGGCATGCTGAAGAGAAGTCATACCATTTAACCAACTTTGTTAGTGGTTTGATTAGACTTTTTGGGGGCTACATTCGCATTGCCAGCTTTGTCAACAGCATGCTTTTTTATTGTCAAGTGCATCTTATCTCATTTGTTTTGCATTTCATCTCCCTGCTTCCAATGTAATCCCATAGGCTCCACTAGATGCGCATGGAACCATCCATCTCAAAAGCTGTCGTTTTCTTTACTATATTAGCTGTAGATTAATTGGATTGCATCCAACTGAGTCATACTCATACTAATGTAAGTTGGACATACTCTATGACTCATATTAATGTTATGTTTAGCAAATTTTGGTGTAAAATGACTTGAGTGTTATATGCTGAAAAGTAGTACATAACCTGATATTAATTGAAAGGGATTAGCTTTGCCCTACTTGTGGTCAAAATTATTTGCTTATATAACTACCATGAAAACTTTTAATGTTGGTATCCTTGCAAATGCATTCCTTTTCCATGCATCCCTCTTATATCCTGAGTCTGTGGTGATGTTTTGTCTCTGTTTGGACCTGTCTTTGCAACCCACTGGAGTGTTCTGAGACAAACACCCTGTTGGTTCTTCAGAAGTTTTAGTTTTGATTTCTAATGTAAAATAATGAGGGCAATTTCCAGCTTTTAAGGAAATAATTCTGATTATTTCCAAGCCAATCAAATTCGGGACACTAGTGGCTTGCACCTCACTAATAAATATCCATGCACTTTAACTCATAATGCCAGTGTACTGATTCACTTCCACCTTTCCCCAACCCTCCTCTTGAAATAGTAGATGTTGCTGGGTGCATCTGAACTGCAGTTAGCTGCTCAAAGTTATGATAAGATCCGTTCCATCAAACTTCCTTAATGTGATGGTTTTTGTTTTAAAAAAGATAACTTCTAGGGTCAGCTTGCAAATGTGTGTCACTTCCAAAACTATTGAGGAGAAAATGAATACAATGAAAACCTTCGAGAGATGAAACAGGGGAGGAACTCAGTAGTGATCCTTGGTGTGAAAATAAGTGTTGTAAAATACAGATACCCACATTTTAATCTGTGACATGCTGAGGGATGGGTAACTAAAATTCTGGTTCTATATTCAGTAAGGCTTTGGTCCAGGTAATTAAATCTCCAGCATCATTCAGTAAGATTTTGTTTATTGATTAGCACAGACTCCCTCCTGAATGTTGCTTCCTCCCAACATCGTTTGTCACTGTTTATTGCAGCATATCAATATGAATTGTCATCCTCCTGCTGTTCCACCCAAGTAAATATAATAAAATGTCAATCTTCAGAGCTTCTACTTCAGTTGAATATCAATCGTCAGATGCTGGAATCCACTTTTGTGCTGCAGTTATTGACCTAAACCTCAGTGACCAAACATATAAATGGTTATGGAGTGCTTTTCATGTCCTATTTCTGGAATCTGGAGTCTTTCAAAACTTGGCGTCTAGTTGTATGGGGCAGGAGAAATCATTGTTTATCATCAGAAGCTACATTTGCCAATTGCCTGCTATGAAACTTTGCATAAATGCAAGACAGAAATGGAATCTTTGCCAAGCTATGCCAAAAATTAGGTGAAGGACTGCTATTCTACAGTTTCAAATACTGGGGCACTTTTGAGAACTACAAATCTCTAACCTCACAGAAATCTCACCGATCTTTACATATGTGTAGTTACACAAACTGGACATCCATGCAAGTTCAAGGTTAGGGATTTATATTATACTTTCACTATAACAGCCTCCTCCAACCTGATACCTTGCAGATGTTTTGGACTTCAGCTGCCGTCATCTCTGAACATTGACCATGCTGACTGGGGCTTATGGGAGCTGTAGCCTGAAACATCGGGAGGGTGCCAGGTTCAGAAGGATGCACTCTATATCCGCACACTCTTTTCCAAACATTTTAACTCCTCACATCTCACTCAACAGAGGTGCAAATATGCACCTCCCAAAATTTCAATCCCAGAACTCTTCACCAGTACGGAATCAAGGTGGTAAGAGTTCAAGTTCTCAGCTTAAAGAGACTCTCTCTCCTAAACTTTCTCCTAAACTCTCTCTCCTAAACTTTCATGTTTGGCAGGCAGGATTCATGGAGGTAGTGAGGAATGAAGGTCTCTCCTTGCCTCTCTTAAAGCTTACAGGAAGTGCTAGAGTGCCTTTTAAGACAAAATAGTTCAGAAGTGCCTTCACTTCCTGGTTTATGGAGATGGAATAGAATCTACAGACTGACTCTAGAATTCAGCAGACCAGAATGCAGATAAGTTAAAATGTGAGCATATGTAATTAGGAAACAGAGTGTCCAGAACAAAGTGTTGTCTATGCAGAATATTCAGAGTTCTAATATTTAATTTTAAAATAACTTATTTTTCCCCATGACGGCTGTGAGAATGACTTTTAGATTTTTAGAATGGCTTTTATTATCTCTTTCTCTTTGTCATTTCAGTCATTCTCCTTTTTAAACAGTCCCCAACTGTCCTTCTCAATGGACACTTGCCACTTGCCATTCATTCTCTTCCCACCAAACATTATATCCCACTCTACGGCTGTCCAACATTCTTTCACTCACAACTCAGTTGCAGCCTTCTTTGCAGAATAATCACACGTTCATAAATTTTATATTCATTTCAACAGTGACAACTAATTTCAGCAAATTAGTGTGTATGTTGTGTGTGGTGAAACTGAGCTCACAAAAATGGCATTTCTCCCTGTACAATGTTTGTATTACGTTGTTGTCACACCTTGGCAGTTGTCTCACCTTGACAGCCAAGGTAAACAAAATGCCTAAAAATACAAAACAAGCGAAATAACTTTTTTTCTGATCCCAAAGAAAATGAAGCAAAAAAAGCCACAGTTGAACTACAGAAGGAATGCCAGCATTGTTGATAAGCCAACTGCTGAATCCATTTTGGAAAGGGTTAATGCTAGCATGGCAGACACAAGACCCTTGTCATTTATGTGTGCATCAAAAAAGCAGGCCAAGTTTGAAACTACTATGCCATATACATTTCCAACAGGGATTTCTGTTCCGCATGACCTTCTGTTTACAGAATTTTCTTTTATAACACTTGGAATCAATCTTGCCATGTTTTCCCAGTGCATGTGTATTCACTACATCATTTGTCATGTATCTTGTGTCCTAGAGCTATAGCCACTGGCAACGGAAAATGTCAACATCTGTGAGAGAGAAATACAGACAGAAGTTGTGAAATATGTGGTACTGCTTTTAATATATTACATGGACGTAGAGGACACATTTATTAAAAGGTTTAACTTAATTTCACCAAAAGTGATTTCACTAAAACAAAGCAGAACCTTCTACCCCCTATGCTTTGGTTCCAGGGATTTTGTTCTGAAGATCTCACACTCCAACTTTGAATGTGCTTGGAGCAGTCACTATTTTGCTTAACTCTGGTACGAGAGAGTCAAAGAATCTCTCTTCCAAACCTCTCTCTCTCCAACTGCCTTGCCCTTGTAAACAGGAATAGTTGAAGCAAATGGGTGGCCTTTCATCTTAACTACTTTATGAAACACTATTCCAGTGCTACTTGTGAGAAACTGGAAGTGGCACTGAGGGAGAAAGTTAGAATAAAAGCTCTACCTCTGCAGGAATTTTCTCATAGTAACCTGGAAATTTGGATGCCCTTAGTTTGAAAGCAATTATTGTATAGTATCTAAACCATATTATCTGAGTCACCACTTACTGTCGTAAAAGCATGTTTAGCCTTAAGACTACCCTAGTCCTGTTTGGCTTGATAAATAAATTTAACTGATTCCTATTCATAGGGGAATGGAACAAAACTTGCATAATGCCCTTTGACTTTTCTATTCTGTTAGCTGATGATAAGAGCAGAGACAGATATACAAATGTTGAATGTTTTCCTTGTATTGGAAAGATCGCTCCAACTTATGGATCCTTGAAATAGTTTTTTGTGTATACAAGCAGAGCCTACTGGAAAGAAACGAAGTCCTCAAAAAAGGCAGCAGAACTGCTAATCTTCTTTCAGATTCTGAAAGAGTAACTGCACCCCCAGGATGTTTCCACTTTAACAAACCTCAGCTACAAGTTCTCAGCTATCTGTCTAAATTTGAACTTGCAACATATTGCTTTTCCTATTCCCCAACCTCCGCTGAAAACTGTGCCTTCCAAACACATGGTAGAAAGATATTCTGCTAACAAGGCAAAATGAAATTATTTGGTCAAATCTCTAACCTAACACACACACACACACACACACACACCACACACACATTGCTCTTTTTACCATAGTCAAGGCAGCCAACCGTACCCCAATACTTTCATTTCTCCATATTTACCATGTTTCAGTATGTCTCTTTCATTTAATCCTGTAGAGGACTATGTAATCTACAAAACAGACACTTCTTATGTCCCTTATTGCTATGTTTGAGTTATTACCATGCCAATAAGAATTCTCTCCTTAGCAACGTGTTCTCCTCTGGGCTAAAGATGCTTCTTAATGCTTGTAGACTTATTGCTTGGTAGGAAAGTAGGATTTTGCAGAGTGCGGAGTTTACCCCAAGAATGAGTGACAAGGAGAGGTAGGGAGAGATGGGTGATGGACACTGGAGTCCCCCCTTCCCCATCCACAGGGTCCTCTTTAGGTAGCCTGCAGTATCAGTGAGGTGATCACAAACTGGCTTTTCTGAAGTACTTTTTAACTTCTCAGTCAGATTCGGATTAATTGCTGCCAGATAACATTCCATGCAATGTCTCAGTCCTGTCTTTCACCTGAGTAGATTCAGGTTCCAAAAAAGGGGGGGGGGAGAAAAACAAATCACAGTCTTGAATATTATTTTTTGAAGAAGTACATAGTATCTTTTGAGCCTTTTCTGTACAAACTGATTCCCACAGCTAGTCCTACCACTTTTGTCAGGAAAAAAAGCAGCTTTATTTTCCCTCACTGAGCTTTATAATACTGGAAGTCTGCTTGGGAAGAGTCTTGGCCACAGAGTTATCTGAACCTAGAGCCTTTGGCATGTTGTGACAGGATGCAAGTGTGATAAGCAAGCCCTTGGCACACCTTCACTGATGGACCCCTGAGGGAGGGTTGTAACTTAATGGTTACTTGTTTCAGTCAAATGCTCTTTACAAAAATAGTTAAGAGCTTTCTCAAAATTCATACTTAAAAACTGCCTCTGAATAGATGAATTCCTCATAGAATGGCCAGTGGTTTTACAATACCTGTGGATCCTTCTAGGAAACACTTTCTAGAATTGCTGCATTCCAATGTCCCAGGGAAACAATCTGGGTTGCCCTGCCTAGCAAACCCTTCATTCAGCCCTAAGCAGGCTCTGAAGTGATCCCTAACTAGATGTTTTCCAAGCCCTATCTAAACCTAACTGACAGACAAACCCTATCTGACCTCTCACAGATAGTCAAGACCTACCTGATAAACTGTCTGGTTCTAGCTTTTGACTGCCAAATCCCTCTGATTGGATAAGCTTCCACCCAGCCCTGGTTGCTTTCTGGGTCAACAGGAGGCTGACCCAGGGTCTTTCTGAAGCACATGGTTTGTATTAATGACAGGATAAAGATTAGGACATAGACACCTGTCATATCCTGGTTCTGTTGTCTCACATGTCAAATCTTCCAAGTTTAGAAAGCAGAAGTAACCTCAATGTGTTCTAGTCCCTGTTCAATATTCAATATTTCACAGTAGAAAATGAAGCTCACATGAAAGATGCCAGCAGTATGTCATCCTCCAAATCCTTCAGTTTTTCAGCTTAATAACCAACCTTCTTTATTTTGTTCAGCAAGTTATATCCCATGCTTCTAATGCATTCGCACGCAGAGCTGCAATAAAAACACAATAAAACACCACAATCACAATAAAACACCAGTATATATATTAAAAAAAAGAATAAAACCAGTCTCATTGGACAGGAAAACAGGCTCAGCATATAAGAAGCAGAAGTTTGATGGTACAGAAACAAGCCACCACCTTGCTGAAGCAAAGCAGGTCTGGTCTGATCAGAACCTGGATGGGTGATCAGCTTGGAATCACATGTGCACCACCTTCCTTTCTATGGTGGAAGAAAAGTAGGATAAGGATCTAAGTTCTCATAGGGACCAGCCACATGCCTATGAGAGGCCTGCAAATAGGACCCAAGCACAAGAGCACCTTTGAGGTTTCCAGCAAGTGGGTATTCCAATCAATGCTGCCACCAACCATGAAGGCAATGTATGGTCAAATTGGCTAGTAGCCATTAGTAGCGTTTACTTCAATGAATTTGTCTAATCTTTTTTTTAAAAAAAAGCAGTTCCAGATGATGAACATTGTTGCCAAATTCTGTAGTTTAAATACAGTGGTACAGTATTTAAGACCTTAATTTGTTCCGGAGGTCCGTTCTTAACCCGAAACTGTTCTTAACCTGAAGCACCACTTTAGCTAATGAGGCCTCCCACTGCCGCTGCACGATTTCTGTTCTCATCCTGAAGCAAAGTTCTTAACCCGAGGTACTATTTCTGGGTTAGCGGAGTCTGTAACCTGAAGCGCCTGTAACCTGAAGCGTCTGTAACCCGAAGTACCACTGTACCTCGGTTTTTTAACAGCTTAGTTCCCAAGCAACTCGGAATCTGAACACTGCAAACCCGGAAGTAGGTGTTTGAGAACCAAGGTACCACTGTATGCACTATGTGAAGAAGTAAGGTCAAGGTAAAGGGACCCCTGACCATTAGGTCCAGTCGTGGCCGACTCTGGGGTTGCGGTGCTCATCTCGCTTTATTGGCCAAGGGAGCCGGCTTACATCTTCCGGGTCATGTGGCCAGCATGACTAAGCCGCTTCTGGCGAACCAGAGCAGCGCACAGAAATGCTGTTTACCTTCCTGCCAGAGCGGTACCTATTTATCTACTTGCACTTTGACGTGCTTTTGAACTGTTAGGTTGGCAGGAACAGGGACCGAACAACGGGAACTCACCCTGTCGTGGGGATTCGAACCGTGACCTTCTTATCGGCAAGTCCTAGGCTCTGTGGTTTAACCCACAGCGCCACCCACGTCCCATATGAAGAAGTACTTTCTTATAAATGCAACAAAATGAATGACAGGGCTCACTGAGCCTCATCTGGTTGGACCACAAAAGTTTGTCAAAGTGTCAATGGATGGAATCAAATGAACCCATAATCTCATCCCAAACCGACCACCCCATGTGGTGGGACACTGAAACGGGCCTCTCCACCAGATTTTAGGGGGCAGCAGTTTGGCATGGGAAGTTAAATATTTAATCTTCAGTTTTATACAGATATATTTTTCTCCCGCCAGTTACATATTGATACAATATATTCAGAGCAGATGGGGAGGAAGTGATCTGTCAATGTAAGCTTCAGCATGTGATTGTCCAAAGGAAAGCTTTCAAAAAGTTGTTCTTAGAATTCCTAATTGGATGGGGTATATTGATTGACAGTAGCTCATAGAGGTGAAATGAAGGAGACACCTCAAAATGAGATATATCTATATGGAAAGCGGGATTCAATCTGCCCTAATAAGCATTGAATTATGCACTGGGCATTGAATTTATTTAACTTTTTCAGGGCCTAATTTGGACATACAGTTCAGTAGAGTAACTTATGAATTCAGTATGGTTTATTTCATCAATATTAAAAGAAAAGGCAAATTAAGACAGTGCTGTCCCACTTATATGTGAGGGTGATGTTTTTTAAAAAATGTCACAAATGATCTCTAGCATATGGGAAAAGCACAGCTTATATTTATTTCAGAAAAATGAGCACAGGTCCAGGATCAATTTTCAAATTTAATTTAGAAAACAATTACGACAGAAACATATGTTAACATTATCCAGACTTTTGCTAAGCCACGGGTTTCTGCACAACACCTTTCCCTCTCCCAAAGTAATAAAGATCTGCCGCTGTCTTCTATGTAACAGCTAACTTGTGCTTCCTTTCCCCCACGCTTTCGGGGATTATCTGCATCAGGTTCTCATCTGGACTGAGAAGATAACTCATTTCCCCTGCAGAATGTACATCGCTCTGCTGGGGAAATTTATGTATCCCTAGCTTAGATGTGGAGAAGGGTAACACCAGTTGTTTCTCCATAACTGATGCAGCTACTTCTATTTCCTGTTTCTGCATGTCATGTGTTGAACCCAACATACGTCAACTGTACTGAGTTAGCTTGCTCCCACAAGTGGCAGTGTGGCGTTTGCCTCCTAGGATGGGTCATAAGGAAAGGGTTAAAATAGGTGTGATGTGATTGGCCAGTGAGAATGCAAGGGGGGAATAAAAGTTTGAGTGGGAGGTTTTAAAGTCAGTTGAGTCGAGGTTTGGGAGTTGTTGGTTGAGGTTTGGGAGTTGAAGAAGGAAGAGGGAGGTTTAGTTGTGGGTTGGTAGAGTTGTATTGTGAGAGAGTGAGAGGAATTGTTGGGTGGAGTCAGATAGATAGTTGGAATAATCAGTTTGGAGTTGTTAGGAACTAAGAATAAGAAACTGACAAGAGAAAAATTAACTGAAACCATAAGCTTGTTCCTCCATTTAAAAATAAACTTGATTATTTGTTTATGTTAACAACTGACTGGACTCCGTGTGTCCCTGTGAGATACGGGGTGGTGGCAGCGGAAAAAGCAATTGCAGTGGTGGCACAGGGTCAATAGATCGTCAAACGTCCGGGGGCCTTGTGTGTGATCAGCACAGGCAGTCACTGAAGGAGAGAGAGCAGAGATGAGAAACTCACAATGAGATAGCATGTCATACGTTAACTCAGTGTTACAGAAGGAGGAGGCATGAAGCTGCCCAGCTCTTAGTACCAGCACCATTTGAGCCTTACTACAGACACTCAAACTCTATTCCACCTTTTTGGCATTTCGCTTCCTGAAGATGATGAAACGGTAGCTTGGCAAACCCTTCTGGCAGTCAGTTTCCCCCATAGATCTTATTGCAAAGTTCATGTAGGAATTCTACTGAAGTCCTTCCACCTTCTTACAGAACTGCTTTTATGCCAGCTCTTTCTTTTTATATTAGACTATTCAATTGAGTGTCTTTTTCAGCATTTTGGTATCCTAGATCTCATCTTGATGCTTCCATTAAGTATCTTTACCAGGGTGGCCTAATTATCTTCACTGGGCAAAATAAAAAGCTATGTAAAATACCCTTTCAGTCTTTTTAATTTGCTTCTCCTCCTATTCTCAATGATTGTTTTTTCCCCAATCATAGATCTTCTTAGGTGGAGAGGTCCAGTTAGATCTCTGAACCCCATGGCAATTCCTTCTTCCTTGGATGCTTTGTTATTGCTGGGTGTGCAATTTAGCATTTAACTACACATGGGCAGTGGGAAGGAAAATTGTCAAAGTTAAATGGACATTTTCCCCAAACCCTTCTTATTACTCCTGTTCCCAGGTGTACTTCTTCATTATAAGACCAGTTGGAGCAATGGCAAGTTTTCAATTCTTTTACATTCACATCATTACCGAAACTATTTTCATATTTGTTTCTTTACCTAAATCCTTATGCTTTCTTTGCAGCCTCCTTGTATTCTTTTCTGATAATGTTTCACCATCCTTTGACATCACACTTCTCTAAATGGTTGCTTAGAATCTGGTTAAACGCTTCCAGTCTTTCATTGGGTTCTGAATCTGATTACACTTTCCCTCCTTTTCCAGCTACTTTTACATCTTTCGTTTTTCTCCAGTGAGGCCAGTGTCATCTGTTGATGTCATCCAAACACTGCCACAATGAAATCTGTATGATGCTGTATTGATTCCTCATCTTATTAATAAAAAGAAAGTTAATCACATTTCTAGCTCTGCACTGTGGGAAAATCCAGAAAATTATCTCCATGCATTTGTTTGCATAAAAATGTATTTGCAACAACTAAATTAATTTTTGCACCAAAAGGCGGGGAGCTTTTAATCTTTCTCACTTTCTTGCTAAAAAAGCATCCTGCATGCAGAGCGATACTGTATATTAAGAAACCTTTGTTAAAATGAGAATTAGTTTGATAGTTTATTCAAAACTCAAAGGCAGTAAGTTCCTACATATACCTGAAATCAAAGCTCCAGCAATCTTGTTTAGCAATAAAATTCTGAAATGAAGTAGGTGGAAAAGCTTTAAATGAGGTTAGCACCAGACTGAAGAAACAATACACAGTTGGGAAAGAACTCTAGTCAAAGATATGCTATAGTCACATATGGCTCATAGACCTACGGAATATAATTATAAAGAGAATCTTGCCTCTGTCCTTCAGGTAGGACAAGCACAAATATCAGAGTTTATTAGGTTTAAAGTCTAGGATTTGGACAAAGTAGAGGGATTACTCATCACAAGGATATTTGCCCAAAATCCTCTGGGGCAATGCTGCTCCTGACTATAAGTCTGGGGGTTTAAGAGAATTGTAAAGGATAGTTATAAACACTGCAACTGTCTTAGGTAACTGTTCTAATCTCAAAAAACAATAAATGTTGAGGTAGAAGGAGATTTGAAAGAATCTCATTACAAATCCAGACCTGGTACATCCAATATTAGAATCCCTTCATTATATTATCCAGCTTATTTAGTTGCCATAAATGGCAAGAAGAAATACAGGAATATTTAACAATAAATTAGCAGCATTTCCTTTTTTAAAAAAGCATGACTACTTGAGCTCAGTGCAATATTTAATAAAACTACTGCAACCCTGAAGCTTCAATATGCTATAAAATATACTTTAGACAAAAACATATTAAAATAAACAATATGCCTGCAGTGATAAATACTTGGGGAATTTCATAAGTGCCAGTATATGGGCATTTCTATCTAATCTAGTCTAGTCTAAGCAGATATATATAATATTTGATGTCTTTCTTTATATAAACCTCTGTTGATTAATTCCTTCACTTATCTCATGCAATTTCCTAGCCATACTATTTCAAACTATTTTACTGTTATTGGTTTTGTGACCTGGATGTGGATTTTTAATTTTTGTTGCTCCTTTCCAAGTATGTCATCAAACTGCAATGTTTGTTGCCTGATATTATGCTGGGTAAAATAGCCATCATTTTAGGAACCAAGATCTTTCAGCCTCTTCTCTTTCCATTTGCTTGGAAGACTTGTGATTATGTTCAGGGAAAATACAAAGAAAGTGGTTCAATACAGCATTCCTCTGTCAGTTTCATTACTCCAATGTCTTGATGGTTATTAGAAGAATGGCACAATCCTAACACAGGATTTGCTGGAATGAGCAGTTTCAGATCTCTGGTCTAGATGGAGCTCTGGTCTAGATGGCTGATTTCAGCTCAGCTGGGATACAGTCAGTTAAATTGAAGTTGGTTGAGCTGAGGCCCGTGTAAGTCCTCAAAAGGGGTTCCAGTGGGGACAGGACTGGAGTGGAAGCTCTTAGGCTGGATTCTAAGCCCATTCATCTTGGCCATGGGACCTCCCTTCTAGGGCTGGGGATCTCCCTACCCATAGTAACAATGCCTTGTTTAGGATTCAACCTCAGCTTGTTTGCCTACATGATATCCTCATTTCATCAGAGGCTCTCTTGCCTGGCAATGTTTTTTTTTGCAAGAACTGGTAAGAACTTGGGACATAGAATATGCTCTCCTCTTCTGAAGTACTGAAATTTTAAGATCTAGATTTCCTACCAAGAAATGTTTAAGAATTACTATTGTTTAACCTAGGTGATATGTATGTGTTGTTGAAAATATGTTTGTTAATAAAAACAGAAAGATTATTTTGTGTCTTAATCATTGCGTACTAAGCCAGCATTAGGGACGCGGGTGGCACTGTGGGTTAAACCACAGAGCCTAGGGCTTGCTGATTGGGAGGTCGGTGGTTTGAATCCCCGCAACGGGGTGAGCTCCCATTGCTCAGTCCCTGCTCCTGCCAACCTAGCAGTTTGAAAGCACATCAAAGTGCAAGTAGATAAATAGGTACCGCTCCAGCAGGAAGGTAAACTGCGTTCCCTTGTGCTGCTGTGGTTCGCCAGAAGTGGCTTAGTCATGCTGGCCACATGACCCGGAAGCTATACGCCAGCTCCCTCGGCCAATAAAGCGAGATGAGCGCTGCAACCCCAGAGTCGTCCGCGACTGGACCTAATGGTCAGGGGTCCCTTTACCTTTAAGCCAGCATTGGACCCACAACCATTTTCATTGTATGCTTTGTTGAAACATATTAATCAACCATTGGCAAATTGGAAGCCCAAGGCTTCTTAACAACTGGTACTATAAACTGATAACACTGACAAAGTAAAAAATTGTCCAGTAGCTCCTTAGAGACCAACTAAGTTTGTTCTGGGTATAAGCTTTTGTGTGCATGGACAATTTTTTAATTTAGTTCGACTGCGTCAGACCAACACAGCTACCTACCTGAGCTGACAAAGTAGAAATTCATGACAAGATGGCACTTTCCAATATCAAATTCCCTGCTGAATCTATGTCTGCATTGCTGGGTGTGCGATTTAGCATTTAACTACACAGGGGCAGTGGGAAGGAAAATTGTCAAAGTTAAATGGACATTTGTACAACCATTCTGAGACAACATACCATTTGGGCTTTGCTGGTCTCCATGAACCCATTTCTCCAGCTGGCCTAAGTAGGGATTAGCACAGTCCTCATACTCTACTGGCATCCTTCTGGAAGAACTATTCTTCAACATGTTCTTCACAGTGACACATTCTGACAATTATTTTTTAAATCTGCATATGCACAATACATTTAAAACACCTTCAAAGTACAGTCTTTCCCTCAAAAAAATCTGGGAACAGCAATTTACAATTTTCTAGCAACCCTTAACAAGCTAAAGTGCCCAGAATTATTTGATGGGGGGAAGGTGCTTTGAGTGTGCAAATAATTTCCAGTGTCCCTCTATGGCAAAGTGGTACATTATTCTTTGTACTTTATGTATTTCACAACTGATTTGCATTCTTCATCTCACCCAGTGATCCTGCTGTGCTTCTGTTGTGTTTCATTGATGAAAAGTGGTGTCAGCTGTATCCTGTTAGAAAGAGCCCCAGCATCCCACCAGGAAGCTGGAAGATGCTAGCAAATGATTGTTTACTGGATCTGCTGAAACTGTTCTCCACTGAGTTTCTCCTGTCATTTAAAAACAAAAAAGAATTGGATAAACTCATAAAGGATTATAATGGCTGGTGGCCATGATATGGAACCTCTAAATTCAGAGACAATGTAATGTAATTGCCAGAGGTTGGTTACAAACAACAAAAGACAACTATCTGGTATTATCCACTGCAGTTTCTTGCTGACATTGCTGAAGACAGAATTAACAGAATTATGGATTGGGTGGCCTGCTACGAAGTTGCATTACAGAGTGTGAACTAATATAGCAGTTCTTAGGTTTCACTGTTCTTCATATTCCTAAGACTGCCTCTTGATTTCTCAGTCTATCCACTCTTATCTGTACATATATGGATATGATTATAATGCCAACTAGGATTTCCTCTTGTGCCTACAAACTGACCTTGTCTTCAGGTGCTAGATGCTCCATCATCTCATCGGGAGAGTTCCATCTTCTGGCAAAGACAGTAACAGCAGTACAGTGTCCTAGCAGCGTGTCTGGCAATGAACTAGTAGGAACTCAGCTGTAATATTGCCACAGCTGTACAGCCTGAGCTGCACACCTGCAATATGGAAATAATAAATGTCCCAACTTACCAAGTTGTTGGAAATAATGTACTACCGAGACAATATATAAGAGATGATTTGAACACTTCGGGAAAATAGCTACGTGAATAGTGATTCATACTATTACTAGATAAATGGTAGTCTTTATGATGGCTGGGGGGGAAGAGGTAGCAGAGTGAAAGCCCTATGGACTGCAACATGCAATCTCCATGTGTTCTGCACATGAAGCAACTTGTAGGCCTCCCCATAAAGTCCCTGTTATTACACTGAGCCTCCCACTGTTTAAAGTGAGGGCTGCATTTTTCCACACTGCAACATCAACCCTTATTGTGGTGTGTTATTTTTACCATACAATCAGCTACATAGGAGAAAGGAAAGGAGGACACTACTGGAATTGTCTAGCAGATTTTGTTCCCTTTCAACTGCCTGTTTGCTTGGCTCTATAGAATTAAATGGGAACCCAGAAAACTGAGCCAGCTCTTAGCCTGCTCCTCTATCTACATAGCCTCATCAAATCCTGAGTGAGACTGAATCCTAGCAACTAGTTTTTGTATATGTTCACCTCAAGTCAGCTCTAGCATGTACAACAAGTATGACTTTGAATGACAGTTTCTGGGAATCACAAGTCGGGAGAGTAGTGTTGCACTCAGGTCTCAGCTGGTTGGCCACTTAGGATGGGCTACTGGCCTGATCCAACAGGCTCTTATTGTGCTTTTATGCATGTTAAAACTAGTAGATCCTCTTATCAAAAGGCTCATACAATAGGAAGGGATAAATGTCATGACATGGGTTTAAATCAGAATCACATCTGGAACTACAGTACAGCTCAAGCAGAGGCAAGCTTCCATGCACTTTTGTTAGAGAACCACTCACTATTAGAAGCAGTTGATGGTGACGCCTTTTTATATTAACCACATTCCTCTTTCTACCTTTGCAGCTTTAATCTAACATTTTTCCTTCAGTGCTTCCAAAATGGATAGGAAGCAGTGAATTTTGATGATGCAGTACTCTTGCGAAAGTAATGAGGTTGGTCTGAGTTAAGCAGTGGTAGATATAGCATGTGACAGAAACTGAATAGTAGTATTTATTAACCCATCCGTCTTCAAGCTAATCCAGGGTGAAAAGCCCCTTCATTACTCTTTGTACTTCATTGAGAAAAGGCTTGGCTGTAACCCTGCCACACTTGACGCACAGTAATTTGGCAAGGGCATGACACTATTAGACTACATTCTTTGCAGAATGAGTGCTAAGGAAAAACTTGGCAAGTACTGTCATTCCCTGGAGTATGAAACAAGTATTTCTCCTCTGCTCATGCCCAATGTGGCTTGCTCACAGATTCTGAAAAAGCTCTGTAGCTATAAGCAATTAAGCCGACTGGAATGGAGGGATGGAGTGGCAAAATTAGTAAACAGAGTGGACATTGCATTCTCAGCTATATCCACTCACTGAGTTCTCTAGGACTGTCATCAAGGTTGATGCTTACAGAACTGCAGTGAAGAGGGAGAAATCTCATTTCGTGACTAAATATATAAGAGGGAGAAATCTGCACCTCACAACTGAACACATCCAGAGATAGTTAAGCATCTTTATTATTTCAATGGGTCTGGCTATGCTTTGAACTGTGTGCTTAAGGATCGCTGATAAAGAACCATAGATGATTTATTACTTTTTACAATCTTTTGTAGCCTGGAACTGGACAGTATGTGGCTTGAGTGTACGCCTGTTGCTTTGCCACATTCAGTGGCGTAGCATGGGGGGTGCAGGGGGGCGCGGCCGCACCGGGCGCAACATCTGGGGGTTAGGGGGCGCAAATCCACGGGTTAGGGGGCGCAAATTACTTGCCTTGCCCCGGGTGCTGACAACCCACGCTATGTCACTGGCCACACTCCCTTGTGGTCATCAGACAGAGGTCCTCAGTTGGGGTTGCTGCTTGAAGACATCAGGAAAAACCTAATTAGGCTGCCTAAATATTTCCGGTACCATAGACACCACATTATTTCTTTTCCTAATACTGCATTTTAATGAGATTGTATTGTGTAGTTCTTTTGTAAAGTGGGCTGTAAAGTTGTCCAGATAAATAGATGCACAAATTATGCCTACACCTATTTCTTTCTCCCTTAACTTCTATTTTCTACTTACATTATCAGCAGCATTTAATGTACTGTACACATGCATTTATAAAACCATATACAAATAATTAGGTGGGGGGAGAGAGAGAATTGGGTACAACTCAGCCAGACTTCAGCACATTCCAGTCCCATGACATCAGTGGAAGAGTTAAGCACGTGCATAAATCTGTTCTACTGAAGTTAATTGATTGAAAAGTACTGGACCTGGTCTGGGTTATGTCCATTATAAATGTATTAACACGGTAATCAGGGGTCCATAGATTTGAGCAGGTATTCACATAGACAAGCAAAATTTGTGGTTGGTCACCAGGCCCCTACCAACAAGGTCTTTTCTCTAAAGTCATGCTGAGTTCTGGAGGCACTCTGAACACCCCAAAAGTGCAGTGCAACAAGAAGGACAATCATTCAACCACCACCCTAACTCCAAACGCTGGAGGAAAGCTAGGACACATGCTGAACTTCTGCAGTGCCAAAAGTACGTGGCGATGTCCTCCTCCACTCATTTTGCATAATCCTCTGGTTTAAACATGCATAGTGAAGAGTCAACCAAGCTGATGAATATCAGATTAGATTGTGTTTGCAGCGATACCAAACTCCTTACTGGAGAGACTGTCATGTTCATAGAACTGAACGCCTTCTCGCAGTCTGCTGTTTATGTGATCCAAGTATTAAAAGCTGCTTCAACTGGCTGAAAATTCTTTGGTATTTTGACACAGTTCATTCTCAGCCTATATCCTTGAAAAAGAATCTGTAATGAAAATAATAATTGCTTTAGCCAACCCACAAATCTGTTTCTCCCCCAATACACGGGTCACTTTCTGTAGGCCAATTCTCCATGCTGGCCTTCAGGATAAATATTTTCAAGGCAGCTTACATATTAAAAATAAAACAAATATAATGAGATAATAACAAAATATGAAACAACAACAGACAAAATCTGGCAGTTCTACATCCTCATAGTTGAAGCTTTTTTTGCCTGTCACCAAAGTGGTAGCAAAGTAAGCAGCTAGCAGGACACCCCTCCCAGGGGACAGAATTCCCTATACTGAGAAGACCCCCGTTGTCACATTCTTTTCTTGTGACAGTGAGGGCACCTTGAGAGGACCTTGAATGGGGATGTCAGCAAAAGTCAAGCTTATGTGAAGATAAGAGGTCCTTTAAGCACCCCAATTCCAAGCCATGCAAGGCTGTAAAAAGTAAGGACCAGCCCTTTGAATTGTACTCCAAAGCTGATCAGTAACCAACAAAGATGTTTAAGGATATATTGCAACAATTGGTGCCAATCAAACACCTTACAGTTGTATTTTGAAGTATTGTTATTATTATTAGTGGTAGTAGTATTAAATTTATATACAGCTTACTTGCAAAAAAATGGCTTCTAAGCAAAGTGTAAAACTAATTATAAAAATATGACCACACATAAAAAAACCCACTTTGTACAAACATTAAAAGCATCTGTAATTAAAATGTTGAATAAAACAAACCTACCTCGTTTCCTAATTGTCTTCAAAGAATCCCCATATACAACATTGTGAGTACTCTACCTGGATAAGACCTGTGACTAGACTATATTCTTCCAGGAGGGATCAGTCTTGGTAGGTGATCCACTCTGAGCCACTGACAACATTTGGGTCTAGTTTGATCTAGAAACACCCGGCGGCAGCTGCTGAGGGTGGGCGTTGTGCACCTGGCCTCCTAAATAAAATGTCTATAAATAGAAACCTGAAATCATATTCTGGTATTATGAAATGGTTCTGAGCTGTAACTTTCTAAGTGACAAATAGTTTTCAACTGCATGCCATTCATCTTCAGGAGAAAATTAATCTAAAAGTGAAGGGATGTTGAACATCTATGACACCACCTTCTTCTGAATACATTATCATTGATCTTAAATCCTGTTTAATACTTCAGGTGTTATATCCTTACATCTGGATGCAAAATATCTGACAACCCGGAAGCTTCAAGCTCCGTTCTGGGTTCTGCCTTGTCTGTCATTAAACAGGAGAAGGAAGGTCTTTGCTAAAGCTCTTGGGATGCTTGGAGTTGGCTATGGGCTTCTCAGTTAAATCCACTTGCAAGGTGCACTTGTGCTATTTTGAGACTTCTTCCCATCCCTCTCTTCCTCTCTGCATATCACTGCCATAACTAGGTATCTTGGCTCCCAAACCAAGCAACATAACCCGAATTTTATTATGTGAAAAATTAACTGTGGCTGAAATAAAGTGATAAAACAAGGAGAACAATCAAATTTTAGTCCATTTAAGAACGCAGAACAGTATCGATAGAATAAACTATAAAATTGAAAATGAAACAAAAAATACAGATTATACTTATTACAGAGATTATAAACAGAAGACTAGAAAAAATCCAAATCAGAACATCCTCATCCTTATAATGTAACCCTCTGAACTTTTATTGCAGCAAAATTGCTGATTACTTGGTTTGAATTTATTCACTTTGTAATTTTGCCGTATCGATAATCTCTCCTGTCCAAGAGAAGTTATCAAATAGTTTTTGATTAATTTTAACTTGATAAAGCTTCTTGCATAGGATGCTACAGTAATGTTCGCTCAATTGCTGGTGAATTGACTTTAAACAGTATTATTTTTGTTGCAACTGTATTTATTTTTGTAAATAATGTACACATATCTTATCCATGGGTTGACCACCTACTCACCTGCCTACCTGTAATGGTTGTTAGGGGTTACTTGTGCATAACCTTACTTCAGTTCAGTTAGCTTGCTTGCCCCAACCATGCCCAGGGTCGGAGCTCGCCCTCCGTGACCTGTTAGTCACTTGCAGAATCCGAGAGTGGGCGTCTCTTGAACCTCTTCCAGCATAAAAGCTGTTTGACCCCGAGTCTCCTCCTATGTTCTCTGCGCGGAACGCGTCTGCGCAAGTAAGGGGAAGGCAGGGGCGTCCCAGCGCTCTCTCCACTATCATCGGGGGAAGGGTCTTGGAGCCCTGTCACCAATTCCTCCATCTCCCTCTCTTCTCTATGGGTGTTACGCTGAAATCCTCCCCCCCTGCTCGTCCCCTCTCCGGCATCGCTGGGTGGTCCTGCCTCCGTCTCTCATTCTGATGGCAGTTCCCTGACACTACCCGTCCACATGGTTGAACCTCCCATCTGCCTCAATCTCCTCCTTGCCCTCTGACACTGCTGTGATGGCCCAACAACTCTTGAGAGTCCAGTTTGAAATCATGCTGTACAGGCAATCCTCATTAGGTGCAGAAGTTCCATTTTGGACCCCAACACATCAGCAGAACACATGTCCACCTCTCCGCCCTGGCCTGTCCCTTTTCATTATGTATTTATGATGTTTTGACGCTACTTCTAGGTTTGGCACCATGCGCGTGTGCAAGATTGTGCATCATTCAGACACTTCTAAATCAGTCGTGGCCTGTAGTTTGAAGCCCCCTATCTGTGGCCAAATGAACTCCAGTGTGATGGCAGTATTACATTTTTATTAGAGAGTGAATATAGGGAGATAGATACCTTAAGGCTCCACTCTCCTCAGTTCTGGTCCTGCTGCATATCAGTGAACATTCACTGAGTATTAGGTGTTCCACCATGGCTGACTCTGTAACCCAACTATACCAAGTATATTTGGCCAGATAACTAGCTCTAAAATGCTCTGTTCTCAGGAGTGGATACCAAGGGGGAAACCAGCTGTTTCTAATTAGTTACAGGTTCCTTCTGGATTCTTGCCAGAAGAGCCAACCCTTTAGTGGACACTTATTCAAGGTCAAAGCAGAGCTCTGTTCTGGAAAATAATAATAGTCTAAAGCATCTTGAGAAGCTGCGTTCCAGAGTTGGTTATCACCCAATTCCCTATAGCACAGTGCAGGAAAACACTCGATTGCCATAGTAGCAATTATTTTATTATACTTTAACTGAGCACTGCCCACCCTTACCTTAATTGTTGGCTGCTTGGATTCTGTATAAAGAGGAGCTGTTGATATTCCTGAAGGTAGAGAGCATAGCTTCTGGGGAAAAAATATTTCCCATGCTTTCCAAAACTTTAATTGAATCAGAACACCAGATTTCAATGCTTAGAGCATTTGAATAAGCACTTTACTATGAAATAGCTTTAGGACAGGTTCAATTAGCTGTTCTTCCATATTGTAATGGAACTTCATCAATGCTCCAATGGTTTTCTGTGCTTTGACTTTCACTGCCAAGAGAGGGTTTCGCGAAAGAGTACCCCCAGGTATCCAAATGAGCAGGCTTGTTCTATAGCTTGCTGATATAAACACCATTTATACCCAGGGTTGTGTTTGCCAAAACTCATAATCTTGGTCTTAGAAAAAATTATAAATAGGCTTTCCTGTTTACAGTATGTAATGAACACCTCCAAGAGATTTTTGAGGCTGAATCAGGAAAGAGAGAGGAACACTAAAGCATCTGCAGTGGAGAATGGGAGTTTGCATTGGCTAAATATAGCCCCAAATCATTAATATAAAAGTTAAAAAGGATGCGAGCCAGAAGGCAACCTTGCTTCACCAAGTATATTTGTGAAATATCAGAAAGTGATCCAGTTTCCATTGTAGTGATCCTGTGGAGTTGCTATTTAGTCTTAACCTGATCAAAATTATCCATAACACTCTAAAGACCAACCAACCTGCCGGCCTGCCTATCTATCTATCACCCCATTCAGATGCTGCTCCATAACAATATTCCCTGGTTGGCTTACATAACATCAGTAAATCATAAAACAGACAAAAACAAGGCAAAAACTAACAACACTCGGTGGGGCAATGTGATTCATAGAGCAGCACACAGTCTCCAAAACTGATGTGCATTGAGTTTAGTCAGCAATATCTCAAATACTAGGACCTCTCTGATAACGTTTCTTTGATGTATTGAATACTAAAACATGTCTTGCTTGATGGCTCAGCTCATCCTATATTTTTGCTTTGTCCTCTTTCATATCTCCACTGTGAATGTACTTTCATGGGTGAATGTACAACATGGGTAAATGTACTTTCACCCATGTTGAGCAATGCTCAAACCCTTCCCTTTCCACTGGAGACCCTCTGGTATCCCAGCATCAAGCCCTCTGGTATCCTAGCATCAAGCCCACCAGAAGCAGCCCCTGGCAGAGATGCAAGTAATAATGTCACACACACACACACACACACACACACACACACACACACATATATACACACAAAATAAAAAACAACATATTCACAACTATGGATAATTGTCTCAAATGAACTGAAAGGATTCTGAACTGTTATCCCAAATCACTCTGGGGTAGCATAAGGCAATTAAAAAGTATATTTTGTTCTATGAGTTATTACTCTGTTCTGCCAAGAATGAGGAAGGTTGTGAAATAATTCAGTATTTCATGTAACACCTCAGAACGATGCACCACAGCAAAGGTACATTGACGGGGAGCCACAGTAAGGTAGCCAATATCTCAAGAAGTTTACTAGACCTTGTGTTTGTTTCTTGTTGTTTAACCGCTGCTGGTTTTACATGCTATTTGTGACTTTAAAAAGAAATTGAATTATCTTATTTTATGTTTTACAGTGTACATCACTTCGGATGTTTTCTAATGGAGTAATGGATAACTCTTGTCTATTTATTTGTGTAATTTATGAATCAGTTTCCATGTGAACCATAGGTTGAGAAAACAAGGCAGAATAAACATCTAAGGCTGGAAAAGCTGGTCAAAAGAAATATGTCTTCAATTGTTTCTGGAGAGAGCATGTCAGGGATGCTGTTCTACTGACCAGCGGTGGCCACACAGAAAACCCTGCTCCAAGTTACTGTGGAGTGTTCTTCTGATATTTTCGGGCATCCAATGATGAATGAAGGGCAGGTCTTTGTGTACTTATAGAAAATAAAAATAAAAACGGCTTGAAGAGACAAGGAATCTGATGCTGGTGACTGTGATAACGTTCCCTTGAAATCCACCAGCGTTAAATACCAAGGTCCACAGAGTCTTAAACACTGAACATTCAGGATCCATTGTTGCCTTCAGGCACAAATTTTATCCCAGTAGCATTATCTCAGGTTGGCAATGGGGTATATTGTCTAGCGTTAGCATCCTATCACTACAGTACCAAGGATGGCACAGGTGAAAAGACCCAGTTGATTCCAAAATTGGCTCTTGGGAGGGCAGGGGCTCAGGTCTTTTTCATGGGTGATGGTTGTCAGAAAGCTATGGGCTATGGTGAATGGACAAGTTTTCAGGCCTTGTACACACAGGTCTCTGTGACACAGGCAACGTGGAGAAAGGGAAAAGGCTCACAAATCCCTGTAGAACAGAAGCTGATGCCTATGAGCCTATACCACTGTTCTGCCAAGAGTTGTAAATGTAATGACAGTGCACACTGGGTCTGTCTGGAACTATATTTTGAATTCCTTAAGTCTTCCTTTGAGGATGCTAACTTTCTTAATAAAACCTCATCCTTGCAGGCTCCTTTCCTATAATCTCTGTTTCCATTAAGTGTGAACCCTTGGAGAGGGCAGAGAGAGCGAATCCCCACTAATTTCCAACAGGTATGAGTTAAATTTGCACTCGTAGTTCTCATTAGCATCTAATGGCTATTTTCAGTTAAGTATGTAGCAGCCATCAATTGTAGGCTGGGTTCAAAGTAGCTTATATCTGGAGCATCTCTTTCTAGCCAGCTCAGCTTTGAATTATTCCCAGAGAAGGACTTATTTCTTGTGAGTAGAGCACCATCAGTCGTTCAGACTTCCTTCAAAAACTAAGAAAAAAGGAAGCATACAGAATATGGAGGTAACAGAGTATGGTTAAGAATTTTTTTTATTTAATAAACTACTCCTCTGGGACAGGGTGGCTGTTATCTGCATGGTTACTATGGTGTGGAATCAGCATCTTGAATGCAAAATCTCCTGTCTACTAAAGACACACAATAGCAAACAGCAAGGCAAAAGCTGGTTTTATTTTAAACAAGTAGTTCCAGACTCATTGGGTCGTACAACGTCTGCTCTAAGGCTATAGTGCTCTATCAATGTTCCAGGATGTAGAGCCCTTGAGCTGATTATGCAGGTCCACTTGAGCTGATTAATGCTCTTGTGTTTTTCAGAGGCTCTCAATTCTGTCACTTGGTTCCACGAGAAGCAGGTGAATGATTATGAAATATAAACCCCAGAAAACATGAGGTCCAAATCCTGAAAATATGATGAGGGATTTGCAATTGAACAATTAACTTGTGGGATCCACTGACACAATATGTGGTGACAGCCAGTAGCTTAGATAGCTTTTTTTTAAAAAAGGATTAGACTAACCCTGGACAGGGTGGCAAAATAGCAAGGAAGGATGTTGGTTTGATTGGACACAGACCTAGAAAGTCTGGAACTCTGCCTGCTAGAAATGAGGGGCAACGGTTAAGTGTGGACGAGCCCACAGTCATTTCCTTTTCAGAAAACCTTGCCTCCTGATGTATTAATGGAAGTTCTATTGCTTCACCCAGAGCAGCTACATGTAATTTTCTGCAATGAATTACACTAAACTGAGGCATTTACTAGCCGCCACCGCATATACTCCTCCACTCCTTCTGCCCACGTCTTCCAGGCTTCAGCTTACTGACACAAATTGGAATTCTTCCTGGGTTCTTACAGGCTTAGGATCTGGCCCAGGGATATATGCAATTAGAAGATAATTACCTCCTCTCACCCAGGTGTCACACGGCAGAGACGCTAGCTCTGTTGATTCAGCTGTGACTCAACAGGAGGTGGCTTTTGTACAGCTCATCTCTCTTTGAATCCAAAGATTAAAATTATACTTCTCTACCTGCAGTATAAATGCCAGCTGCCGGAGTCAGGGTGCTCTGTGGGGGGGTCACCGCTCCCGATGATACTGTATATATACCTATACGTGGGTCATAGAACAACCCACCTTCCTAGCCATGACAATTATTTCTTTCACTCTGTTAGAAGACATGCATAATCGTATTCTGTTTCCTGAGGTAATTGGCAGGTAAGGCCAGGCTGCAGAACTAAGATGTGATTGGTATGAATCACAAAAATTAGACTGAGAGGAAAGGAAAAGGGGATTTGTGTTTGTGTCAGGAGGAATTTTATGCTTGGGCTTATATATGAATGCAAAATGGGACTCGCAACATAATGCTGGAGTGCGCCCCAAGCCCTAAGTGGAAAGCTTTTGTGCAGAGCACCCACCAACTGGAAACTTAAAATGCTGCCCTGGCCTCTCACAGATAGGGGAGGAAACAGATAAAGAACACACACACACCCCCCACACACCTGAGGTCTTCCTCCCGTAGGCTGTGTAGGGGAGATTTGGTTTTGCTTTGTTTTGGAACAAAGGGCACATTTCAAATTTGAGAAAGTGTTTGTGGGTGCCATTCCCCAAAGTGCTGCTGTGAGACTACATACCTTCCAACATCCCTCAGATGAAAATAGGGCAATTTCTATTTCTTTTTCTTTTCTTCTTATTTCTGTTTTTTCTGTTTATTGTATTTACTGTTTTCTGTTTTCTATCTTTATTGTATTAATAAAACCCTTAATAAATATTTTTTTTAAAAAAAAGAAAGAAAATAGGGCAAATTCTCACTCCTCCAACAACTGACCTTCCTGGACCCCCATTTTTGTGTGTCCCCCCCCCCCCCATAGCATTTCCTATCAGAAGAAGGGCGAGTGGCACCACCAACACAGCAAACACACCCTCCACCCTCCTGGGAAAACCCCTTAATCCTGATTTTATTTTATTCTTTGGTAGAGTTACAAAAAGGAACAACACACACCAATAAACTGGGATCATTTGAGGGTTAGGCTAATCCTGTTTTTTTATTAGCTGTAAACTGGGATTCTGTAGGAAAAATGATACTGCTAAAATGGTCGCAGTTGTTCATTTGTTAAGTCAATAGTCTAGCCAGGTCTGTTAAAGATACAGTATGCTTGTTACATAAGATTTGGCCAGTCTTGCTATAGAAACTAAAGAGCTGAAGGGAGCACATCTTCCTTCCTTCCACATTGTAGTAGCAACATGTCTGGGAAAGAACAGATAATCTCTTTGTAAGATTCCAAAGCTACGGATCTGTTGCAGTGCCAGTGCTATGAACCTCCCATCTTATGCTGGGGCCTATATAAATAAAACCAGTGTTTTTTTCTGGGGGGACGGGACACAGGGGTACACACCCCCCTAAACATTTTGTGAATCTAAGTTTGGCTTCATTGAGGGACAGTATTTCAATATGAGTAGGGAAATGAGAGTAACCCGAAACATTTTTTTAAGAAAAAAAGAGCACTGAATAAAACTATATATATATCACAAGATATCATAAGCCTCCAGTGACCATTACTCCACAGAAACCTAACCCAAGATATGTGCTTAGACTTCTGAAACCGCTCACCACTCAGAGACTGGAGTGCATCTATTACTATCTATCTGTGCATATAAATACAAACACAATTTTGTATTTATCTGTTCTTGGGGTAAACTTGCTAACCTCACAGGCACAGACCAAGCAGAAAAACACATTACAATTACACAGGTCACCTATAAATGTGGAAATGTAATTTGATACAAGTACCCTGAATGCCATTTGCAGTGTGTATATATATATGGGGGGCTACTACAGTACCATGAATATGTATGAGGTATCATAAGTTACTGACATGCACCAAAACAACTGGATATTTCGGTGTAAATGACTACAAGCTTTCAAACTTAGAAATATTTCCAATAGAACAACAATAGTGAGACATGAGACACAAAAGCAATAAAAACAACATTTTTATTGCTATTATTTTAGCAATGTGGTGTTCTTTCTAATTTCACGTCTGATCCGAAACACTCCATTTTTCAACATTTCATCTGCAGCAATCAGTCAGTCATGTTTTAATCAAAAGTAAATGTTTTACACTTATTAAACAATTAGGCAGACCACCTAGCTTAGGCGTCCTCAACCTCAGCCCTCCAGATGTTTTTGGCCTACAACTCCCATGATCCCTAGCTAGCAGAACCAGTGGTCAGGGATGATGGGAATTGTAGTCTCAAAACATCTGGAGGTTGAGGAAGCCTGGCCTAGCACCCATCCCTTGAAGACATTCCTGCAGAGCGTGTTTGTGTTTGTGTGTGTGAGAGAATGCCCTCTATTGCATGTTGAGACCTTTAAACCTCCCCCCTAAATAAATTCAGACAAGACTCAAATTTTGGTTTAGTTTTTGGCAGAATTTAGGCCACAACTTTATTGATTACAGCAAGTGAATGGTTGCATAGGCTATGATTCAACTAGCTCCCTGCACCGTTGCAAGTAGCACTGACCCAGGGCACCAGCATAGGTCAGCCAAGGGTGAACACCTGGATAAGTGGAAAGCTGGGAACAGGCTATCTCCACCACCCAAATTCCCCCCTGGACTCAGACACGGGCACAACCCCCTCACAGGAGTTGACCAAACCATCGAGACCCTGGATTCCTTTAACACAATACCCTTCACATAGGGATGGCGAGAACGTTCTCCTGTCGCTATCACCTGAACCAGAGCCTATCCGCAACCTTACAAGTTGTGACAATTTGCTACGCGGCAGGCGAAACCCAAATGGCAGCAGCCAATCAGCCAAGTGGGGAAAATTCCTGCCGTGCCCCTGTCCCAATGACAGGTGACACACGACGGCATAGCAAGGTCAAGCGCAAAATGCCCTAAAATTAGGGAGAGGTGGGCGGGTGTTCCGAATGCAGGCGCCGAAAGAGGAAGCTCTGGGTCACGTGCATAGGTATATATAGGTCCCTTGATCCGTTTAGCCTGCGTCCCATTGGCCTGATTGAACCCTGCATCAAGGGACCTACCAATTGGGTGCTGTGGCTATCCAAATGTACCCACCCACAACACAGGGTTAGGTTGCCAGGTCCCACCGCAACATGTGCCCTCTTTAAGGGAGGACCCAATTTTCTGAATCATATTCAATATATGTGGCATTTCCCCTTTTTCCTCATGTAAGACTCTCACTTAATTATTTCAGGTTAGGCATAGATTGACTATATGCCTGAAGTCAGAAGTGAATTCCAATTCCAGTTGTAAATAAGGGAAGAGGAACAATGATTGGATAGTGCTGGGAGTTGTCCTTCTGGAAGCAACCTTTTGGAAATTTTGGTGGCAACTGGAAATTAATGAAAGGGCAGTATGGGAAATAGTGGTAAAATAAGCAGCGTTTTTACATATCACAGAAGTCATAGGAGCCATGATAAGTACTTCTCAGATATTTAGAATACATTCTGCTCCACTCAGTTTTTTCAGCTAGACAGGTGCATTGGCTGGAAAAGCATTAATCAATTCTGAATCCAAAACACACAGCTGTATTGTGCCATATGGGCGGCAGCTAGCCAAGTGCAAGAAACATGGATAAGCAAGGATTTCAGATATCTGCACTAGAAAACAACATGTTTAATTCAACCTAATATGGTTAATCTGAGCTTAATTCTGCCCTGCTCTACCAAATCAGGCTGGCTGTGGTCTAGGCCAACCTTGCACTCAAGCAAAAAAAAAAAAAAATTAAAAATGATGAAATGGGTTCAGTGAACTGTGAACACTTCAAACACCAACCTCATTATTTCTGATTTGCCCTTCGTGTAGACCGCAATGCCAGGATTGAATATGAAATAGCATGAGCGCCAACACACTGTAAAGTTTTTGAGGTGCAATCTTTTACCTACAAGTACTTTCACACTGGTAAATGGAATTACCGGCACAAATATAAGATCTGCCTTTCCTCCAATAACCCTTTGTTTTTCTCAGTTTTTAAAAGAGGCTTTTGTTTGGGAGGAAGGGATGTGGATTACACTAGATTTTAGAACATGTGTATAATATATTGACGTTACCCAACCTCTGGTAGCTTCTGAGGCACATTTCCATCTTATTTATAACTGGAGGCCCACTTCACTCTTTCACCTAAAAGGGGCTACTTATGAAATGTGTTCTCAAGGGAGCCCACTCTTGTTTTCTCTATATGAGCTGCTCTTATTCTGGGCCTGCCTTCTTATTAGATTCATGCAGAAGCCTCATTTGAACCAGGGATTTTGCAGGGCTTCCATCTTAGAAGGGACAGAAAACTACAAACATTCCCAACATGGCAATGCAGCAGAATTATCTTG
This sequence comes from Podarcis melisellensis, assembly GCF_964234715.1. Taxonomy (NCBI): domain Eukaryota; kingdom Metazoa; phylum Chordata; class Lepidosauria; order Squamata; family Lacertidae; genus Podarcis; species Podarcis melisellensis. The sequence goes on from NC_138531.1 coordinate 8,635,992, forward strand.
CCAAGCAGAGGCTGATTAGGAGCAGGCAAGACCAGAACAATGAATAAAATAGACACAGAGCAATCCTTTAATTGTTCTGGGCTGCAATTGTATACCTTCTTACCTTGGAGCAAGGCTTTTTGAACTCTCAAACAGAGTTACTGTGCAATTGTTGTGTCTACTTAGAAATAAATTTCATTACTTCTTAGTAGACATTTGAAGGATTGCAAAGAAGGATTGCACTGCTAAGTTATTTCTCAAAACACTCTAGCAATTCTTCTATGGCATAGTAGTCTGTGATCTGGCACACAGTCTGCAAATTACTGTTTTAAACTCTAGAGAGCCCATAGGAGGCGATGAAATGAAAGGAGAACAATAGCAGTGATGGTGTGACCTATAACAACAACAGTAAAATGTGCCAATGAGAAAATCAACATAAAGGCATGCTTCTTTTCCCCCCAACTGTTCCCATTCACTTTTGCAGAAACCTAGAGCTGGTCCTATGTCTGGACAGACAATTTAAAAAAGAAAGAAAGAAAGAGGAAGGTTATGTGACAACCAGCATTTCCTAAGAGCTCTCTTGCACCAGGCCTGTCACTCAACTACTGCAGCATCCTGTATCCCATAGTGACCAAACAGGTGTCACCAGGAAGCCCCAAAACATGAGGACAAAAGACCTTTCCCAATATTTATCCAACAGCAAATGGTATTCAGAGGAACTACCTCAAAGGTTTTATGTACCCATCATCAATGAAAACCTTAGATTAAAAAAACCCCACACTTTAAATCAGATCCCAATTCATTCAAGCTTCTAAGGCAGGCATAGGCAAATTCTGGCCCTCCAGATGTTTTGAGACTACAATTCCCATGATCCCTAGCTAACAGTCAGGGATGATGGGAGCTGTAGTCTCAAAACATCTGGAGGGCCGGAGTGTGAGTGTGATGTTTTGTTACAGTTATTAACTAGTGAAGAGATTGGGGGAAACCAACATTCTAGTACATGGGTTTCCCTTTGAATGAATAGAAATGTACACTTCAGAAGTGTGTGTAGGGGGAGTAATGAAACCTTGTCATTTGGTTGCTTGATCATCAAACACAACTTCTTGGGCACATGATTCTTGGGAATAAATTCAGTTTTGACTGGTGGAGAACATTGAAGCTTAGACCATGTGTCTTTTTGAGCTCCCCACACTTTCCCCACACTCAGTTTTGTTTAGTTTACTCCAAAAAATAGCTAATTTAGTAATCCTATGCAGGAAATCCGTATTAGAACTGGGTAAAAATTCTCCTATTATACATGGGTTGATTTTTTTAAAAAATACCACTAAGGCTACAAGGCTATGCACACATTTCTCATTCAGTTCAGTGGAACTTAGCGGACCCAATGGACCAATGGTCTAACCCTGTATTTGTCAGTTGCACATGCACAGAGCCAGTGTGGTGTAGTGGTTAAGAGCAGTGGACTCGTAATCTGGTGAACCGGGTTCGCGTCTCCGCTCCTCCACCTGCAGCTGCTGGGTGACCTTGGGCCAGTCACACTTCGTTGAAGTCTCTCAGCCCCACTCACCTCACAGAGTGTTTGTTGTGGGGGAGGAAGGGAAAGGAGAATGTTAGCCACTTTGAGACTCATAAAGCGGGATAACAAATCCAAACACTTCTTCTTCTATTACTGGCATTTTAGATTTGTTGTGCTCTGCTCTGTAAAAACAAAAAACAAAAAACACTATTAAACATTCTCAAATTAACTACATCAGCTATGTACAGGATAGATAATTATCTGCTTTTACAATGCTTGCTATGTTCAGCTAGTTAATACAAGAGTAAGCACGTTGCCAAGTTTTAAATCATTTGACGGCTTAAAAATTCAATATTTTTATCTTGTTGGTACTAGGGGAAAGGCACAAAGCCAGCTATTTGTTTGGAACTGCACGGCTTGTCTCTGGCTGCTGACAGATTTTCTACTACTCTTTTCCATTTGCCAGCTCCTTCTCAGCACCTGCCCAGAAAGAAAGATTTGGTGTTTATTTTCCTTGCCCGTCTTGCTTGGTATTCCTGCTATTGCTGTGAATCACCCAAGCTGCTCTCAGTTGAATTGTGATGGGAATCCTGTTCAGACATTCATCTGGGCAGAAATGAGCACACACAGAGGGTAGACCTACCTCTCAGTCTCTTTGCTTTGAATGGTCCCCTTTTCTCAGAGCTCATATGTGATCCATATTCTAAATAAATGTGGGGCGGGGATTGGGCCACATGTACAGGAACCTTTGCATACTTGTGTTGATGTGTGCGCCACTGCTGTGCCCAATGGGACATTGAGCATGTAGAGTTCAGAAGCAGGGCCAGAGGGCCTGATCCCTGTCCCTCCGTACATTCATGTCAACACTGATAAATGCATGAGCAGGATGTTCATGTAGTTCTGTGTAGTGGCAGCCTTGGTGGAGGAGTACATGTTTTTACATGCAGAAGGTCCTAGACTCAATCTATGGAACGTCCAGGCAGAAGAATTAGGAAAAATGGCACCTTGAAAGTCTGGAGAGACACAGCTAGTCTGCACAGACAGCACTCTTATGCTCACTAATTCAGGTCTGAATAGGTATTTGGTCAATCTGGATTATATAGGTATACAATACAGATGTGGGAGGAATTTGAATCAGTTCACATTTAAAGGGAAACCCACATAAGTACTACTTTCCAAAACAATGTACAAAACAAAGCACAACCGTTCTTTGAAATGTACACTCCAAATTCTCCAATGTACTTGTCGAGCCAAGTAATATGCACAAAACTGCACATAATGGCATAAAGTGTTTCTAGAAATGCATATATTAGTGAAAATAACACACAAAAATGCACCCTATTAGGGGAAATTGCATTGCAGATATGTGTATATTGGGCAAAAATGCATACAAATGTGCATATTAGGAGGAGAAACTGCAGTTGAATTTTCATGAGGACATTTTAAAGCCGATCCTCGGGGGGAAGGCTAGGCTCATTGTTGTCATGATAAAATATAGTTTCTCATTATATCCAAATGCAGCCATTGAGAATGAGCCAGATATGATATTCCACAGTGAATATAAATTTTCTTTGTATCATCAATTCTTTTCTACCCAATTAGAATTTGTGGAACTGAAATATAGTTTATGGCATTGCATACAAGGGATAGGTGAATCTGTCAATTCCAATTTCTCTCCGTTTCTCATTTTTCCAATCCCTTTTCCTTTTGCAGTACCAAGCAAGCACCAAAAACAGGAGGCATATGAGACCCGACAGGCTGCAATGTATAGTTGATGAGCTATACATTGCACCAACGTTTTGGAGGTGCAAAACAATGTATTCATTTAAAAATAATCTTCATCAAATGATAATGCTGTTTCTAACAATTTAAATATAAAGTTCCTTCCGGGGGCAGGAGAATGTTTTACCTCTTCTCTGCATGAAAGATTTATACCATAGTCATCAAGGGAACAGATGCAGCAGGGGAGATTCTTCCCCTCCCCGTGTTTTTGGCATGGAAAATAAATTTCCTTGGCCTAGCAGAATGCATGGGAAATACTGCAGTTATTCCTTGAAGGCTCTTGCCTAAGGGTCAGGAAAGAAAGGACATCAGTCATATTGTTTGCCCTTGCTATTTACTACGGCAGCCTTAAGTATTCACCATCCATACTGCAATGGGACTGAGGTCATTGTCTGCCCGACTGGCTGGAACAGGGCAGATGGGGACACTTGGAGGTGAACATGGCTTATGGTTTCATTATAGAGACAAAAGCCACTAGTGGGCAACAACACCTGGTGAGCTATTGTAAAGTGCTGCCTCTCCACCAAGAATATTTTTGCTGTTGCCAAAGGTCATTCTAAGCCTTGGAGAGGAATAAAAAACAAGCAGGCAAGAAGGTTATTAAAACTGTTCATGTCCCCGTGCTATTCCTTTAGAGATTCCCTTACTCTGCTTTTCATGCAGCGACTAAAGCTGGGCGAGGAAAAACATTCTGACTTGAGAAATTAGGTGACTGGCACATATAACCTGGGAATGAATATTTAGATATCTGCAAATTTCATGGTGTGACATTATATGATTGGCATCAGAACCGTGTGGAATTTAGTCTGAAAACTGAGCCCCAGATCTATCAAAAGTTAGTTCTGATAAATACCATCAAAACCAGTGAAAGTCAGATTTGTGGCTAACTTAAGTCCTGTTCAAGGAGACTTAGGCTCCATATACACCTCCCTGGCAAAAAAAATTTAAAAATCCCATTCAACTCAATAAGGCTTATGTCTGTGTATATATTGGATAGTGCTGTTAGTTATAGCTAACTTTAGATGGACTAGGGCCAGAGTGGTCTGCAAACATATTTGAGAATGGGACAAGGTTCTTACATTGTTTTAGTGGTTTTATCTTTTAATGCAAAATACTTGGTGCCTCTAGGGTGCACACCTTGTACATACTAGGGTGGAATCTAGATACACATAAAAACGCTTTTTTAAAAAACGTTTTGAAAAATATATTGAATTTGCCATAAGCTCACCATCGCCAAGTAGTGTCACATTTGTATAATGCACTTAATACGCACTTAAAATGATCTATCTGTAGCTGTATAGCTGAGTCCTAGGAATGTGCAGAGGCCATAAAATTAAATATGAAATAAATATAATATTGTTGTTGTTGTTAACCCCCAAGACAGTGGTTCTGAAACAGTCTTAAAACACGCGCTCATACATTTATTTGACTGATGGTGATTTCTGTGCAGAACCCACAACAGAACCCTGGTGGGGTGAGGGGAGGGATCTCACCCACAAACAAATAGTGCTAAAATGAGAAGAAAAAGTCTAAACCAGGGAAACCATTTCTAAACAATATGCTATCTGTTAAGTTGTGGGCGAACATATCAGACGACACAGCGATTCTTCAAACAGCTCTTCTTTATTCTGAGGCCAGAACTGAACTGAGCTGAAGGGCTCAGTCAGCCTGCTTATATAGAGCTCCAGTACCTTGTTACTGTAACAACTTTCTAAAACTATCCAATCACTAAATGTCACTTTCGATCCTTCATTTGCATAACTATCTACAGTATCCCCCTGCTGGCCCAGGGTGAGAACTTCAGTACATAACACTATCAGTGGTCCATACATATTAATAATCATAGACATGTTTGCTCAGTAAATCTCACAGTTTTAACCATTAAAATGCAGCAAGACCTCAAACAGCAATTTATGGCAGCAGAAGATTAAATTCTATCTGCCTGTTACCCTGTCCCAGAGGCGCTCTGCAATAAGTCAGCTTTTTAATGGAATTCTATAAATTTGGTGTTGCCACCTAGAAAGCCCTGCATTCTGTAACTGGAAGCCCATTTCAAAAGGAACAGGTCTTGAAGCAGGTTTCATCGAATGATCTCAGCATGCAGGTGTGCAAGTGCATGAGGACTGTCTGCTGAGGGCCTGCCCTTGCCTCTTTCCACCTGGCTTGGAGGTGGGCTTGACAGGCTCCGCAAGGACTGCTGCTGCTTTTAAATTGTTTTTAATTTTTATCTGTGTTGTTTTAAATGAGACCACCTTGGCTGTGAGCCCTGGAAGACCTGCACCCTGCCTGGCTGGCCCTTTCCCATCTGGCCTGGGAGAGTGGAATGCGGACTGACTCCAGCTACAAAAGCTGAAGCTGTTGAACAGATTCTTGGGCTGGAGTATTGTTTACTGGGGGTTGAGAGAGCTGCTGCTGTTATTGATATTATTGTTGTATCTTTAGTTTTAGATCTTATGATTTACGTGGAAATTGGTTGTGTACTTTTTGATGTGTATTATTTATTGGTTATGACTTCTGTTATGTTTGTAATTATGTAAATCTTGCCATGCTTTGAGCATAGTTTCAACTGTGGAAAGCCGGCATACAAATAAAGTGATGAGGATGAGGAGTGTGCACAAATATGAGATGGGAAAACATGGTTTAGGAGTGGGTTCTGCAGTGGAGCAGGGACGCAGGTGGCGCTGTGGTGTAAACCACTGAGCCTTGGGCTTGCCGGTCGGAAGATTGGTGGTTCGAATCCCTGTGATGGGTTGAGTTTCTGTTGCTCGGTCCCAGCTCCTGCCAACCTAGCAGTTCAAAAGCACGTCAAAGTGCAAGCAGATAAATTGGTACCACTCCGGTGGGAAGGTAAACGTCATTTCTGTGCGTTGCTCTGGCTTAGCCAGAAGTGGCTTAGTCATGCTGGCCACATGACCCAGAAGCTGTCTGCGGACAAATGCCAGCTCCCTCGGCCAGTAAAGCAAGATGAGCACCGCAATCCCAGAGTCATTCGTGACTGGACTTGACTGTCAGGGGTCCTTTACCTTTATGGCAGTGGAGCAGTGCATCACTGCCATTTACTTGGACATTGGGGCAGCAGGCTGGGTGTTGGCAGTGTCAGGGCTAAATGGCAAATTCAGCAGTCCCACAGGTTGCACCCAGTCAGCATCAGCCTCATGGCCCCCTATCCCGGGAAGTGGCAGGGACACTGGTGTCAAGAAGGTGGCTCCACCCAATTGCACAAGTCACTCCTGATATGGCCCTATCTGTGCTATATACATCATCTTGCCAACAAAGGTCCGTATAGTTAAAGCTATGGTTTTCCCAGTAGTGATGTATGGAAGCGAGAGCTGGGCCATAAAGAAGGCTGATCGCCAAAGAATTGATGCTTTTGAATTATGGTGCTGGAGGAGACTCTTGAGAGTCCCATGGACTGCAAGAAGATCAAACTGATCCATTCTTAAGGAAATCAGCCCTGAGTGCTCACTGCAAGGACAGATCCTGAAGCTGAGACTCCAATACTTTGGCCACCTCATGAGAAGAGAAGATTCCCTGGAAAAGACCCTGATGTTGGGAAAGATGGAGGGCACAAGGAGAAGGGGACGACAGAGGACGAGATGGTTGGACAGTGTTCTCGAAGCTACCAGCATGAGTTTGACTAAACTGCGGGAGGCAGTGGAAGACAGAAGTGCCTGGCGTGCTCTGGTCCAGGGGGTCACAAAGAGTCGGTCATGACTAAACGACTAAACAAAAAAGTGCTATCCCTGACCACTGGTCCTGTTAGCTTGGGATGGTGGGAATTGTAGTCCCAAACATCTGGAGGGCTGGAGTTTTCCTATGCCTGGCTTCAAACATCATTGTACCACTTTGAATTGTCACAGCTCCCTCCAAAGAATCCCAGGAACTGTAGTTGGTTAGGAAACCTCCATATCCCTCACAGAGCTACAGTTTTCAGATTGGGTTAATGACCAATCTCTCTTTCCCGGGAATCGGGGGAACTGTAATTCTGTAAGAAGAATAGGGGTTACCCAACAACTTGTCACATTAGCAAACTACAGCTCCCTGGGTCCTTTGGGGGAAGCAATGACTATTAAAAGGGACATGATAGTGCTCTGATAGTGCAAATGAGGCCATGGTCTCCAGTGCTCCAGCTTCACGCTGTGCAGGGATTTAAGATTTAAAACAAATATGTTGAATTTTGCCCAAATACTAATTGGCTGTCCCTGGACATTTTCCAACACAGCTAGAATATGGTCCTTACAAGTATTTCCAGTTAAGAAGCTAATTTGAACCAGCTGCAGTTTCCAAACTGTTTCCAAGGGTAGCAACTCACAGAGGACGATAGAATTTGGAAGTCCAATTTGAAAGTCCTCAAGGCAAATGTAGGAGTGGCCAAGACTAAAAACCTTACCCACTTACCTGGGAGTAAGTCTCACTGAATTCAACAGGACCTGCCTCAGAAAAGGCTTGATTGGGTGACTCCACTGTAAATCATTAGCCCCCTCCCCCCCAAAAAATACAGAATAGCTGGAGAACAACCAAACCTAGAACATTCCTCACACAGAACTTTGGGCATAATATACTTATGGAGCAATGGGAGAAGGTGACTTTGAAGGTGACTCGGAAACTACAACTAATCCAGAATGCGGCAGCTAGACTGGTGACTGGGGGCGGCCGCCGAGACCATATAACACCGGTCTTGAAAGACCTACATTGGCTCCCAGTACGTTTCCAAGCACAATTCAAAGTGTTGGTGCTGACCTTTAAAGCCCTAAACGGCCTCGGTCCAGTATACCTGAAGGAGCGTCTCCACCCCCATCATTCTGCCCAGACGCTGAGGTCCAGCGCCGAGGGCCTTCTGGCAGTTCCCTCATTGCGAGAAGCAAAGCTACAGGGAACCAGGCAGAGGGCCTTCTCGGTAGTGGCGCTCGCCCTGTGGAACGCCCTTCCAGCAGATGTCAAAGCGATAAACAACTACCTGACATTCAGAAGACATCTTAAGGCAGCCCTGTTCAGGGAAGTTTTTAACGTGTGATATTTTACTGTATTTTTGGTTTCTATGGAAGCTGCCCAGAGTGGCTGGGGAGGCCCAGCCAGATGGGCGGGGTATAAATAATAAATTATTATTATATTATTATTATTATGGACAACAGACATTAAATTCACAGCATGCTATAATCTCAGAAAACACCATGAAAATGGTATATAGATGGCATCTTAATCCCCAAAAAGCTTGCTAAAATGTATAAAGGGAAAACATCAACCTGTTGGAATTGCAAAAAAGAGGGGTCATACTATCATATGTGGTGGACATGTGTAGCCATTGGCAAATACTGGGATGATATTTATGAGTTTAAGAAACTATTTAAAATCACTTTTAAAAAAAAACCCCAGAGATTTTCCTACTTGGTATATTACCACCAGAAATTTACAAAGGTGTTAGAACATTGTTTATGTATGGCATAACAGCAGCTAGAACCCTTATAGCAAGGAACTGGAAGAATATAACGCTCCCAGAGATTACAGATTGTCAGATACTCATGTTAGAATATCTACAATTAGCAAAACTGATGGGATCAGTTAGAGGAATATCAAAACAAAAAAACAACCAGAGAATGGATAATATTTAAGAACTATGTAAAACTTAATTGTACAAATAACTCCATATTAGCAGAAATTGAGTGATATTTGTAAAGAAAAAGATCAAAGGAATGTATACAAAGCAGAAAGAAATGATATTATACAATGTAAACCTGTGTAAAAGAGAATGTTATATCAAACAGTATAATGAGAAGGACTGGAAGTATTGTGCCGATGAGTACTTTTACTATGTAAATAACTTTGTCTCTCTTTTGTTTTAATTTGATTTCTTTGTTACTTCTTTATATCTTTTTAATAAATTTTCTATTTTATATAATTTTCTTTTCTTTTTTACCTGATAAGAGATAGTACATAATGTTTGTATAGACATGCAAATATTTTAATCAATACAGAATTGACAGTTAAAAATAAAATAAAACAGAACATTCCTCACTACATTAGTGACTGGGTCATTTGGAAAGAGTGCACTACATGAAGTTGCATGCGGGCTGAAAGGTGTATTTTGAGAAACATGCCATTTTGAGCTTTCACAGGAATGTGAGTATAGGCCTGAGAGCTGTTGACAGTCACACATCAGCCTGCAGATTACGGTGGACAAATCCCTCAAGTAGAGTTGTGACTGCAATTGCAGTAGCATTTTTCAAACCAACATTTAAAAAATGAGCTTCATGTCAATATAAAGCCTACCTATATGGGAGGCATGCCCAAGGCAGATCTATCACAGCCACACATTTGTGACTCATAAATTATGAGCACTACAACTGCCACGCCGATTTTTACCTGAAAATGTGTCGTCAAACGGGAAAAGCCAGGATATTGACTTTATGATGTATGTGAGTATATTTAGGGAAGCATTTTCTTTACCCATAAATCAGTGTACAATATTTTCACACTCTCTCACTCCCACATATGCATATGAATGTGACAACATACCTGATTGGGCATTTTTCAGAGGTTTCCATTGTCAACACTCAATTCATTTCCAAAATTGACCCAGGCAGGATAATTTCACAATTTTGAATCCCTGGACTCATTTGTGGTTGGATACCAGAGACTGAGCATGGAGCCTTGTATATATAAAGCAGATATTCTACTAATGAGCTGTGGATCCTCCAGTTTAGTTTCAATTTATATTCTGGGTACAATTTAGTGATTGTTAGGTATATCCACATCCATGGGTCATAATATTTTAACAGCAATATTTTTGTTCAGCTATAATTCATTGCAATAAAATATACTCTGCTAGAAACCCCAGCATAGGCAGTTATATAAACAGTTCACCACATTTGTTTCCAAAAGGCTCATCCGAGCTTTAGAGCTGCCATGGCAAACCAAGCTTCTTTGTATGTTACGCAGTTATATTGTTTATTTTAAACTTTGCTTTCCTCAGAACATTTAGTTTTAAGAAGTCAGCCTTTAAATCTACTGGAACATTTCTCTAGGTACCATGTCAACAAAGAGATTATGACAGAGACCCTCAATTTCTTGCAAGCTGCAGTACAAAGCTACTGCCAAATTGGTAGCTAGACTATTAGTGACTATGCATTGGGAGGACATGGGTTGAAAACTCAAAGTAAGATTTCTTTTTGGCTACAGAATGTTAAATCATGGCAGCAGCTCACAAACCAATGTTATTTATCAATACTTTAGTAAAAAGCCAAGGGTGAATATATTACTCACAACTATCAAAAACTGATTTCCATCAAAATAAGAATATAAAAATATGCAAGAATATAAAAAATATTATCTTGGATTAATCACTTGAAGATTGGCATATCTACTTGATGAGGTCTATAAAAGTGCCGGATTTCAAATTGGTCAGATAAAAATCGCCACAGCTAAAGTAAATTAAAAAGAGCTGAAAATTGACATTGACCCCCTATTAAGACCCCCATATATATGTTTCTTTCCAATTTTGAGCAACATGAGAGTTTAAATCTCTCATTCTGGATTGACTCCCTCCTCCCATGCAAATAGTAAGTGCTTGAGGCCTGATTCGGATTGGGACCACAGTGCAGGAGGTCAGTGCCTCCTATCCTCACACCCAGAACCTAATCTAGATCCAGAAATGTTCCTGTACTCCCCTAGGAACAGAGATATGTAGTAATTTTACAAATTGTTTCCATTAATTCCAATGAGATTTTAGTATGTCTACTGTTGTTGTTTTTTGATTGACTCTTCGCCCCCAATCTGCAGAATTCTTATATAATTCAGAAAACTGACATTCTGGATACATATATCCAGATTTATTTATTTTGCTGCTATTGCACATAATCAGGCACAAGGCTTTCTATCTATGACGTATGCATCCAGTGTGTCAGTCCTCTGAACTTCTTTTCTGCGTTTAAAATGCAAGGATGTTCATGAATGTTATCAGCAGGAGATCTATGAAATTGGTATTTAAATATTGGCACCTAAACCTGGCATGTGCAGACTAGCTATTTATTTTTAGCCCCAATATCAGGTCAAATTGTGTGGGTTCCAAAGAAGTGAAACAGGTGTTCAGTTTAGCCACATTTAAATCATACTGACACCCACCGAACTCTCTGCTCAGTGGAACATATGGCACTTAACACAATGTTTTTGAATCTTATGAAATCGGTAGTTACTTTTATTTCAGATATGAATGCATTTTGCAGCTTTTCCATTTGTGATTTTCTGTATTCATAATTAGGGAGGACAAAGATGTTGAGCAATATACTAGCTCATTTAATCAATTTCTCAAATAATGGATGAAAAAAGTATGAACACAGATCATTAAGTCAGCCACTTAACAGGTTGCCAGGTTTCTGGTCTCTATCACTGCCATTTCAGAAGCCTGCTTAAATTTGTTTCCACATCATTCTATGATTTTAAAAGATTTTGTCTGATGCTGGCAACCTGGTTACTTCTAAGTACCTCCAGAATGTTGAATTGCTATGTCCTTGCAATTGACTGTTATTTGGGTGATGTGGTAAAGGCTTTCAGAAGTATTTTGATACCAAAAAAGTATTCCAACAGTGAGGCAGATGCCAATGAAACCCCATCACATCTTACTTAGAAGTAGACTGCACTGAGCTCAATAGGACTTGCTGCATTGCAGCCGTAGACTATAGCAATCCTTTTCCAATCGGACAGGAGGAAGGTTTTATAAATCTACAGAGGATTGTCTCTAATTTTTTTTAATGAAATGATTTATAACTCCCATGGATGAATATAATCTGAAACTGAATGCATCATCTTTGAAATGAATTGACAACATGTCTGATTAAAAAAACAATGTGGAAGATAGATGAGTCCCTGTGCTGCATACAAATGCAGCTCATGCTTATCGATAAATCAGCCCAGGGCTCTTATTTCCTAACCCAGTGGTTCTCAAACAGTGTTCCAGGGAATCCCCCAGGTTTCTGGGAAGCTTGTCAGCAGATTTTCATGGAGAAAATCCATAATAGTGGAGAGGTTTTGATGTAAAGCTGATCTCCATGGCAAAAATTCTGGACTATGTTCTAGGCTTGAAACTCAATCTGCACAAAGGCTTGAAACTCAACCCTTTTTGGTGCCTCTCTCAGGGCTGGGCTGTAGGAAGCAGTCCATTGAGTCAGGAACCAGGAGTTCAAACCAAAGAGCAATCAAGCCACACGACAGGACCGAAAAGCAAGGAATTGGAGCAAATGGCAATCTGCAGAAATCTCTTTCTTCTGATTCAGTGTTAAAGAGCTTCTAAGAATGGGCTTTCATGGGCAAAGGGCTTTGCTACCATATCAGGACCAGATTCCCCACTCGCAAACATCTGCCTGGTTGGGCAATATTGTTTAAAAATATCTTTTCAAAGCTGCTGCAATATACCTAACCAGTTTGTTGGTTTTAAGAGACTTTTGTTTTGCATTATTAATGCATAGTTCGCTTCTGATGTCTTTGTTTTCCGTGACAGAAACGGTCAAGAAAAGTTACATATTCTTTAAGTCTTCTGTCATGCTGAGATGATACTTGGAAGGATCTAAACAAAAGGGTGAAACATTATGTCTCTGATCTTGCACGGGTTTACGCTGAAAGTCCTACTGAATTCAATGGGCCTTACTCCCAGATAAATGACTTTAGGATTCCAGCTGCGTAACAGAGGGACACAGAGGCTGGAGGAGATAAGATTGTTTTTGATGCACTTTCCTAACTACACACAATTTGCTGATTAATATTCTATTGCCTAAATGTATTTGTGTGTGGGGGGGGGTGTATTGTATTGTTTTTGTTTTAACTATTTATTTTAATCCTGTACTTTTATCTTGTAAACCACCCTGAGTTCTTCAGGTGGAGGGTAGTATATATTAAAATGGGTTACCTGCAACATTTTTTCCTCCTGAATGAAGTGCTTGCACGTTTAAGTAGAAACTGCAGCAACATAGCTCACTTCATGGGGTAGTCAGTTGCTGACTCTCGCTTTTCCTCTGTATATCTCAATAGCACAGTCTTGAATACTTTCAAGAATGCTTGCTCACCATTACTAATCTTCCAGTTGAATTAGAACATGAGAATTTCCCAGAACACAGTTAGAAAACCAATGGTCTAAATATAAATGTTTTAACTGATTATAAGAAGGAATGATGGTGTATAAAGTAATAATAAAAGTCAGTCATCTAAAAAGTAAAATAAATCAAACGGGTGTAAACAAGTAACAATCCTTAACGTATTGTGCATTTCAAAATGAGCTCAGAATGAAGACTTAGTATTCTCCATGCACTGGTTAATTACCCTTATGCTGATCATATCACTCAGAATGCATTTGCTTGCCTTATGCTGAGCCCATAAACTGGTGCCAGCTGCAACACACACTAACCCAGTGATCTAGGAATTTAAAGCTTTGCCCCATTTCTGAATGGCACGGGGCAAATTACTGATGAGACAGCAGGTTGTGTCGTTGAGATGCAAGGCTTCTACATCACAGCTTCTGCACATGTTTTCCCCATTGCAAGAAAACGATAGAAGTTTCTGCACTTTTATAGTGTAATAAGAAGCCACACAAATGGAGTATTTGAATTCCCGGTCACCCAGTCTATATATTTAGTATTCAGAAGCTGTTTAGACCGAATGCTATTCTTAGCCTTCTGGACCTATAACTGCCACAAAAATCGAAGGTCACTGAATATACAAACAGCTTGCAGTCACTCCTTCAAAGATTTATCAAACCGTGCAAAAATTGGGTGTTTTCAGTAATACTATTGCAATGTGGCTATTTTCCTATTGGCAGATATTCTTAATTGCAACTATAAATTAGTGGTCAGTTGCTATTATATTGATGGCCTGAAATTTTGATTTCCAATGTACTTGTTCAATTGCTTGAAGTGTGAGTCACAGACTCTGCATGGCGGGGGGTACTGTACTCAGTTTCTTGACCTGAACACTGCTTAAAATATGCATTGCCTACCAGAGGAGTTTTCCTGCAGGAATAAAATTCTCTGGGCACATTTACACTCCAGGAAGCTTAGTTCAGAACTGGGCATTATGGATCTAACAAAGAATTTCCAGCACCTCATCAAAGTGCAGTTCCCAGGATTCCTTGGAAGGAACTACAACAGTTAAAACAGTATATTAAATAAAAACCCCGATAGAAGCTTGTAGCATAGATGTGCCCTATGGATCTCACCTCTGGCAACTTCTGCGCACTCCCTTTTTCTGCCACACTTTATTATACTCTAGATCCCTTGGACTAATAGAATACACACGAGACTTCTTCTCCCAGTTTAGCGTGGATGCACTAGATCAGAAAGAGGTTCCTAACTTAGTGGCATGTTGTGCTTCTGGGGTTGTTCTCTTGCCGTGGAAAACACTTTCTGAGACTGTAAAAAGACAAACACAACTATGAATTGTGGTAAAGTCAGTGTGATATAATGTTTAGAGCATTTTAACTAGGACTGGGAGACCTTAGTGCAAAACCCCTTCAGGTTCATCTTGGGCTGGTCACTTTTTCTCAACCTAACCTCCTGCACAAGTGGTCCATAAGTTGCACTAGAAATGTGTGGGGAGTAGTTTTATGTTTGTATTGATACTCTCCTTGTTTTTTATCTTGTATTATTGCTGCTTGGTTTTATTCTATTTGTTGTATTATTGATAGGCACCTTGAGCACCACTTGTTGGAAAGACGGGGTACAAGTTTAACAAAGAAGTAAATAAATAAATAAATAAATAAAGTGTGGTGTCAATTAAAAAATCCATTTTTTATAGTCCTTAACAAACATCCCCACACTGAGAATATAATGTATGCTTAATGAGCTCTACTGTGTATAATGGGAATCAAGCAACAGGTACTCTCCAAGGTTTCGTTGCCAGGTATGCAGTTTTGCATTCTTAGTTATGCAAAACTTACATATTTTCAGCTAATGTTTTAGGGTAGCTTGAG
The DNA here is from genome assembly GCF_964234715.1 of Podarcis melisellensis. Lineage (NCBI taxonomy): Eukaryota > Metazoa > Chordata > Lepidosauria > Squamata > Lacertidae > Podarcis > Podarcis melisellensis. The sequence goes on from NC_138531.1 coordinate 8,651,219, forward strand.
ACAACCAAGCAGACTTTTCCTAAGGCGGGAGGTCTGGGAATGGAGCAAAAGCTATCTAATTTGAAACCTTCCTGCCTTTTCAATGACAACTATTGCTAGGGAAACATCTGCTGTGGGGAGATGGAGAGGGAGCTGAATCCCATTTGATGGGATTCAGTGACTTACCAGGCAAAAAATAAGAAATATAGACAGCTGTAACAGCTAGCTGTGCCCAGAGATGTGCACTTTGCAAGGTTTAGCACTATTCAACATGGTCTGGCTCTCAGATGAGGTGGCCTCTCCCTTCTCCAGCTGCCTCCAAAGGACTATTCAAAAACCACTTGCCCTGAGGAGAGGAATGAGAGGAGACAGGATTGCCTGGAGAGCTGCCCACCTTGTAGCTCCTGGGGTTCCTGTTGTGGTGGCATCACCCAGCTCCCACTACAGGGCTATGAGGACCTTCTTGACCTGAAGGAAAGAGAGATCTAGTTTTCAACAAAGTCACTCACCCCACCCCATTGTAGTTTGTCTTGGCTGTCTTATTACATAGTATTGATTAATGCTTATGGTATTAACATTTCTATGTAAACAGTGTTGTTGGATACACCTGAAAAGTTATATATTAATCTAAAAAACAAATGAACAAGCAATATTTAATGAACTTCACTGAAGGATCTGGAAAGTGGAGATTAAAAAAAAGAAAAGGATCAAACTATGCGACAATCCTATACACACTTCCCGAGGTGACTTCTGAGTAGACATGCAGTGTTTTGTGCTATTAAGCATTTTGGCTCGATCTTAAAACAAGATCCTTGTCAGAAGAAAATAAAAGAAAAAAAGAATTAAATCCTGAATGTCGTCCACTAGCTTGTGCAGAACAGTTCATGAAACAGCATTTATTCTGCTATCACACCTTTGGATCCAGTCCAGTGTTCAAACCAAGCTCCTACCCCCATTCCTTTTTAACTGTGCATTTACAGATGCAAAGCATTTACATTCCACTGAGTTTCCCAAATAAGTGTTTGCAGAATTTACTATATGGGAATTTACCACGGTGTGCGTGCTGCCACATGGCAGTTGTCTGTCTTCATTATCCTGCCAAATGGTGAGAATAAATTTTATCACACTTCCGCACTGGATGGGGAGTGAATACAGGCCAAATTTACATGTATGCCCAGCATGTGTGTGCCAGTACCAGAACAAATCGTGTGAATTTCTTCCATGCAATGGCACATGATATTTGGGTAGTCACACACACTGCAATGGCATGGAATCACGAACATGGGAAAGTAGCCGATGGGTATATAAATTTAATAAACAACAACAACAGCTTCGAGATATGAATGGGACTATCAACAACCATTCACCAAGTGTATTTAAATGCACAGCATCGTAAATTGCCATTCAGTAAATGGTCTTCCCTATTCTTTCCCCGCCAGTGCTCTCATTCACAAATAGAGTCATATAGGCCTCATGTAAGCAAGGGATTCCACATTCATTACAGCGGAGCTCCATATCCAAGTCCTGCCCTCTCCCCCAACTGGGACAGGTTAGGCACACAGGTTATTAAGAAATGTGCTTGAGGAAGTGGTCAGCACTACATAGCCCAAACATTCCAGTCAAGCTGTGCGTTCCACTACGGGAGAGTGGTTATGCTTAAAACTTTATGTAATTTATGTTAAAAGTGCATGCTTACATCTACTGAGAAGTTGCCCTACTTTCTATTTGGTCAGTTAAGTATAAATTAGGATTTCTGATGTCCCCTACCCAACCCACTGCCACCGCCACCCTTGTTATCATTCCCCTTCAGGATTTGGGTTCCCTTGTTACTTTCCGGCATTAGCAAAACTAAAACGTTTGACCTTCCTATTAAAAGAATAAACTCCCATACTCTATTAATATTTAATTCGACATTGAATAATTCTACATTGAATATACTGAACATCTGCCTTGTCTTCATCTCGTAAGTCCTCTTTTTTTTTTTTACATAACACTAAGCAGAACGTTGTCATAACACCTTTAGAGAGACTGGAGACAAAAGGATCACAATGTTTTCATTAACATAAAACTGCACTTGGAGGTTCACTCTGTTTTGTTAAAAGGAGAGACAAGGAGCAGCTTGCTTTAAGAAATTAATGAATGAAGCTTATCTGTTTTGTGGAGTGACAGAGAGTGATTTACAATGCATTGAGCAGTACAGTATTGTGCTGAGCCCTACTTACTCTGGGTTCATCTTTGTGCATGTCATGCTGGAGGTCAAGAAGGGAAAATTGAATCTGAGTGTGTGTGTGTGTGTGTGTGTGTGTGTGAGTGTGAATGGTGACTTCCTACTCTGGTTGGTCTCCAGCTATGTTGTGGCTCTAGGATCAACAACAGTTCCAAAGGGCAGTGCCAGATGGCTTCTGGGAACAGGGTCTTGTAGTGGCACATTTTCCCTTTGGTTGGTCCATTCCTAGGTAACTTCCAGAATGGATTCTTGCAATGTGCTTGAGGATGATTCAGAAACTTTGGCCCCAGATTCTTGGCTCAGGTTCCATTTAGATCACAGATAACCCCTCTTTTAAAACAGCTGCAATGGTTGCCAGTTGATTTCCATGCCCAATTCAAGGTGCTCATGTCAGTGTTTTAAGCCTCAAATAACTCAAGCCCCAAATATCTGAACGACTGCCTTCTTTACACACCTTGGACATTAGACCCTCTTGCCATTCTCTGTGGCAGCTGCTAAGTTTTAGAACTCCCTCCCCATATATGTGCATCTGGCAACTTCATTAGATATTTTTCGGTGAGTCCCGATGATACACCTCATCACCCTGGCCTTTGATGCATATTCCGCAAGTGTCTCTTTTCATCCCGTGGAGTTCCCTTTTTTATAGATGGGACTGATCTCTTTGTCAATGTGCCCTAGTTCTCTTATTCCAGACCCAGTCCTGGCAGGTTCATCCCATGCTCTTGGCTGACTAGAGCCCAGTGTGAGTATCCACTGAGAAATCTTCTTTTCATAGCACCTCAACTGCATGAGGAAATGTGATGAGCTTTTATTTTCAGCAGAGTTTCTTTTTCGTTTTCTTCATTCGGCTGAGTCAAGTCTAAGAGTTCGTTAGCAGATGTTTTGACTGGCCAATGACTTTCTTCCAGGTTGAATTCCTACTGACTCTAATGAGAATGTTACAGGATTCTTTCTCTGGTTTCGTTCACTGAGGATGGTGCCGCAAGCCCCAGTCTGCTCTTTGCATAGTCTGTGGCATCTGGTGTATGACGCACAAGCAACCCCCCCCCCCAAAAAAAAAATAGGTACATCAAAATGTGTTGCTGATGACCCACAGGTAAAAGAAAAAAACATAACATCCAGCTAAAAAAAACCCATCATTATCATTTCATAGAATGTGTAAACAACTAAGCTGCACCAGAAGTTAAAGGAGTAAATGGGGGGGGGAGCTCAAATTACCTCCTTTACATTATATTCAGTAGCAATGATAAATATTGTCTGTGACATATTGGAAAAACTATAGACTTATTAGTTTGGGTGGGATGCTAAACATGCTCTAATCTAATGAATTCCAAGCCTGTCCACCCCATGAGATTTCTTCTTCATATGACAGTCCTAGCAGTATCGTCAAATGCCTGATCTGAGAGATACCAGTTGCATATTTATAAAGTCCATGGTTTCTGCTTCCCAGTGGACTCAGTGTCATTTCAATCAGAAAATTGCCTCCAGAAAAATGCAATAATAAATTGGAGAATCTCGTTCTTTCAATGTGATGTTCCCGAACGCTCAGGAAATGTGAAACATAATGAAACGTTTCCCACTGAAGGCTTAAATCATCTCTGCATGGACAAAACTAATCCAATTAGTACAAAGTTGAGTTCTTACTGTAGTTTACAGAAAGCAAAATTTGATGCACTTTTTTAAAGGGTCCTGCATAAGTGAAGAATATCTAGGCATATTGGAAGAAGAATATCTAGGCATATTGGAAGAAGTTAAAAAGAATATCATTAATATCAGAGATATTTCTCAAGGGGCTTTCAAGTACCTTTAAGTTGATACCAGATTCTGCCTAATGTACACTTTGAGACAAATTTGGAGTGCTCTGTTCTTTTGAGACAAATTGAAAGACTCAGTGGCATTTCTCTGGAAGCTCTTGAACATCTCTGCTGCAAAGGATCTTGTACTTTAAAACTTAAGGTTGCATTCAGCAGAATTGACTCATTCACAAAAGGACTTCCACTTGTGAAATATAACTTTTCTTCTTTCTTTATTGCTATGTGCTCCGCAGGGTAGGAGGAAACCCCCCCCCACCCCAACATAAAGTATTTCATAGCATGCAGATGGCAGAAAGTGTAAGCTCCACTGTGCAGATGAAAGTTCTTGCACACAGAAGGACATCATTGAATACCACTCTTAGGACTCAGCTATACAGATGCAAATAAAACATTTAAAGTGTGCTTTAAGTGCAATATGCAATGTGACATTAGATGGCCGATGGTGAGCATTATGGAAAATTCAATGTATTTTTTAAAAAAGCATTTTCAGAGCAGTTTTTATATGTTTCTAGATTCCACCTTAGTATTCTCAGAAATAGTTGACTTCACAAAAAGAGGCCAGGAAATATAAGGTTCTGAGATGCAATTGCAATACAATTATTCCTAAATTACACTTGGCTTAGGGCCAAGACACATGCAATTGCAAGAAACACATGATTCGATCACCTGTTAAAGTTGCCACTTTTGCCAAATAAGAGGAACTGCATCACTGCAGTTTGCATAAACACTGCACATGTCATTAGATGTGCTTAGATGCAAATTTTGAAATGATTACTGTAATTTAAATGGAAACACAATACACACCATGGTGAGCCTGTGTCTGTGTGACATGTGTCACCTGCTAAATCTGCTGTCCAGGTGCAATTTCAAGGTCTGTGCTCTCCATTTGTGGACTATACAGCCTTTGAAATACAGGAGTTCTTCAAAAGGAGGGCGGCCCTCGGATTGTCCTTCAAATATAGGACCATTTCTTTGTAAAGTAGGACACATGGACATCTTATTACCTGTGGCTTTTAAATTTGGTAACATTGCCAGAGAAACCATTTAGATCAGGCCAACGGGACAGAAGAAGAGCTGCATGTTGCATTTATGAACCAAGGCAGGAGACCTCAGAGGGATTCTGTGCTTGCTTGAGGAACCAGTGGTCACATCTGCACCGTACATTTAAAGCGCTCGTATAACACACTGAAAGCCATGTCTTTCACCAAAGAATTGTGGGAGCTGTAGTTTGTTACAAGTGCTGACCTCACAGAGCTACAGTTCTCAGCAGTCTTAACACACTACAGTTCCCAGGATTCTCCATGACAAAGTGGGATGCTTGGTGTGATGTGGCAAGGCACCTGGAACCATGGGAAACTAATATCTCTTAAGTGTAAGGAAAATGAAAGGGAGGAGTGAGAGGGGAAGGGAGATCAAACACCATGTGGGGAGAAGGACAGGAAAATCTCTCTTGTCAGTGGTAAGTCTTATAATCAGATGGAATGATTTTAAGTGGGCTCTGCTATCCCAGGGATTTTCAGAAAGGATGTTGAAGTAACGAAATAACCTTGGTCTCTTGTGCCTCTTGCTCTTTTGCAGGTTGAGGAGAAATGCTGCGTATGTCTGTCTGCTTATGCTTTGGGAAAGATTTCTGTGCCCTCTGTTGATGTCAGAATGTAACTGTCAACATTGAAGGCCTTGTGCTGTTTTTATGCTGCAGACCTGTCTATCTGTAGCTGCTTGGTGACAAGTTCTAAAAGAGGAGAGAGAGAGAGAATCGGGAACCTCATCATGCACCTTTGCAGGAAGCCCCGGTACTTGGCTCAGGGAAAAGACAAAGTCAGAAAAGAAAGGAAGGGAGGAAGGGAGGAAGGGAGGAAGGAAGGAAGGAAGGGTGTAGGATTGTTCCTGGAGCATTTGGAGGTAGGAGATGATAATGAGTAACTTCCAACCTGATTTCTCCTTCCAAACCAAGTCTTTCTGGCAAAAAAGTCTGTATTGCATGGACAGATTTCTCAATGGCTCCACCATTGCTACATCTGCAACCAGTGGTAATGCCAAAGCAGAAAAAAAGAAAATTTGCAGAGCTTCCACCCAAACTGAGCCTCCCTGAAATCTTTTGAAAAAATTGCACTCTTCCACCCAATGACATCAATGAAATCCCGCACGTTTCAACCATATGCAAATAGGGTGGCAAAATGGAGGAGGGAGCATTAACCTGCTTAAGAACCACAGATGTGACTTCCAGCTAACCAAAAGCAACAGAGTAGTATTGTCAGGGAACAGTTGGTTTTGAGTCAATTGCCAATTAAATGAGCTTGTAATTTTAATCTAGCTACACAACTTCACCGTACTTTTCTGCCTATAAGACGCCCTTATGTATTTTGGGGGACTGAAATTTAAGAAAATGGGGGAAATGGCATAAATTGTTGAGCTTTCTTTGCGGAGAATTGCACAGAATTCTTGAGCTTTGGGGGGGGGATTACCGAAGGTTGTTGAGCTTTTTTGGGGGGTGATGCCAAAAATCGCTTACCCACATGCAACACAAAATCTGCCTCCCATCTGTCCCCTCACTGGCAAAAGCTGATAGTCAACCACCCAATTGCTACAGCGTTGGCCAATCAACACCACCCATTGACGCAGCAATCAATAACACCCACAATAGCCGCTGACAGCCGTGGCACCAACTAATCAAACGTCCACCCATGTATAAGACGACCCCAACTTTTTAGCATGATTTCTAAGGAAAAAACCCTAATCTTATACACAGAAAAGTACGGTAAATTGATTTGATTAATTGATTATAGTTGCAGATCTAAATATTATATATGCATCTATTAGGGGGAAATATGCGACCTTTTTCACTAAACTTCATTCTTTTGAAAACAAATATTTATTTCTTACCAAGGATGCTGGGCACATGGTATAAAAATGCTTTCTTGGTGTTCTTTGTTTAGCAGGTTTGCTGAAGTGATTCCATAATGCCAGGGGTAAGAAAAATATGTTTTGAAGTCTAATATCTGAAAGCTCAGTGGCATCTTGTTTTTGGTACAAAATAGTGGACATGGCTTTCCTTATTAGAGAGTAATTTCATTTCCCTCCTATTAGCTGGCACTTAACTGGCTCATAAAGTCAGTGCCACAGTAGACACATCTTAATTATTAGTAAACAAGGAAGGAATAAATTAAATAAATGGTTCTTTTGTGGTCAGATCATAGTCACTTAAAACAGTAGTGTTATTGCTTTTCATATAACCGCAAGAAACCAATGTTCCTGCAACTCTTCACCAACCTATAAAAAAATCTTAATATTATGTGTGCTGTGTGTATATGTTATATCACGTATAAAATTTCCTGTCTTGCTAGCCTTTGCCAAAGGCTAATAATGGGTGATAAAACTCAAGTTTATATATATATAGAGAGAGAATTCACAAAAGAACAATCTTCCCATAGCAGTTTTGTAAGGTTCTGATCTCTTAGACATTGCTTTGTAGATGTTTCAGACACTATATAGATATGGAGAAATACTGTTGATGCTTTGACAAAGAGCATATCATGGTTCATAAAAGGTAAAGGGACCCCTGATCATTAGGTCCAGTCGTGGCCGACTCTGGGGTTATGATGCTCATCTCGCTTTATTGGCTGAGGGAGCTGGCGTGGCCAGTATGACTATGCCTCTTCTGGCAAACCAGAGCAGCGCACGGAAACGCCGTTTATCTTCCTGCCAGAGCGGTATCTATTTATCTACTTGCACTTCGTGCTTTCGAACTGCTAGGTTGGCAGGAGCAGGGACCGAACAACGGGCGCTCACCCCACCGCGGGGATTCGAACCGCCGACCTTCTGCTCAGCAAGTCCTAGGCTCTGTGGTTTAACCCACAGCGCTACCTGTGTCCCACCACAGTTCATAGTGATTAGTAATAACTAAATAGGGGGTGGGAATCATATGACAGCCCCTTACTGCTGAAAAGACAAGCAGTTTTAAGAGCTGTACTGTGACACCAATATATTTTGTTTTTGGCAATGTGAAATGCTGTGAGAAAGGATCCAGCTCATTATGTAGTTTTCCCCTACATAGATAGATTGCTCATATATATATATATATATATATGGGTAACTGGCCCACCCAGTGGCGTAGCGGGGGGGCTGGCCGCACTGGGCGCAACATCTGGGGGTTAGGGGGCGCAAATCCTCGGGTTAGGGGCGCAAATTACTTGCCTTGCCCCGGGTGCTGACAACCCACGCTACGCCTCTGGGCCCACCCTCTATGGGCCACTTTTGATAGGTGGGCCCCACCTACCAATCAGCTATTATCATATGATGCTAGGAGTCTTTCTTTAAACCAGGGTTGCAAAGGGAGAATCTTGGTGAAACCTATCACAATGGGGCTTTGCATTTGTTGCCAGATTTAATAGTATTGCATTGAGATTGCTGAGAAACAATTGTCAGTGCACCTCCAAACTCTGGGTTCTTCCTTTGCAGCCTTAGCTTCATCTTCCCCCACACCTGAAGTCATGTGATGTCAGGTCCAGGTGGGTGAAAATGTCTCCAAAGGTCAAATTAGAACCCCTGGAAGACCTAATTCTTGCCTTGAGCCAGAGGTTTCTCATTTTGTACCTTAGAATCATCATCAAAGGCAACAGAAATCACAGTGGTTCCAAGAGTGGGAGTCAAAAGAAAAGGATTGTGACATGTTTTAAGGTCTTCAAAAAATAATAATAATAGGTACAAAAGGCAGAAATTGTGTTCATCAATTCTCTGCATTAACTGTTGGCAAAAGTGGGGAGGAGATGAAGGGATGGAGTCACACCATAGCTCTCAACTTTTCCCTTTTCTTGCGAGGAATCCTATTCAGAATAAAGGAATTTCCCTTTAAAAATGGGGAATGTTGACAGCTATGAGTCACACACATAGTAATAATGAGAGGAGGGGCTTTGATACTGGGACAATGCCTTTTCATATTTTAGGTTTATCCTAAGCCACTTTGTGTACTGGCGCTGTGTAAAAAAAGATGAGATGCTCATTTTAATCATGCATAAGTAAAAAAGAAAATAACAGCCAATCCATTTACTTTGAGATAGGAATGCTCTCATGTTTTCTCTTCTAAGCTTATTTCCTCAGATGTTTCTTAAATGACCTGGCAGCACATGAGTATGTACAATACATAATAAAAGCACAGGCATTGTCTTCAATGCAGATCATTTATGTATAACAGGTGGGCCAAAGAGCCACCAAGAATTAATTGCTGTACCATAAACCAGATTTTAAATTATAGCCTTTGGTTTAATTTACAACAGGTCTCTGTGTTTCATGGCATTCTGTTTGTGCCTGGCCAGCAACAGATGCTGGTTGATCGACTCTGTGGCAGCTTATTGGGCACTAAGTAGTGCTAAAATTAGTCTTAATGGTCCCCAGTGATAATCCTTATTTTTGGTAGAGGGTTTCTTACGGTATGTTTCAATGCTATAAACATATAAAGGGAAAATAGTGCAACGTAGGGGAAAAGAAACAATCCATCAAATTTATTGTTGAAAGCACAGGTCATACAGAAGAGGACAAAGGGTTGCATCCTGTGCTTATTCTACTCAGATTACATCCATGGAAATTAGCTGACATAACTATCCTGAGTACTTCAACTTCAGTGGGTCTGCTCTAAGTAAAATGTAGCTTGATGCAAGTCAAAATGAATAAACATTTTATAAAAACAACAACAACTATACATTAAATAATTAACAAAAAATACTAAAAATGCTAAATTTAACAAAACAACCTATTATATTAGCATATAATAATTCCTGACTCACTTAACCACAACTAAAAAGCCCATTTTTAAAGCATTATACTGTGTTGAGATTAGCAAGTAAAATGTGTTCCCGTGTGGCCGAGTACAGTGGTACCTCGGGTTATAAACTTAATTCGTTCTGGAGGTCCGTTCTTAACCTGAAACTGTTCTTAACCTGAAGCACCACTTTAGCTAATGGGGCCTCCTGCTGCTGCTGCACCGCCAGAGCATGATTTCTTTTCTCATCCTGATGCAAAGTTCTTAACCTGAGGTACTATTTCTGGGTTAGCGGAGTCTGTAACCTGAAGCGTCTGTAACCCAAGGTACCACTGTATATTCAAAATCTGGGCTATGTCCTACGTACTGTGTTCTAACAGCTTCATAAATAGCTGGACAAAAAGTGAGGAAGAGCCTCACCAAATTTACCTCAAATGTACAATCTTTAAGTTCGTAAGGTTCTCTTCCCCACTAAGCCTAAACTGATACTTTCCAAGAAAACTCTTCTCCAGGGTAATCCTATGTATGTCTACTCAGAAGTCCCATTGAATTCAATGAAACTCCCAGGTAAGTGTGTACAGAATTGCAGCCAAAAATTGCTTTCCTGAGAAGGAATCTATCAATTTTCAGAAAATGAATTTAATACTCATAACTGAGCATAACCCTGAAAAACGAAGTTTATTTAAAGTTAACTGCCAGGATCAAATCCTGCTGGATGAAGACATCCCTAAACTCATTGCTTTTTCCAGGGTTTTTCGCTAGCAGAGAAAGCAAGAGAATGAACTAGATTGATGCTATCATCTTGATATCACAAACGTCTTATTTAAGCTGCTACAGATTTATTCTGTAAGGCACAACCTCTGGAGACTTCTCCTGCGCCCCTGCAAGGATAAACTCTTAAAACTGGTAATTAAGAATAAAGGTCCTTGCTCTCCTCTCAAGTGAAAAATGCCAGTTTATTTTCTGAGGACCACCACTGGTGTGCATCTAAGCACACATGGAATTTTTCCAAGCAATATATTTTGAACTGTTTGAAGCATAGTTAAATTGGTAAGACCCTCATCTTTCCATGCAACACCAAACTGAAGGGAAGGCATATTTTGACATTGAATATTTGGTGAATTGGGTAAGCTTGTTTGCCTCCCTGATTTGCAGATCTGCAGGATACTTTATATTGATTGTTCTGCCTTTTAAGTTAAGAGTTAGTAGATGAGCCTGCGAGTGTCTGAAGTAGAAAGAAATGCACACAAGAACTGGCAAGGTTTAGACTTGTTCAGTTCCCTGCCCTTTGACGTGCCGTTTCTGTAAGTGAGGATTTCTTCCGAAGAGTACTACCTTGATTGATCAGGATAGTGGTCTTCAGAGGAAATCCTCACTTACATAGCAGGTACACCAAAGGGCAGGAAATTCAACAAGTCAATATTCAACTGTTCATTTCTACAAAATCCACAGAAACGGTAAGTAAACATTTGAAGCCTACTTAGGCAGGAATATGGAAACATAACTGTGTAGTCTATGTGAAGCAATAATGAATGCTTTCTTTCTCCCAGTAGTCATGCTGAAGTTCAGCAATGATGCAATTTATATGAAAATTAAATAAAAAGACTTCCACAATATACCATAGCTTGATCCCTTCCAGTTGCTAGCATTAGCTGCCAATATTAGCCCCAGTGTAGATAAGCACAGAGATTTGCCTAAGATTAAACCCATATTTCCTCTTTTAATGTCACAAATCTGTTCACCTGAGATAATTTTGCCTGCCCACCTTCCATGTTGGAGCCTCACTAGGCTATTTGGCTCGCTGGTTAACAGGGCTGGAAATGGATTTTTCTTCCTGATTTCTTCCTGATTCCTGATTGGTTGTGCTCCCCTCCCTTTCCTGCAGGGATTTAAGGCTTACTTGTATTAGGCAACGGTTGGATTTTTGTATGTGTGTGAGAGATTCCAGCAATGCAGAGTCCCTAACCCAAGCTTAGGGGGTGTCATGGCCAATCCTCTTCCACAGGCCCCTTATGTGGCACCCTTTACTATGCTGATCCTGCTCACATGGGCATAAAAAGGTCCCTCGAACCGTTTGGACTGCGTCCCATTGGCCAGATTGTACCCAGCTTTGAGGAACCTACCAATTGGGTGTTGTGGCTGACCAATCGTACCCACCCACAACACAGGGTGTTGGTTTTCCACCGCAATACGTGCCCTCTCTCAGGGAGGATCTGATTTGCCATACTGCCATGTCAACCCTGCTTTCCACTGCAGTCAATAAAGTTTTGTCCCTAGTTTTACCCAACAGTGTTGCTATCACAGGGCCACAGATGTGCTTGCCTGGCTCTAAGCTCTATGAGTTTGTGCAGATCCCAAGGAAACTAGAAGGCAAAAGCTCTTCCCTACAGGTCTCTATCATTCTGTTGCTGCTGGGTATCAAATAAGCCTCTTTTCTTCTTTGATCCTTCCTTCCTTCCTCCCACCCAGCCAGCCCCGTGCCCCCATCCAACCCCAAACAATGGCAAAGGCCTGAGTCTATTGATGAACTGAGACACAGCAGCCTGGTTGATGAAAGCACTACACATAAATGCTACTTTTTATGATGTATATATGTTAATTGAGAAGCTTTATTTTCTCCCACTTATCTGCTTTTGCAAAATACAAATAAGAAAATAGCACAATGTAGCAAGGAAGGTATAATTGAAATGATTCTTATTGCCAACTATTTCATTCGTTATTTTATGCAAAGCTTTCATTGAGAGAATTTATTGGGAAATAAAAACATTTAAACATTTAACTAAATTTTTTTATTTGACACTCTTTGGTCTTTAAAAGAAGCAGTGGGAACGCAGTTATATTCAGAGGAGTTTGGAAAATAGCTACTAAGAACATTGCACCGCTTGCCATAGCTGGTTGGCCTAGATGCATGGAGGAAACACCAAATGGCAATGTACAGAAGAAAACGTGGATTTATGAAGCCTGTTTAAATTATGCAAATAAAGTAAATATGCACATTTCTCTTATCTTGCACAATTCATTCTGCACTTTTTATTTTCACTGTCTTGCACAAGTGAGGAGATCGGGGGGGGGGACATTTCACTCCTCCGTATACCACTGCTCAAGCCCATGCATCACAATGGCAGAGGCAATATTCCACCACCCCCAGGGGGATTTTCCCCCAAAAGGAGACCCCCACCACCACCAGGACTGGCCCTAGAGCTGCCACCCTGCTCTCACCCCCCAATGGGGTCAGCTTGTGGTTGGTAGGTCTCCCAATGCCTCAAAAGACCCTCCTTTCCTGAAACCAGCATTGGAGTCCATTGCTGGGTCCACTCCAGGTTGTCTGCTCAGCCAAGAAGACCCACAGCAGCTGCCTGCCACCGAGTCATCTGCAGCCAGTCTTCCTGTGAGTAAAGAGAGGTGTAAGGGGAACCAGCTCCCCCTTCTTCTCTCTTCCTCCACCTTGCTGTGATCAGGCCGAGATGTAGGCCTAAGAACAGACCGAGGCCCCTGCCTGGTGCTGGAGAAGTCAGCCCGTCCCTTAAATAGGGACCAAGCCCCACCTCCTCCTCAGACGGCCTAAGGAATGCACCAATCAGTGCCAAGGATTTTCCTGCTCCACCTCTCTTGCCCAACAGCCCACAAAGGTGCCACCCAGGCCTTTGGGCTGAATGTCCTTCCTCAATGGGGAGAGATTGATCACAGAAGTTTAGGCACTGGCAACTTCAAGACAGGGTTAGTGCAGTGTAGTCCATGTGGGACTTCCCTTTTGTTTTATCTGGAGTCACCAGTTAGTAGCTACCCTCTCAGCATAAAACACCTCTCCGCCAGAGATCTGTTCTTGTGACCCGTTTGTGCCTGGGCCAAGTTCAAGGTGAAAATATGAAGATACCCCATGTTACAAAAAACATTTCCTGGTTAAATGTTCAGGAACTTTTTAGAATGAGCTGGAAGGAAAGACAGAACCAATAAAGCATTTCCCTGTTCCTTGCTGTAATGGATAAGAGCTCTGAAATAATGTCAGCAAGAAAGAGAACAAAAGGGCACTTTAGGCAGACTTTCTGGAAATATATTGGTTACCCACACAGTGAAGTTCTGACCGCTCTTAGTAGTAGGTTTATCTTCCTTGCCCTTGTAATCGTGAGTCCAGGAATAAGCGATGCAAATAATTCACAATCACAGTGAACTTAATTTGATGAACCAAGGAAGAAAGTCCCTTAGCTAAATAATCTCCAGATGCATAATTGAAAGGATTCTTTATCTAGAGGCAAGTGGGTTTCAACATACAGCATAAGATAAGAATGTATATGCACTGAAGAAAATGCTTAAATGGAGTACTCCAAATATCCACAATGTACTTTCAGTTAGAAAGCATGACTCCAGAATAACTTTTTCTTTTGCATGGACAGGCGGAGTCCCCCCAACCCCAGACGACCCCCGAGTGGAGTAATGACTCAAGATAACATGCTGTGGGATTAAAATTGGCCACAACTTTATTAAGTTTCAGATGTAGGGAGACCTTGGCTCAGGCATCGGGCGTTTATCCTTCCCAGTCCTCAGCCGGGGATCTGGGAGACTTCAGGGGTATCCAGAATGTGTGGTGATTGGGCTGGCTCTGGAGAACATATGTTCAAGCAGAGAGCCCGCCCCCCATTTCGCCGCCGTTGGAGGGGAGAGCAATGGCAACTTCTCAGTGTATGGCCAATGCCTCCCCTCAAGACCCCTTTAATGGGGAACCCTGGTATCACTGCAACAAGGGGGACGTGGGTCATGGCTTCACGCCCCTCCCTCATTTAGTCTAAGGATTCCACCAAAGGCCTGAAACCGCCAAAGTTGTGAACTTTTGCTATGGGGAAGGCAAAACCTGCCAATGCAGGAAAATTCCTTTCTGGCCCTTCAACAGTGACCATGACGTAGCAGCGCCTGCATACCTGTGGAGAAGAGGTTAACCTGCAAAAGAAGACTTAACTGAGGGAGGGGAGGGTGGGAGAAGCTCTGGAGCCGATTGCCATTTCGCAGGTAAGATTCACCTTCTGTTGTGTGGGTAGGATGGTCTCTCCCCTTACCTGGCCAATCCCCTGACAACGCCTCCCCAGGCGGGATTGGGCGATTGGCTGAGGTAGGCGGAGACCTCCAGGTATCCAGCCTGGGGAGGATGAAGCCAGCCTGAACTACCAGGAGTCACACTGGGATCCGGGGGGCTGCGCGCAGCCACACAAAAGGCACCCCCATTTGATGTGGGGAGCAGTCATTCCTAAGGGAGTTGCTACTACTGATTTTAGTATGTCATTGTATTGGAATGTGTTGCTCACCACCGGCTGGATCTACATGTTTTAAATTAAAACATTTAATTTAAATTAAAATGTTGTATAAAGCTTAATAGGAGTTTTCCATTGTCAGTGGCTTGTTGCTCTGCTGCACCCTCTGGTGTCACATTTTAATAACACACTTTTAACGTTTACAATGACGTGTAGATGGGACCTTGGTGTTGGTGATCTCCCCACAACCACACAATATATGAATATCTAATTGTTTACAGTAGTTTGATGATTTTCTGCAGAGAAATGGTGGGGTCACAAGAAGTTAGGCAGGTCCTTCCCCTGCTCCTGATCATAGACTCGAGGCTGCTTTTGAATAAAGAACTGGATTGTTAGAAGAACAGCATGTAACATGTTGTTCAGCCCTCAGTGAGCTCTCATTCCATAAAACCTGTTGGTTCAAGGAAAAAGAATATAGAAAGGAGACTTCCTGGATGCCAAGATCCAAGTACCCCAGCAGAGATTTAAAGTCACAATATATCTAGCAAAGTAAAGCATGGAAATATAGGCTGTAAAACCTTAAAGGTAAGTGAGTTCCAAGATGTTCCCTTAAAAAATTCTTTCCAAGCCTTCCCTCTTCCCCCAGCATAGGAAAAGGCCACAGATCTGGTAAGTTTAAAATGATTTACTTACAAACTAGCCAATGATCAGATTCATATGCTTCAGAGTAGCTGCACGGGCAGTAAAACTTATGTTAGTTACAAAGCGGTGAAAGTTCCTAAATTATTGCTATAGGCCAGTGGTGGCGAACCTATGACAAGCATGCCAGAGTGGGCACTCAGCGCCCTCTCTGTTAGCACGCACACCATTGCCCCAGCAGGGACGTTCCTGGGAGTTGGCAAAGTGGGAAGCCGCCCCCCCACGGCACTGCGGGTGGGAAACGCTCCATATAGTGAGCGCCGGACGCAGCAGCGTTGGGGGATTTGCGTACCCCCCAACCAGCTGATATTGGGCCACACCGCTCCCCCCCCACGCCGTGATTGGTTGGATTGTTTGCTGCCACAAGGACGAGATAGTCAGAGGCGATATTGCGTGTGACTTGCGGCTGCTTCAAGGGTTTTTTAAAAAATTGTTGCTGCTGGCGAGCGTTGATTTGTAGCTTCAGCCTGCTACAAGAAGTGTTGTCCATGCATGTTAGTGTTTATCTGCATGTCCCCCCCCCCAAAAAAAAAAAACCTCAACAACTCCTGCCAATCTTCCACACATTTTTATTACGGTATATTTATTTTTATGTGTGCATGCAGACGAACATCATTATCCCACATTAAATTGCTGTGTTTTCACTTTGCGATAAATTAGTGGGTTTTGGGTTGCAGTTTGGGCACTCAGTCTCGAAAAGGTTTGCCACCACTGGTATAGGCAGTGCTTTTTTAAAAAAAAATGTTTTTTATTCATTTTCCAAACACATAATAAGAAACAAACAAGTGTTTTTTTCTGAGGGGACGCAGGGGTACACATACCCTTAAACATTTTGTGAATCTGCATTTGGCCTCATTGAGGGGGAGTATTTCAATATGAGTAGGAAAATGAGAGTACCCCTAAACATTTTTTTAAGTAAAAAATGGACTGGGTATAGGGGCAGAAATGGCTTTTCCTTTCCTGTAATTTTTTTCTTTTTAAAATGTTTATTTGTTGCTCTTGATAAGCAAAACCAGCGCGCCCATCGAACTATGCTACCTCGTAACATAGAATCGCTTCAAGACATTATCGGAGGAGAAAGACGCTACATAGGATTGCTGCTGCTGCTGCTTGCAATGAATCATAGAATCATAGAGTTGGAAGAGAGCACAAGGGCCATCGAGTCCAACCCCCTGCCAAGCAGGAAACACCATCAGAGCACTCCTGACATATGGTTGTCAAGCCTCTGCTTAAAGACCTCCAAAGAAGGAGACTCCACCACACTCCTTGGCAGCAAATGCCACTGTCGAAGAGCTCTTACTGTCAGGAAGTTCTTCCTAATGTTTAGGTGGAATCTTCTTTCTTGTAGCTTGGATCCATTGCTCCGTGTCCGCTTCTCTGGGGGAGCAGCAGAAAACAACCTTTCTCCCTCCTCTATGTGACATCCTTTTATAAATAAAAAATAATAATAAAGGTTCAGAAGGAATGGTCGCTCCTGGGAACTTCCACCTCTGAAAGATCAACATGGATTCTCAACCGTTCTGTGAGAAAGCACTCGAATGGGCTCCTTCTTTCCACTTTCCAGCCCTTGGTCGAAGCTTGATTGTGCACACGTTACTTCTTGCGGGTCATGGTCACCCCCCTTTTCAGTCACATCATAACTTTGTCATGGTATTTCCTCATGCCCTCTGTCAACGTCCTTTTGCATGGTGGCCATCTCAAAGGCTGCGCGGTAAAAGCAATGTAAGAATAAATTGGCTCTGAGAGCCAAATGAAACATATAGCTGTGACATCAAATGCAAAGTTACTGCACATGGCCTTCTAATATGAGACACTGTGTAATGGGGAGTCGCTTCCAAAGGAGCGAAAACAAAACGTTAAGCTCCACTGATTTTAGCAGTTCAAAAATAAAAATAAAGAATTGCTCGAGCTCTCATTCAATAACGCCATAATTCAAATTCTTAAGCCAGGGGTTTGTTGAAGGCTTGATTAATGTTGATAGAACTCTTTACTTCTCATACATTTACTGCTTTTTTAGACAGCAACTGGAATAGATTTCAGACAACAGGGATCAGAATTATGTGTTATCTGTCCATGAAACACAAATCGAATGTGGCAGTCGCAAGTTGATGAACAAGCCTGAGTGTCCTTCGCAGCTTGTCCCATAATATTGAGAGAAAGATATATGTCGCCTATTACTTGAAGAGATCTGTTCTGAAGAATGAACTATAATAGGGTCTGCTGCGAGGTAGAAGAAAAATTCCTTGCTGTGCTTGTCAGAGAAAAAAATGATTGTATGAACTGATCTTGCTATAGCCTAATAGTGCTAATTGCATGATAAAATCCGTAAGACTGTTCTTGTGTGTGATCATTCTTTTCCCCCTCCTTCAGATTTCACTGATCTCATTTATATTCTTTTATGTAAAAATAATTGGTTTGGGCATCGTTGTTGTTTTTAATGATTGTTTTCAAATGTTCCTATCTTTTCTGCTAACTAGAATTGGAGGAATTTTTGATCAAGATTATTTGCCACTCTATGAATTTGCATAAACGTGATTATCTGAAACACGATGCTGAGATGTTCTGCTGCTTCCTCTTCCATTCATGTCAATGACTTTGGCTTTAAATATCATGGTGATAATTTATATCCCAGCTGCATGCATCTTCACAATCACATCTGCCCATCAAGGAAGTCATTATTTAGGACACAATTCAGCCAAAGTTAAGCACTGTAAAGTTACACTGATTTCCAAATATGAACAACTATCAACTGAAATTAATGGCTCTTTGAAGTGCTTACCTGAAGTGGATCATGACCTTATTTAGTATTCTAATTTCTAGGCTATTTGCTCCCCGCAGGCAGACTTAGGGTAGATGCTAACGAAACTATAATCATGCTACCAACACATATATATGGAAAAGTGGGATTCTGCTGAAACAGAAGTTATGGAATGCATTCTCCTCCAGATGTTGCTTGACTACAACTCCCATCACCCTCTATCATTGACCAAGCTGCCTGGTGTTGATGGGAGTTGTAGTCCAACAATATTTGGTCATAGGTTCCCCAAGCCTTACAAGGTAGAATACTCACATTGGATACCAATTCCCATCAGCACCACCAGGTATGGTCCATGATCAAGGCTGATGGAAGTGGGAATCCAGCTTTTGGAGAACCACAGTTTCTTCACACGTGAGCAGAGGATGCTGGCAGGAACAGGGATACAGGAGCACCCCAAGGTTCTATTGGAGAAGCAATGGCATGTGACTAGAGTTAGATAAATGTCTTGCCGAGTAAGGGTGTCTGAAATTAGTTCACTCCAGCTCAAACCGGTCATGTTAGTGGATCAGAGCTTTTTTATGGGGCCCACCCCACCCCTCTTTCTCTGATCCAAGCAGATACCACTCTGTGTCTGTTCCTTCTGTTGAATTCAAGCTGTGTAGCATTGCTTGCGGTCTATTCTTGCAGTACTCAGTTTACAAAATGCAGTCCCGCTCTGCACAAGGCTGACTGATTTTCTCAGCAAATCAAACACTTCAGAAACAAGTTCAACCTGAAAAGGCACTGAGCCTTTTGCGACCACCTAATTTGAGTGCTCACCAAAAAAAAGGGAATACTATGATGCCCCCAAGGCCAAGGATGGCAGCAGGTAATCCAGATTCCCAGCAAACATCTATTTCTGCTAGGGGTGGGACTGGGACTACAAATTTCAGCATCCCCAGTGGGAAAATGGCACAATTTGAGACAATTATCACCAGAGGGGAACCCTCCTGTAAGAATTATGTTCCATTATATACAATAGGAGACCTCAACACTGCAAGGCAGCAGAGGCGTTTTGTTCTTTTTAAAGTTGTTTCAATATTTACTAATTTCTTTGGCCAAGGTGGACCTGCTGTGGGGCAACTGTGATCCAGATCTGTGCTACTTACAAAAATGAGCACCCACATATGCCTGTTTTAAAAATTGGGGAAATGCTGCTGGAAGAGAAGGAGATTAACTCTTTCCTCATGCTGTGTTCCAGACACAAATCCCTCTAAGCCAGGGGTCACCAACCACGAGGCCCACAAACACCCCCACTAGCACCTACAAAACCCTCCGATAACCACTGTTGAAGGTCTCCAGTAACCACAACTGATAGATTGGCTGAAAACAAGGCTTCCAAGTTATTTACTGGGCTGTACATAGATTGCCCTTTGTACACACCGCCCATCGCTACTACCGATCGGATGGTTTAGTGAGGTCCTCAGATCAGCCCCGCTGTGGTCGGCCACGGCCCTGGCGGAGCACCAAGAAGATGGTCGAACTTGACTATCTAGAGGAAGTAAAAGTCGTAACAAGGTTTCCGTAGGTAGAAGCCAAGTTACAGGGAACCCAGCAGAGGGCCTTCTCGCTAGTGGCACCCGCCCTGTGGAACGCCCTCCCACAGATGTTAAAGAGAACAACAACTA
This sequence comes from Podarcis melisellensis, assembly GCF_964234715.1. NCBI lineage: Eukaryota > Metazoa > Chordata > Lepidosauria > Squamata > Lacertidae > Podarcis > Podarcis melisellensis. The sequence goes on from NC_138531.1 coordinate 8,671,358, forward strand.
CGAGACTTTTAGAAGACATCTGAAGGGAAGCTTTTAATGTTTGATGGACTACTGTATTTTAATATTTTGTTGGAAGCTGCCCAGAGTGCCTGGGGAAACCCAACCAAATAGGCGAGGTATAAATAAAATAAATTATTATTATTATTATTATTATTATTATTATTATTATTATTATTTGGCATGCCCCTTTCCAAAGGCAATTCAGATTGGATGCCAGACCTCCTCTTCCTTTCCCTTGTGAATGGGGAAAGTACAGCAGAGAAGAAGGGTCAATCCTCAGAAAGTAGATTGTGATGGTTGAGTGGCATGAGGTTCTTATGCCTTTCTTTGTTTTCTGTGGAAGGCATGTCAGAAAGCACTCATACTTTAGGTGGTGGTGGGAGTTCCAGGCCATGGAAGCTACTTTTTCCATTTAACACCTTTCAAAGTTTTATGCCCCCACCATTTTTGCAGAAATGGGAAGCAGCTGCCTCAAGCTTGTAGGCTTCCTGAGTGCTCTGGGGCATAGATGCCACTATTTCCATGCCCGCTGTGGCATTCGTACAGAGCCCCCGGTTGTTTCACGGACTATTGACCTGTACACCACTGCTTTATTCTTCCACTGCCACCAACCAGGTTTCTTCTGGTGAAATACTGAGTCTCAGTCAGGTTGTAAAGTCAACAACAAAGATTAAAGTTTATTGAAGAACAAACAAGTTTTAAATATGTTCAGAACGGTTTCTCAAATGTGCACCCTTAACTAGATGTGGCACTATCTCACACTGTCACACTCTTCTCTCTCAGTTCCTATCCCTGTTTCTGTCACATCCACTATGTTCGACTTTTCTGCCTCTGTCTGACCCTCACTCCTCTATCTCCCCCTGGTAAATCCCTGGGCTGAGCCTCAAAACCAGGTAGGCTCCGCCTCTGAGCCTTCACATTGGTCAATCTACATTAACCATTTCCATCCCCCTGTACAAACATAATCACAAGGAGTGGGCAAATCCCACACCCACCTATTTGAGGTTAATAGTTCTCTGGAGTAAAGCATGTCCTGATGAAATCAGTTGAGAAATACTTAATTAAAGCTGGTTTGTGCCCTATTTGATTTACACAGTACTTTACACCTGGAACCATGGAGATTCAGACTAAACATTAGGAAGAGCTTTCTGATGGTAGAAGTTGTTCAACAGTGGCAGTGGTGGACTCTCCTTCACTGGAGGTTTCTAAAACAGAGGTTGGATGGGATCATTTGCAAAATGTGAGCCAAGATGCTTCTCTGATTCAAAGCAGTACTTGGAGAAATGGCACGGAGGTGGAGGAAGAAAACTGACAAGCTCTTAGAAGCTCTTTACTGAGGTTTTCTCCCCATAGTCAGCAAAATGTTATGATGTTTTATGCTTCATAGGTTTGATTATATAATCACCAAGCTTGTAGTGAAGAGGCACCTAAATACTTTGAGTGTAACGTTGGCACTTTTGACCAAACTAAAAAGCCAGTGCATTTACATTGTAAACAGCAGAGATGCAACCTGCATTGTTAAATGTTTGTGAGGGGAATGCACTCAGGCATTTGCCTTGAATGCTTTGAGGATATTTTCTGGGGTAACCAAATTTAGTTTGCACTTTTTGCAATAGCTTTATTCATAGCAATCTGTTCGAGACCCTATCTCTTCGTGCCAAGAAACATCGACAAATAAAACTTGTTTATTTATATTTACAGCCCAACTTTGATTTGTACCAATAAAACTTAATAATTTAGAAATTAATAGACTGCAAATTAAATTATGTTCTCCCAATATATAATTAGTTTAGCAATAGTAACGATATAACTAGCTGTATATTGCAAGCCACCATAGAAGAAGAAATACCTTCCAACACAATACAGTATCGTTACTATATTTTAGTTTAGATATCTAAATACATGCAAAATTAATTATGTAACAATATTAGGTTTATGTGCAGTGGATTTCTGATTGCTCATCTGTATTACTTTGGAAGACAAGGATATTAGCAGACTTTCAGGCTCACCCAAGAAATGCAGCTCAGTCCCCCTCTACTTTTCATTCTATGTTCAGCTTTTCTTCTCCCTTTATTATATGCTTTGCTCACTAAATAATTATTCATGGTATAGGTATTTGTTTTTTCTGTAAACCATATTGTTAGTGGATAAAGACACCAACATAGATATAGATACAGATTTCTACAATAAGGAAGAAAAATTTCCAAATGATGTATCCCAGGAAGCAGAATTCCAGAATAGGGGGAAATGTTTTCCTAAAATCCAGACAATACTTAATACTGAAGTGTTTACTGCCAAATCTCCTATATACTCTATATTTACTGCAATAATCTCGGAATATAAAAAAAGAAACCATTCTAATCAGCAGCTATGTTTGCATTTGCTTTAAAGATCATCTGGCTTGGTAGATATGTTATTGTTGTAAGAAAAATCATTTCCTGGGGTTTTTTTGTACTAAAACAAATATTAGCTTATGATTCTCTCGTGCTATTTCCAGCTCCCCTTCGAGATGGTAATAATGGGTTTTACATTTCCAATCACATATAATGACATGTTGCTAAAGCGTTGTGCAAGCATTTAAAAAAATGTTTGAAATTATGTGGATAAAACACTGTTATAGAGTGCATTGGGAAAAGAGCACATTTTGGGTCAAACAAGTTGTGACAAGAAGGAGAAACCACACCTGGGTCACTTAGCATTGTTGAGGCATTGCTCTTCCACATCGGGCCAGAAGTACAATGTCCACTGTAATTCCTTGCCACATTTAATATGTTATTTGTGAATTGACATCCTGTGTCAATGCCTGTCCCTATAGCAGAGATGAAGTGTTACAGCAAGAACCCTGAGAAAGTATATTCAGAAGAATGTCCATTCAGTGCCTTGAAAAAATAGACCCATAACTGTGCCGCTGCCAGGGCCGGATTTAGGTTTGATGAGGCCCATAGCTACTGAAGGTAATGAGGCCTTTTATATGTCCAGCTGTCCTTTGTCAACAACAAATTGTCACTGTTTTTTGTGTTGAATATATACTATATGGTAATTTATGGACCTAATAGGTATCTAACCAGTGATATTTTAGGGAGCAGGCTAGCAGGCGGGGCCCATTACTTACATCATAGGAGCCTACACAACACAAAACACTGTATGTAGGTTTTTCTTTTATTTGTTTTTATTTTGGAAATGTACATCCAGGTTTTGTTTTTTCCTGTACATTATTTGGGGGCACCCAAGAGAGTGGAGCCTTAAGCTATAGCTTGTTTAGCTTATACGTAAATCCGGCACTGGCTGTTGCATGTCAATGTATATGAACAGGACCGGACCATCATGAGGCTAGATGAGGCGAACTGCCTCAGGTGGCAAGATCCATAGGGGCAACATATCCTGTTGTAAATCTTTAGATCTTCACTCACTCACTCTTCCCTGGTGGGGAGAGGGTGTCATTTTGTGATTCACCTCAGGTGCCAAAATGTCTTGGGCTGGCCCTGTATATGAAAAACTGGGTTACTCCACCCTTGAAGGGCAGAGGAATCGCAAGGGGAGCTAAACAAATACTGCAATGGAGCTACTGGAAGAAAAGCTCCCCAGGGGAGTGTGGAGCTTCTTGTTGTCTCAGGCAACCTCAGAGAGAATGTACCTACCAAGCCACCCACCCAAAGAGCCCCCCAAGCTGTCAGTGTCTACCCAATCCCAGTCAATCATCCCTCCTCCATCTTTTTGCCCTCTTTACAGCCTGACCTATTGCTCATTCAGGGTTTTTTTTATCTTTAGCCACAAAGAAAGTAGAAGCAATTAGTTAGAAACCATGAGTCTTTTAAAGCATCAGTATTCCCAAAGTACATCCTAAGAGTATGGGTTGACTGCACTGGACTGGCTAGTGATGCACATGCATTAAACCTAAGAAAAATCATCACAACCGAGGTCTCAAAACATTGGAGAGGGGAGTAAAAAAAACCACCATGGCTATATGACAGATCAGGACCTACGTCTTCTGGATTGCATAACAGTACGTGAACAAAAGGCATTTCCAAAGAAAAGAGATAGTGTAGACTCACCTATGAACATTCTTGTTGGGTTATCAATTATTTTACCATTTCACAGAAGCTGCGAGGACATCCAAACTGGATGGGGCCTGTTGTGCTGAGGGAGAAGGGATTCAAACCTTTCCCTCTGCACCATTTTCAACATATACTGTACACTATCTCATAGATTTAATATTGGGCATGATGTGGGAAGGGACGTGGGTGGCACTGTGGGTTAAACCACAGAACCTAGGACTTGCCGATCAGAAGGTCGGCGGTTTGAATCCCCACCACGGGGTGAGCTCCCGTTGCTCGGTCCCTGCTCCTGCCAACCTAGCAGTTCGAAAGCACATCAAAGTGCAAGTAGATAAATAGGTACTGCTCCAGCGGGAAGGTAAATGGTATCTCCGTGCGCTGCTCTGGTTCGCCAGAAGCGGCTTAGTCATGCTGGCCACATGACCCAGAAGCTGTCTGCGGACAAACACCGGCTCCCTCAGCCAGTAAAGTGAGATGAGCGCACAACCCCAGAGTCGGTCACGATTGGACCTAATTGTCAGGGGTACCTTTACTTTACCTTTATGATGTGGGAAAGGAAGACTGGAACCCATATTGTACCTGTTGCAAACAAGCCTAAAGGCTATCTCAGGGGGTAACTGGATTGAGGAAGAAAGAAGAACTGGATTGAGGGAGGGGCAGTCAACCTCTCGCATTTGCTGCTTTTGAATGTTAAAAAAGGATACTGATTGGGACTCTCCTGTGTTCCATATATTTGACCATTATGCATATAAACACATGCAATCTTACATTATTCTCTCAAAGCAGATAACATAAGGCCCTTTACAGCCAAATCTATTCTTCTTTTAATATTTTTACAGAAGCCTTATCTTTCTTTTTTACAAACTCAGTTAATGTCAAATGTCCAGATGTCAACCATTTTTTCTGCGGCGGTTTTCTGTGATGCTGTTCTGTGTAAAATTTTACCCCTTGCCCACAGGAAATGTAACATGAGAGCAAAAAGCTCAGAGGGGGTGTTGAAATATCACCAGATGGTTCTGTAAGTGTCCGTTTTATTTCTCTGAGATATAACACTCATTGAATTGAAAGAAGAGGTGGTTGTCCCATAGGTTTTGAGGGAATGACATTGTAGCTTGACTTTACTCAACTGTAAACTTCTTTTGGGCTTGTTGAGCATGGGAGGGGTGGAATTGACAGCCCCTGCCATGCAAGATAGATTGTACGTGACTGGGTGGCAGCTATTGGTCAGGATATAAAAAATGATAGACTATTTGTTGGTCTGCATTTGAGGCTGTGCTATTTTAGGGTGCCAGTCTTGCTTGCCATCTTAGGTGCCCTGAAATTGAGGGAACTGGTGCTAGCAGGGCTGGCCCAAGGCATTTTGACACCTGAGGCGAACCACAAAATGGTGTCTCTCCCCCCAGCAGAGAAGAAAGGGTGAAACATCAGAAACAATGGGGGAAGAATAAACCACCGACCAAGGAAACAAGGGTGCAAAGAGACTGGCAGAGATTCACCAAGAGGCCACTGTAGAGGCAGCATTGGAGTAGGGCTGCTGAGGAGGTTGTCGCTGCTACAATGGATCCTGCCTCAATTTGTCTCATGGGTGGGCCAACACTGGGTAGTAGCATCCTTGAACAAGAGCAGTGGTAGCTCTTTCACTTTTCTGTAGGAAGGGTTATTGCCCTTATTCCTTCCATCCCTTAACCTCTATGCCTTCCCTTCCACGCTCTCTCTGTTGGCTCTTACCGCTTTCTCAAGAAATCAGAAATCTTTGCAAATCCAAATATTAGAAATAGAAAATGTTTTTGCCATCCAAATCACTACATGTGAGTTTATGCTGGTCATGATCAACACTATCACGATCAAACAGAACTGTTTGCAGCCTGACAAGGTGAGAAGGCCACAGAACTTCAACAGCCTGACCTTACCTAAAGGACAGCAATAGCACAAGCCTTTCAAATTTCTTTCTATGTGACACTTCTGTGCTGCCTACAAACCATGTACGCGAGGCAGTACAATAGACTTTGTTGCTGAATCATGTTGTTGAGCCTGAACGTACTCTGGCTCAGTTATATCACACTGGCATAATTTTGTAGACTTTATTTTGTGTTATACAGCTGTACAGCCCTAGCTGTTGAGAAAATAATATTGTGGCAATGTAGGTCATTCTTCCCTGTGTATTTGACTGAGACCTCTTCCAGCTTTTGGCGTTCTCTTTTGAGCTGGGCTGCTCTCATGTTGTGAGCATAAAATGTAACCCAATTCTACTCCTGACTTTGCAGACCCTAGAGGTGAGCCCACATTGAGCATTGTCAGCAAGCTCAGTAGCAAATAATCACCTCTGTCTGATTTTCCCTTTGTTTTGAGAGAATACTCTTGGTGGCTCGTTCAGTAGGAGTCATTTGATCTTAACCTTCTCCATGTGGTCTTAATTTCTGTGGATTACACTGAGGGTCACTGCTCTACTGGTTTTTACATTAAGGAGAAATGTATTCTTTATTTTTTAAAAAAGAGTGATGGTTCTGAAGGGGAAAAAATATTAGTGGACATAGCAGCTTAATTTTTTTTAAAGTTTTTTCTATGTCAAATCATTCAATTGAAAAAGGTCTGTAGCACTGACCAATATGATTGAGAATAGCAACCTATTGGAAAAAGTAAAGCTTCATAAAATGAATGAAATATTTTCTGCATAGAGCTGTGTGTATTCTTAAATAGAAAAAGTATAAAAATTGTAATCCAAAACTGTGACCTATATGAGCCTAGCAAATTAAGTTGGCATGATATCATTTATTTTGCACATGCTTGCTATTTTGAATTCTTTCTTGCTTCTAGTTATTGGTTCCAGATTACATAGTCTAATGATGTCAGCATGTTATCAAACAGCTCCTCAATGTGGATTTTGTTGAAATTCTCAAGACATGCATACTTACTCGGAAACATACCACACTGAACACAGTGGGACTTGCTTCTGAATATGAAATATTAATATGAAAACATGAATATCAATGTACAGTGCATCTCCTACCCATGAAGACACTAGATTGTGGTGTAAATGGAAGTACACTCTATTTATGTGGTTCTGCATTAGGTTCAGTAGTGTTCTTCTGAAATTGGTTCTTTCTTCCTGGCATTTCCTTACCTGATAATCTTTGCATTTTACACCTTTCATAAAATTTAAAAGCCACTTCTGTAAATCTAGTGGAAACTGAGCACAATGTTAATTGTTTCCGGGGTGTGTGTGCGCGTGTGTTTTCAACCACATTCGCTTGGAAAATTACAAGAGTTTTGTGTTGCCATTTCCCTGCAGTTTTCGCAATCATACCACCATTGCTCATGTAGCAGAATTTGGGATAGTATCCTGGCATGCAGTTCTTTCCAGCCATTTAAAATTTAGAATGGCAATGTAGTGATTAAAAAGCCATAACACAACAGGACTAACATTATAACCACTAAACCTAAAGCAATACCCCCCTTTCTGAATGCAGCCACACAAATAAGTGCACTCATGTATTATTACTATATTCCAAATCCACTTATTGTTGAGGCCTACGTTGTGTCCTCATTGAGCCACATGAAAGCTACAATTTCATAGTTCCACACAGCTGTGTTCATTTGAATAGCATAAGATATACTGAACTGATGGGAAATCTCCATTTCCATTAGATGCTCCTCAAGTGAGAAAAAATGTCCCTCTCCCATTGCTACCTTATCCATACATTGCATCTTCATGGGACAGAATCCAAAGTTGATTCTCATATGGCTTGTGTCAAGGTCTAGTTATTCTCTACGTCCATTGTGGCTCTGTTGCCTGTGCAATCAGGTGTTTTGCCTGAAAATTACCGGTATAACCTCTGACAAGTTTTCTTTTCAGAGAGATGAATCCCTGCTTTACTGCTACTGTATTTTATTGATTGAGGGCTTTCTTATACTCTCTTTCTCCAATACCAACCCAAGCTTTCATTTTCTTCCTGGCATAATGGTTGTTTACTTATTATCCCATAAGCTCTATATGCTTCTAGTAATTTTTGGGTATTGATTGCTTTGTTGTATAAAGCAGCAGCTAGAAACTTAGCAGGTCATTCAGTAGTTACAAAACCATAACTACCACATAGCTCTGGAAGTAAATGAATGGTAATAAAATACAATGAAGGTATTCCTTAAATAAGATTTGAGATGAAAAAGGCTTAACTATGTGTGGATATTTCCTATTAGTCACAAAATATAAAGGCTGAAGTGCTTCTTGATATATTTGGGAATGAAAACAAGACAGGCGTCCTTTGCTGCAGATAGGACACATCTGAGGAATTTGATGGAAGCCCTATTTAGGGAAGTTTTTCATGTTTGATATTTTATTGTGTTTTTAGTATTCTGTTGGAAGTCACCCAGAGTAGATAAATTCTTCTATTCTTCTTCTTCTTCTTCTTCTTCTTCTTCTTCTTCTTCTTCTTCTTCTTCTTCTTCTTCTTCCAGTGGTACCTTGGTTTAAGAACAGTCTTGTTTATGAACTATTCGGTTTATGAACTCCGCAAAACCGGAAGTAGTGTCCCAGTTTGCAAACTTTACCTCGGTCTGAGAACGGAATCCGAATGGTGGAAGGGCACTGGTGGTGGGAGGCCTCATTAGTGAAAGCATGCCTCGGTTTAAGAATGGTTTCAGTTTAAGAATGGACTTCCGGAATGGATTAAGTTCGTAAACCAAGGTACCACTGTATTATTATTGTTACCTAATACTGCATGCAACACTAATGTCTCACAGCAAATGCAACTGATCTGTAGAAAACACAACTTGAGAAAAGAGACAATGCACATATTTTTGTAAACTAAGAAATATTTAATAAAAATTATTTTTTATAAACACACACATGTATTTGTGTGTTTGTCTGTTCGTAATATGTATCTGAATCGTAAAACAACAAAGGAAATACCGGTATATCCATAATGTGATAAGGTGAGAGAGCTCTATGTGTACAAATTCATACATCTCATAAGGAATGTAGAAGCTGTGCCTCCATTTCTACTCTAAGACCCTAGCTGCTCAATTATCTCTATCATGGATATTCAGACAGGTGTCATTCACTATTTTTAAAATTTTTGCTGGCAGAAATAGAGTGAGCGGAAATTACTAATGCTTTTTTAAAAAAATTAAACCAAAATATACTGTGTGGGATGTAGTTTCTCGACATCGCTCTCAAAATTATTCATTTGCTCCCATCCGGTTTTTGAATTACATTGCACAGAACTCACTAGACGTGACATCAAGAAATCAGCATATTTTACATTGGTATGCAGCGCTGTGTGAAGAAGGCCTATCCACATCCTTTGCCCTCTTTGTGGGCTAATAAATTGGGGAGGGGGTCATTTCATTGAATTTCTCTGGAAGTGGAGGAGAGAAGAAATTACTCATTGGTTTCTCGAGGGTGAAGATTGACATAAGCAGTGATAGTCTTTCTTTTCTCCCCCCCCCCCTTACAGGTTTTGTTGCTGCTGCAGCTGCCATAAGTGACATGAACAGCAATTGTGTTGGCTGCCTGGCTGCCATTTTGCATCCTCCCCAATGCCCCAGACCTAGTGCTGCTCTATGGCCTTCTGGTGATTCCACCTAAACATTAGGAAGAACTTCCTGACAGTAAGAGCTGTTTGACAGTGGAATTTGCTGCCAAGGAGTGTGGTGGAGTCTCCTTCTTTGGAGGTCTTTAAGCAGAGGCTTGACAACCATATGTCAGGAGTCCTCTGATGGTGTTTCCTGCTTGGCAGGGGGTTGGACTCGATGGCCCTTGTGGTCTCTTCCAACTCTATGATTCTATGATTCTATGGTGAGGGGAAATGGTGGCTGCAATGTGAGGGCGAAGAGAAGATGTAGAAAATTCAGAGAAAATTTTACTATTGGCTTCTTTGGGAGGGGGAGGTGTGGAAAAATAAAATATTAGAAATATTTCCAGGGGAAAATGGATTCTGGTGGAATGTGCTTCCAGTATGATTATTTTGTTAAAGAGTTTGCCTCAACTCTCCAGCTATTTGACCTAGAGAAAGAGCTCCACACTACTATACAAAGCAAAGAATGAGTTGAATGCTACGTTACAAAATGTACAACTTCGAAAAGTAGAAACCCAGAACAACCTACTGTAAACTTTATGCAGGCACTTTAAGCAAATATAATCTGGCAATGTTTGGGTGTCAAGAGAATTTAATGAGCACCATCTAGAGGATGCTAAAATATTTCATTTAGCAATCAAGTAAGCGTTTGAGTGTTCAGTCATACCTGATTAGTCTGCTACAGTAGTTGGCCAGCAATGTGAACCACACTGAGTTTTATAGTTATGAATAAAGCCACAGAGGAGTAACTTATTTGAAAAAGATGCACATTATGCTAAAAGATTTATTGAATGTACATACATATTACCCAAATACTGTAAATATACCTTAAGAAAATGGCTTTTAACCCAAGCAAATTTATGGATCTATTTACGGAACATTTCACACTTTCAAAATCTAAAAAGGAAATGCAATCACTCACGGAAAGAGACAAAAGTATAGGTTTAAATGAGCTTTATGAATAAGTGATTTAATTTTTACTTCCTGAAGAAAACATTTCTGTTAAGAAGAGGGAATGTGTTGGGGCTTTTTTATCTCATGTACCGTTACTTAAGACCATTACCGTTCTTTTCATTTAGGCTTACGTTTTTCATTGCTGTTTAATACCATATCATTTACAAGCGGGTTACCATAGCCTGCAATTTTAGAAGTGCTTCTATGTTTATTCTCTTTTTGCGCCTTGAAGAATAGTGATGATAGAAGCTAAAAAGGAGAGAAACATTCTCAGTCTGCAATTGTTTTACCCTACAATAGCCTGATTCTTATCAATGAACTATCTCTAAATTAAATGGGTTGTGGACATGGCGAAGTATTGAATGGACTTGTTCAGTCAGCACAAGGACTTTTGGCTGTGCAACAGGACTTCCCCACCTTCTCTTCTTCCTGTGCACCCCTGGTGTACCCTCTAAATCTGTTCTGGGTCCGTCCCCCCAATCCTCCGGGGCAGATTTGGAGAGGATGAAGGACATGTGAGGGGATAAGAGAGGGTGGTGAATACTGATATCCATTTGTGAACAGAACAAATGCGTTGGATACCAGCCATGTACCAAATCTCTTTTCTGATGAGAGCAGCTTTTGCATCTCATTTGGAAACTAAGGACCCAGAGTCTGGAGGAAGAATGGGGAGGCACGCAAGGCCAGATGCTTGAAGTCCAGTGTGAAGTTTCCACAGTCTGTGTTGATTTGGGGAGCCATGCCATCAGCTGGTGTTGGTCCATCCACTGTGCTTCATTAAGTCCAGGGTCAACACAGCCGTCCACCAGGAGATTTTGGAGCACTTCATGCTTCCTTCCGCAGACGAGCTTTATGGGGATGCTGACTTCATTTTCCAGCAGGACTTTGGCACCTGCCCACACTGCCAAAAGTACCAAAACCTGGTTCAATGCCCATGGGATTACTGCGCTTGATTGGCCAGCAAACTTGCCTGACCTGAACCCCATAGAGAATCTATGGGGCATTGCCAAGAGAAAAATGAGAGACATGAGACCGAGCAATGCAGAAGAGCTGAAGGCTGCTATTGAAGCTTCCTGGTCTTCCATAACACCTCATCAGTGCCACAGGCTGATAGCATCCATGCCACACTGCATTGAGGCAGTAATTGATGCAAAAGGGGCCCAAACCAAGTACTGAGTACATGTGCATGCTTCTACTTCTCAGAGGTCCAATATTGCTCTATTTGCAGTCCTTGTTTTGCTGATTTCATTTTATATTCTAATTTTGTGAGATTGTTAATTTGGGGTTTTCATCAGCTGTACGCCATGATCATCACAATTATAACAAATAAAGGCTTGACATATCTCACTTTGCATGTCATGAGTCTATCTCATATATTAGTTTCACCTTTTAAGTTGAATTACTGAAATAAGTGAACTTTTCCACGATGTTCTAATTTTCCGAGTTTCACCTGTATTTATTGTAATTCCGTGTAGATCTTTACACTCAACACTGTAGGAATACATTGCTACATGAACTGAGCATTATATACCATACCGGAATATCTTGCTAATATCTGTTGCAGCAAGATTACTTTGAACAAATAAATGGCTTCTCAGTATTAGAAAAGTAGAACACACTGGAGTTCTTTTGTTTTCTTTCATCTCGCCTTAATTGAAGACCAGGAATGAAAAATACCAACAATGAAAATCCCTGCATTTGGTATTCAAGCACTTCTGCATCAAATGTCAGAATGAGCTGATGCAATGAATAAAATTTAGGTAGGCTGGAAAATGTAAATGTCACGTACCCCTAAACATAACACAAGACTATTAATAAAATTGTTAAAAGTCCCCCCCTTAACTGTTAAAAGGTTATATATACTTCCTTTTTTGATACCCTGAGGAGGCAATCGTATGCATCAGAAGCTGGCATAAAGCAAGCCAGTGTACGCCGGTGTAAAGTTGCACCAGAACGCAAACTGTTCAATAGTATTTTACACCAAGCTTTTTGCCAGAGTGATTTATGCCAGGTTGTGTGACTGAGATGAATGGGCTTAGGATCCAGCCTAAGTCTCCCCTTCATGCCCGCAAAATACCCCTTTCTCTGGGATTAAGCTGCCACCAACTGCAGAAGGCCTGCCTGGGCCATCTGTTTGCCTCACCTGCTTTCAATGGGGGTCAGGGTGGATGAAGGAGAAAAATACTGTGTCCTCTTCAATCCCAGTGGCCCAGCAGCAATGGGGTGGAGTGTGGGGAGGCCTGCCCAGGCTACTCGCTTGCTTGGGCATGCACACTCACTTTTCAGCATGACAATAGATGGGTGCAAATAGAGTAATGTCCCAGTACTTCTCACCAGTCTTAAACACTACAAATTCAGTGTTATATCTGTTGTCTTTACCATCAGGACAAATTTGTTGTCGCTGAATGACTGGCAAAATTAAACCTAGGTGTCTTCTTCTTGTATATTTTTTGGGGGGGGCACTTTTTGTCACATGGAAGTACAGAAAGTTACATAATGACAGCAGCAGCAACAACAACTGCTTCTTTACTATAAATGACCTTTTATTAGCTTGAGCTCTTATCAGGAGTACAAAAAAAACCTCATTGTTAGTACAGTGGTACCTCGGGTTAAGTACTTAATTCGTTCCGGAGGTTCGTTCTTAACCTGAAACTGTTCTTAACCTGAAGCACCACTTTGGCTAATGGGGCCTCCTGCTGCCACTGCGCCGCCAAAGCACAATTTCCGTTCTCATCCTGAAGCAAAGTTTGTAACCCCAGGTAATATTTCTGGGTTAGTGGAGTCTGTAACCCGAAGCGTATGTAACCTGAAGCGTATGTAACCCAGTACCACTATACTGAATAAGAACAGGATTTATTTTATTTTTTTAAAAAAAGCTTTTCAGGTTAAAGGTCATGCGCGTCACTGTTAAGAAGAGGCATGCAATGAATGCATATATCTTCAGATGATGCTATATTTCCCAACATGTATTTTGATATTACAACTGGGTCTTTCTTAAGTCAAATTGCACCTTTGTTTCACCTCTGTAAAAGAAGCTAAAAGAGAAGTAAAAGAGAATGACCGAGTCTCCCCTGCAACAGCTTAGTTTTATTTATTAATTTTGAAGTAGGAGTTCACAGTCCATCTTAACCACCTCTGTTTCCCTCAGTGAGTAAATTGTTCGGTAAAATGTGTTAACTATCTCCCTTGAACCATTGTGGTGTAAAAAGGGTATTAAATTGTGTGATGCGTTCCTGAATGACCAGCAAGGAGAAAATTTACTTTTAATTGAAATGACTGTTAGCTTAGACAATAGCATGGGTGTTCTCATTTGCTAAATCTAAATTACTTGCCCTTTAAAACTGGACACTGGGAAACAATTAACATTGGCTTGAATAATATGACACTGGGCTGCTGTCCTTTAGGCATAAGAGAATTTAACATAAAGTGGCGAATGTTGCCAGCCTGTTCCTGCTAAGTCAAGGAACTATCTCATTCAGCAAACACAACAGCCATGATTGATACAATGGATTGATACCAATGTAGAAATCCTGGTGCTGTTTGGCTGTTGATTTGCTTCAGCAAAAAATTCAACGTGAGACTGGAATTTGGACCAATGCTAAAGACGAAAAAAGCAGACAACCTGATAAGACACATAATCATAACATGCTTAGTTTGTTTTGAAGAAGATGCTAGTATGAAATGTGACCATGTGACTTGCATGAAGATAATAACCAAGAGCCAGGTACCAGTGACATTTCCCACTAAACCGATTAAGCACACATTTGGAAGTTGGAAATATCATTTTGCCTACTTGCAGAGCCCAGTTCCAAAAATTTCACAATCGATCTATAGATCTATTCTTGATTACTATCTGCACATTCACTCCTCTTGTTTGTTTGTTTGTTTCTCTGGAGACAGCAGGCTACTTCGACCTACTGCATTGTAAGGGTATTCCAGAATACAAGGCAGTTTAAAAGGATTAGGGAATGCAGAAACTTTTAAAACTAGGTGGCTGAAGAATTGTGATAGCAAGATGCAAGTCTAGGGTTCTTATGCCAATTGCTCTAATTGATTGTTTTCCCAATGCCATTCTTATGACATTTGGAGGGATATTGTTTTCTCAATACATTGTATCATTCATGTAAACCAACAATATTATTTCCATGAATTTTCTTTTATGTTTCTAGTATAATCTAATCCTATCATTCCTCTCCTATTATACCTTATTTATCCATGAACTTTGGAATAATTTGTTTCACTTACAATCCCAAATCTGTAATACTTGTCTTTGGCTATGGTTTATCCAGTGAACTGCAAATTAAAACCCAGATTAACAAGTGTGGTGTTTACTAAGATGTTACGAGATGTCAACTAGCGAGAAACCAGCATAATTTTTTCTCTTTCTTTGACAGATTGTTTTCTTTTACGCCAGGTCCAGGTACCTTTCCCCAAATAGTTGTTTAAATACAAGAATGTTGCTGGCTGAGTTTGAACTTTAACAGTCTCAAAAAGTTACCTGTGATCTCTTATATCTATGCTTGAGTTTTTAAAAATTCTTAAGAAGAATATACTGAAGGAAGCTGGAAGCCCATGGTTGCTGCAAAGTCCTTGTTCAGATGTAAATATACATTAGCTATATTTCTGGGCATTTGCACCAGCCTGTCACTCAAAGTTTTATGTGCTACAGGTAACAACCAGACATTTATGCTCCATGAATTTAAAAAGTAGTGGCTAAGATCCATTTTACAGAGACCTCAGATCTAGCATCTTGGAAATATATGGGACTGCCACTCTTTGTGTTAACAGGCTATTCCATGTAGGTGGTGTACATTGGATTGCCAGGATTTCCACAATGATGGTGGTACATTTTCAGCCGCCCAGCACAGCAAGTCTAGAACATTTTCCCCACATTTTTCAGGACTCAGCTATACAGCTGCAAATAAAACATTTTAAAGGTGTTGTAAAGTGCTATATACAAATGTGATGCTAGATGGCGACGGTGAGCTATGCCAAGTTCAATGTATTTTTCAAAATGTTTTTTAAAAACGCATTTTCACAGCGTTTTTTTATATGTGTGTAGATTTCACATTAATGTATAGCAAAATGGGCACTGTGGGTTAAACCACGGAGCCTAGGACTAGCTGATCAGAAGGTCGGCAGTTCGAATCGCCACAACGGAGTGAGCTCCTGTTGCTTGGTCTCAGCTCCTGCCTACCTAGCAGTTCGAAAGCATGTCAAAGTGCAAGTAGATAAATAGGTATCACTCTGGCGGGAAGGTAAACGGCGTTTCCGTGCACTGCTCTGGTTTGCTAGAAGAGGCTTAGTCATGCTGGTCACATGACCCGGAAGCTGTACACCGGCTCCCTCGGCCAATAAAGCAGATGAGTATCGCAACCCCAGAGTCGGTCACGACTGGACCTAATGGTCAGGGGCCCTTTTTAGATTCCACATTAATGTATAGCAAAATGGGAAACAGGAGTTATCTCTCAACTACTTCACCAAATACTGCAAATGGACTTGTAACCTGTATCACTCAACGATAGTTTAATGCTACAAGTTTATGGATTGTTGTTTGTTGATGGAATCTCAAGTAATTGCATTCAGCCTTTTTACAATAAAACTCTCTCATGTAATTTCCTTGGGGAAGGAAAAAAACAGTAAATTGAGGAACCAAAAATGTGCTTGAACATTTAAAGTTAATATTTAAATTTAACAGTGCATTCCTATACACATCTATTGAAAAGAAAATCCCATTGACTTCCGTGGGCTGATTCCTCGGAAACTGGGTGAAGAACTGCAGCTCAGGTCAAAGATTAATCTCCCATTGGGAGAAATGTAAAAGGCTTGTTTTAGATGTGTCAGAGAGGAACAGGCGGAGAAAGAATTATGCTTTTGTGTTCCTTGTTACCCCAATGTCTCCATCATGTCCCAAACAACGCTCCTGAGCCTATTTCCTTAGAAGCAAGTCTGCTTGTGCTCAGTGAGGTTTACTCCCAAGTAAGTGTGTTTAGAATTGCAGCCTTTGAGGCTTTTGCACATCGAGGTCCTCAAGCCACCCCAAATAAACCACGATTCACACATAATTTTAGTTTAAGGTTTTTGGCATAATTTTGACCACAACTTTATTAAAATACAAAACACGTGAGTGGTTGTGACTGTCTGACAGACAGACATTTCACACAACCACGAAAGTCAGAAAGGGAGAACATTTTGGGGCAAGCGATGGAGAAGGGGACCTTCTCTCACCTCTCCCCGCATGCTCCCTGGGGCTTGCCGGTCCTAGCCCCATTCCAGGGATTTGGACGAAAAGATGGCAAACCCCTGGATTCCTTTAACGGAATTCCCTTTCCGCAGCAACCATGGAGGAGCAGGCCCAGCCTATCCTAACCCCTCCATGGAGGGGCAGGCCCAGCCTATCCTAACCCCTCCTCCAACCAATTTATAACCAATGCCTAACCGCAACCTTACAAGTTATGACGATTTGCTACGCAGTAGGAAAAAACCAAATGGCACCAGCCAATCAGCCAAATGGACAAAATTCCTACCGGGCCCCTGCCCCAACAGCAGACAACCCCATGACAGGCATAGCAAGTCAAAGCGAACAACCCTAAATATAGGGAGGGAGGGCAACCCGATGCGCGCAGCGAAAAGAGGAAGCTCAACGCTGCGCGCAGCGATTTTAACATTTCTAGCTGTCAATCAGAAAATGGCAACATCAAAATCTCCCCCACAACAAGGGGAGCCCAATCACAACAGTGGCCAACTCAATTTTACCCGCCCAGCAACAGTCTTGTCAGCCCCCACCTCAACATGTGCTCTCCATGACGGAGAACACACTTTATCAATGCAGGTTCTCTTTCTTTGAGTTATTTGCGTGTTGAGGTCCCCAGGTCCACCCCAATAACTCACACATCACACAGAATTTTTGTTTAAGATTTTTGGCATAATTTTGGCCACAACTTTATTAAAATACAAATTTGTGAGTGGTTGCTTAGGCATTGGTTGCGACTATCTGCCCCCACCATGGGGGACAGACTGACATTCCGCACTATGCGAAAGTCAGAATAGGGGAATACACCTGGGGATTACGCGGAGCAGGGAACCTGCCCTCACCCCAAATGCAACCAGGAGCTCATTGCTATGGCCCGAGCCCCCTTGACAGAGTGGACAAGCAATAGTTAGCCCCCAATTCCTTTAACGGAATCCCTTGCAGCAGCAGCATTAGAGGGGCAGGCACAGCCAATCCATGCCCCTCAACCAACCAAACCATAAACCAATGCCTAACCGCAACCTTACAAGTTGTGACGATTTGCTACGCAGTAGGCAAAAACCAAATGGCCCCAGCCAATCAGCCAGATGGACAAAATTCCTACCAGGCCCCCGCTCCAAAGCAGACGACCCCATGACAGGCATAGCAAGGTCAAAGCGAACAACCCTATTCTAGGGAGGGAGGGACGGGCAATCCGCTGCACGGGCGAAAAGAGGAAGCCCTAGCCTCGTGCAAGGAGTTTTACTATTTCTGGCTGTCAATCAATAAATGGCAACATTAACTTCTTCCCAACAACAAGGGAAGCCACAATCGCATCAGTGGCCAACGGTCAATTAGCCCGCCCCCAACTTTGGAGTGTCCTGGCGGCCCCCACCGCAACACGTGCTCTCCATGAAGGAGAACACGCTTTCTCATAAATCATTCCTTCCCCCTTCTTTTGAGATGTGTGCTCCAAAATTATTTTGAATCTGCTTACATTTAGGAACTTAGGAGGCTGTCCTTTACTGAGACAGATCACTGGTCAATTTAGCTCAGTAGTTTCTAACACTGGCTAGCAACAGATCCCCAGAATTTCAGACAGAGATCCTGGGGGTTAAACCTTAGGCCTTCTTCAGGCAAAGCACAGAGCTATGGCCCTTTGCCAAATCAAAAATGGAATGCGACATTGGGAAAAATATTTTTGCCCTTCTGACCATGAATTTTAAAAAATACCCCAAGTAATCCTGGAATCCTTACTGATAATATGGTTGTGTTCTTCTGTTCTTACTACATTATGATGATGCTAAACACAGAGACTTCAAAGAAAGCTTTCATTATGAGATCCTTTTCTATTAAAGCCATCTCTCTCCTTCTTTTGGCATTATAGCAGTTTAATGCTGGCTGCATTGTCAATACTAAGCACTTATGAGTTGGGAGCTCTTGTCTGTTATTAACTCATATGGAATACTGTAGTGATCAAACTGTGATTTACAGTGTGTTATTACATTTCTACTTGATGTCTTCGGCAAGGGTTCAATTTGAAAATAATTTGAGTAGTGGCTCACCAGTAAGAGGTAATCTTTCGTATTTAATTCAAATGGATCTGCCATCAACCTTGACTCAAGGGCACTTAAAAATAGCATGCTGTTTAAGTGCCTGTCTTGTAATGTCTCCTCCTGGCTATTTGTAGAATTTTATATGTGGTATTTTTTTCTGCCTTAAGTCTGACTATTTATGCTTGACTGGAAGCAACCATTTTACCCACATTGATACAATATTATAAAAATGCATGTATCCCTTGATTTAGTAAAGGGAAATAATTTTGATTTTTTTTTTAAGTGCTTCAATTGTAAGAGGCTTGTATTTTTCATTTTACTTTTTTGGTATTTTATTTACTTTGTTTTTGTTCCTTTGAGTTTTTCTGCGCTAAGCAGTTTCATGTGCCAGGTTTTTGATGTGATTTCCTGTGATGTTTTACTTATTTCTTCTGTTGGAGTAGGAGAGAGAAAGCCTTATTCCTCAAGAATAGCCTCAGGCTGTGATCTCATAGTGGGACTGTGCATTTGAGTAAACATGCATAGGATCACAGTGAACAATAGGGAAAGGTAAGCTCCATTCTGTGCCCAATAAGCACAAGACATCTTTGCCCAGAGGCACTGTAATAATAATAATAATAATAATAATTATTATTATTATTATTATTATTATTATTATTATTATTATTATTATTTATACCCCTCCCATCTGGCTGGTCTTCCCCAGCCACTCTGGGCGGCTTCCAACAGAATATGAAAATACAATAGTCTGTTAAATGTTAAAGCTTCCCTAAACAGGGCTGCCTCCAAATGTCTTCTAAAAGTCTGGTAGTTGTTTTTCTCTTTGACATCTGGTGGGAGGGCGTTCCACAGGGCGGGTGCCACTACCAAGAAGGCTCTCTGCCTGGTTCCCTGTAACCTCACTTCTCGCAGTGAGGGAACCACCAGAAGGCCCTTGGCGCTGGATCTCAGTGTCCAGGCAGAACGATGGAGGTGGAGACGCTCCTCCAGGTATACAGGACCGAGGCCATTTAGGGCTTTAAAGGTCAGTACCAACGATTTGTATTGTGCTCGGAAATGTACTGTAGCCCATAGATTGCAGCAAAATACTGGGCAAGGGTGTGATAGGCTCCTGGGCAGGGCCAGATTTAGGTTAGTTGAGGCCCTAAGCTACTGAAGGTAATGTCAGTGGTGGAGCTTCATGCCCTGGCATTGGGGGGCAGAGAGCAGGCGGGGGTGGGGCTGGCACACATCCTGGGGGCGTGACGCACAGCCTGCGGGGATGTGGTGCCCAGCGCGGACGGGGGGACAGCTGCAATGGCACCCTGGGGATCACGCTGCTGGGGGAGATGCACTCTCCCCGCACTCCTCTTCCTCCATTGGTGGGTAATGGGGCCCTTTATATGTCCAGCTGTCCTTTGTCACAACAAATTGTCGCTGGTTTTTGTGTGGAATATATGCTATATGGTAATTTATGGACCTGATTGGTATCTAAAGCCATTTGCACACAACAAAATATGTATTTTATCAAAGTAATTGTTGAACTGAAATACAATTAAGAAGAAGTATATTAATAGTGAAATATAATCAAGAAAAAGTATATGGAGGGGGGCAAGACAGTGGGGCCCTAAGCTATAGCTTGTTTAGCTTATATGTAAATCCGGCACTGCTCCTGGGAAAAAGCTGCCCTGTGAATTCTTGTTGCAGAGGGGAGGGGAAAGCCTATGTAAGGCTGCTTCCCTAGGAACTCACAGCCATTTTGCTTTGAGAGCTTCCCACCCACCTATCCACCCACCCTTGAGTTAGAGCCATCACTGAGCAATTTTGGGTTGTTGAATGACAGGGTCAGAAATGAATTTCTTCCCCCCTCAACCTGATTGGCATTTGGTTGGTCCCCCCTCCTTTTCCTCCTTGAAATTAGGTCTTTCCTTTGTTAGGCAGAAGAATGTGAGAACGGAGATGGCATTGGTCAAGATCAACATAGTATAGGGAGGGGGCCATAAGGGGCCTGAGGGGAGAATTGACCATGGCAAACCCAAGTAAGTCTGCCTGGTCCCCCAGTGAGACCTTGCTTGCTTGGCTTACACCATGGCAAGGTTCAACACTGGCTGACCCCTGTCATACAGGTTTGGAGCAGTCCAACCCCAGCGGATCCATTCCATCAGCACGGGGCTTATGGAATGATGAACTGATCCTGGGACCCAATGCCATGCCAACGCTTGCCCTGCCTGCTGCTGTCAATAAACATTTGGCCTGATTTTATCCCACCACCGTTGTACAGTCTGGTTATTTTGCTGCTCTCATGGGTCACATAATGTGCCTGCCTGGGAAAAAGCCTGCTAAGAATATTTTGCTTATTAAAATTAGTTTGCCTTTTCTTCATGTTTCATATGCAACAAGCCCTTCAAATTATCTTTGATTTTGCTCCAAACAAGCTCTCAAGGAAATCCGGTGATAGACAAACCTCTCCTGAAGATGTTTGGAAGGCTTCTCTAGCAATTGGGGGGATTGTCTTGCAGTTTCTCAGATATTTTGCATCACAATGTACCCCACACTTTGCTTGGCTTTTCACTTTATTTGAATTTTTGGTAGCATGTGTCAATAGTGATGTGTGGAACACTCATTGCCCGCTTCAATAAATGTCACTAGTCTTAATCTAACTCATCATTCTCCCATCAAATTCCTCAGATGTGGCAAAATGTAGTGGGACTTCCTGCTTGGCTAGAAATCGTTCAGTATTAAGTGCAGAAAAAGGTTCAATTTAAACTTTAACATCTCCTTTGGATTGATGGGAAGTGGGTGTCAGGGCTGGAGGTCAGGCAGAGCTAGTTGTCAGTAACTCTTTATTCAAGGAAACAGAATATAACTTTATTCAAGGAAACAGAATATAACCTTGCCACCATAGAGCAGTTTCCAAGACTGAAGGTCCTACCCCTCCTAAAGCCCCCTCCTCTCCCAGATGTTTCCCAAGTAGTTTCAAACTGCATCTACGCACCTCTGGTCTCTGTTCTGCTCTTCTCATTATCCTGCACTTTTTTGGAAACTGGGGGGAGGGGAACCTGTTGCAGCAGGAGAGGGACACTCCCAAGATTCTTCACTTGCTTCAGCCTTGGAGTCTGAACTGCTCCCTATCACAGGTTCCTCTTGCTCACTAAACCCTGTTGTGTCTTCAGCATCCAGCACCTCCTCCCAGTCTTCCCCCTCTGACCTCTCCTTGCTGTCCCACCAATCCCTGGGCTCTGAGCTTCCCTCCTCTTTGATTTCTCTTGGAAGTTCCCCAGCTGGTGCCTCCCACCACTCAGCATCATCCAGCCAGTCCCTGACATCAGGTGAATTCCTTTGAAAGACTTATGTAGAATGTCCTAGACCAGGCTTCCTCAAACTCGGCCCTCCAGATGTTTTTGGCCTACAACTCCCATGATCCCTAGCTAGCAGGACCAGTGGTCAAGGATGATGGGAATTGTAGTCTCAAAACATCTAGAGGGCCGAGGTTGAGGAAGCCTGTCATAGACCTAGTTCTCACTGAGATGAAAAAAACCTGTGGCTGGGCTGAAATATGTTAGACCACAGGTATGGTTTGATATGATTTTGGCTCCTCCACTCCCATTAATAATTATTTTATTTATTTATTTATTTATTTATTTATTTATACCCCGCTCATCTGGCTGAGTTTCCCCAGCCACTCTGGGCGGCTCCCAATCAAGTATTAAAAACAATACAGCGTTCAATATTAAAAACTTCCCTGAACAGGGCTGCCTTCAGATGTCTTCTAAAGATAAGATAGCTACTTATTTCCTTCACATCTGAAGGGAGGGCGTTCCACAGGGCGGGTGCCACTACCGAGAAGGCCCTCTGTCTGGTTCCCTGTAACCTTACTTCTCGCAATGAGGGAACTGCCAGAGGGCCGTTGGTGCTGGATCTCAGTGTCCAGGCTGAACGATGGGGGTGGAGACGCTCCTTCAGGTATACAGGACTGAGGCCGTTTAGGGCTTTAAAGGTCAGCACCAACACTTTGAATTGTGCTCGGAAACGTAATGGGAGCCAATGCAGAACCGGTGTTATGTGGCCCCGTGGCCACTCCCAGTCACCAGTCTAGCTGCTGCATTCTGGATTAATTGCAGTTTCCGGGTCCAGTGCGTTTAGAAATACTTATTTATTTTTATCCACAATGCTTAGTTCAGAAAGGGGACTCAACAGTGGGTTGCAAAAACATTGACAGAACCATTCCCAACTTTAGCTTGGTCTATGGTTTTTATTGCCTTTGGAGATGCAACAGGTCGATCGGTGCCTTGCTGAGAACCCATACAATACAATAATGGTCTGAGGGAGAGGGAAGAAAGAGGTCTCTTATTTCCTCTTTTGCATATATTATCAGAGACAGATCTCCATTTCAGTCTTGAGCTTTTGCTATTGTTGGCTTTATAATACAAGTTATGTTACTTGTCATAAAATTTATGCCTTTCTTTTACTGTTCTTTCCACCTCTGATGGGTGATTTGAAGTGTTGAAGCAGTTCTGGGAGCACACTCACTGGCTTGTTTAGCACAGCTGCTGAGTAATTTGTGGGAAAATCCATAGAGAACTGCTTCAGGTGTCCAGATTGTAAGCAGAAAATTGGTGAGCAGTACCTTAATTCACAAGCAGACCTTTTGCATTGATGTGTTTAAGGGCAGGAGAAAAGGAACACTGTCATTTCAGTCTATAAAAGCTATAAGAAGACATAAGAAACTTTGAAGTATTACTAAATGCTATATTACTGGGCACCATCGACAATATGCAAAGGAAATGTCGCTGCAGTTTCTTCTGTGCTATTTCTGTCTGCTTTTTTAATACACCCAAGCATCCTATTTTGGATTTTAATTGATGGCTGCTCAGCATGCATCTCCCATTAAAAAAAGGCAGATAGAGGCTTGGCTGTATAAAAATGGTAAAGTAATGCGGTTGCAGCTTTTTTTTTCAATTACTTTTTGTTTCCTTTTAAGATACCCTGATATCCTATATACATTTTTAACTGATGCCTACCATGTGTGCAATTAAAGAACCCCCAGCAATTAAAAGACCTATAAAAGAACCCAGGGTGCCATAAAATGATGGAATATGTCACTGAAAATAGTGTGCAACACCATTACCTTATGCTTTCTTATGCAGCTAAATTTTATGTGTGCAGCAGTACTTTGCTATGTTATGTTCAGCAGTGCTTCTTTTAAGAATGTTGGGATACAGCCACTGTTGTCCAACGGCAGACCCATTTACACAAGCATCAAACCAGTAACTTAGAAGGCAGTTATTGCAGTTGCAATGGTAAAAAGAATCCTGGGGAGAGGAAACAATTATCAAATCATCCTACTCTGTATTCTACTATGCATGATTCTTCAACATCAGCTTCATTGGACTGGTCATGTTGTGCGGATGTCTGATCATCGTCTTCCAAAGAAACTACTCTATTCCAAACTTTGAAATGGAAAGCGCAATGCTGGTGGTCGACAAAAGAGGTTTAAAGACTGTTTCAAGGCAAATCTTAAAAAATGTAGTATAAACACCAACAATTGGGAAACACTTGCCGGCTAGCGCTCCAACTGGAGAACAGCCTTTACCAAAGGTGTCGTGGGCTTTGAAGACACTCAAACTCAGGAGGCAAGGAAGAAATGTGATAACTAGAAGGCATGCTTGGCAAATCCGCACCGTCATCAACGCCCACCTGAAAACCAATGTCCCCACTGTGAAAGGACACGTGGATCCAGAATTGGCCTCCATAGTCACTTATGGACTCATTGTTAAAACCATGTTTATGGAAGACAATCTTACTTGGCTACGAGTGATCGCCAAAGAAAGAAAGAAAAAAGGATAATGATGATGATGGTGATTTGTATACCATCCTTCATCCGTAAATTTCAGGGCAGTTCACAGAATAAATAACAAGATAAAAACGTGAAATGCATAATAAGAACAAAATCAAAACAAACCAATAAACTCCCCTCCGAAGGCTTCTGAGGTCCATGATCCTTTGAACACAGAGCACAGCACTTGGAGCATACATTGTCGAGTCTTTGAAGGAGTTTGAGGGCATGCATCAGATACCAATGCATACATGGAGCTTCACAAGCCAGAGAATGTTTGGCGTACATAACCTGGTGTATATCAGTCTTTCTCAAAATGGCCATTTCTAGAATTTTTGACTTCATCACTCATCAGCTCCAGCCAGCATGGCCAATAGTCAGAGTTTTCGTAGTTCTAATCTCAAACTGAAGGGCACCAGGCTGGGGAAAAACTTGTGTGTACAATATACAAGCCAAACATCATTCTGACCGGAAAAGGACGAACTACTTGTGTGCATTTGCTGGCGCTCTTACAGAACCCAGGGACTTAGAAAGCTGTGTTATACTGAGTCACGCCATTGGTCCACCTAGATCGGAATTGTTTATAGTGCCTGGGAGTGGCTCTCCACAATTTCAGGCAAAATTAACTCCCAGCCGTACCTGTAGATGTTGGTGCCTTCTGCATGTGAAGATTCTCTTTCACAGAGCTAAAGCCCTTCCCCAAAGCTTATGTGCCCAAAGTAATACAGTCATACCTCATGTTACGGACGCTTCAGGTTACGTGTTTTCGGGTTACAGACCGCGGGAAACCCGGAAGTACCGGAATGGATTACTTCCGGGTTTCGCCACTCGTGCATGCACAGAAGCATTAAATCATGCATTGCGCATGCGCAGAAGACCAAATCGCGCCAGTGCCTATGCAGATGCGGCGCTTCAGGATGCGGACGCTGCAGGATGCGGACGTGCCTCCATCACAGATTACGTCTACAACCCGAGGTTCCACTGTAATGAGTGTTATAAAAATACAGCTGCAATTTCTTTCATAAGATTGATTAATATATTGACCACACGTTGGCTAAGGAGTGAGTCTGGAGCATGAATCTGAGGACGTGCCCAAGTCAGCAGAAGGGTGGTGCTCACATTATACAATATTTCATAACCATAAAATAAAATTCCTTCAGCAGGCATAGTAGAATGGTAGGAGCCTAGAGTGCTATTTATTGCAGAAACTTGAGGCATATTTTCTCAAGTAAGTTATAAATACTCTTGTAGACTCAGGTTTGGAACCTGAGGAGTGCAACCAAGTTTCGGATTTTGTATTGATTTTTCTTTTAATCAAACCCATTTATTCCTTTTTAAATTAGGCCAGAGTCTCCTGGAAGAAATTTAAAAACATATTTGCTTATTGGAACTTAATTCTATTTAAACCTTTAGAATCATAGCTTCAAGATAGAACACATTATGATATCAATGACCATTGAACAAAATATCCTTTGGAATCAAAGAAGTCATTTCTAGCCTGATTCTATTGAAAGTTTTCATATTCTTTTCCTGAAAAACAGTTGTCCTTTTGCAAGCAAAGATAAGGGTAATCAAAATTTTATGCTTCAGGGTGAACACTGATTGTTTACCACGGGAAAAAATATCTGTCTTGCAAACAGCTTTGCAAAATTCATGAAGTACATTCAGATTTATGTATTTGTTTTGCAAAGAGGATGCTGATAATGAGTAATGGAAAGGAATGTACCAATTTAGTTAAAAGGGCAGATGAAATGTCAGTGTGGAGAGTCAGTGTGGTCTAGTGGTTATAGTGTTGGACTAGAACTGGGGAGTCAAATCCCTGCTCAACCACAAAACACTCTGGGTGACCTTAGACCGTCAGGATATAATGGAGAAGAAAACCATGTATGCCACACTGAGTCCCTTGGAGGAAGGGTCGGATATAAATGGAATTTAGATCCATACCTCATAGTTCCGTGTAAAGACCAAGGTTGTCTTTTTAGAAAGTACATTTCTGTAAGCTGTCCTTTACTTATGTGCTTTAAAACCCTCATCTTTATTGCCCACCAAATTCTTGAACTTATTTGTTACTCTTCGATATAACATAAGATGTAAGACTGGAAATTTTTTTGTTGGAAATATGTTTGGTTAATATTGGGGAAATTGTCCACCTGGGACTTAAATACAGATTTACAGTGGTACCTCTGGTTGTGAACGGGATCCATTCCAGAGCTCCATTCGCAACATGAGCAGACTGCAACCTGCATCTGCGCATGCACGGGTCGCAATTCACCGCTTCTGCGCATGCACGTGATGTCATTTTGAGCATCTGCGTATGCGTGAGCGACGAAACCCAGAAGTAACCCTTTCCGGTACTTCTGGGTCGCCATGGGACGCAACCTGAAAACGCGCAACCTGAAGAGGTATGACTGTATTATATTTAAAATGCTATAGCATATCATTAATCATAAGAGGCTGTCACTGCCACTTCCAGAGTGAAACTTTTAAGAATCAAGGAGCAAAGAGATATACTTATAGTGACAGCAAGGTTGAGCACCTTAGTGACATCCCTCACATACCACCACCGTGTGTATGAAACCCATTGGTGAGACATTGCAAGTATTAAATAAAATGGTCAACTCTAAGTGTTCTCTGTGCCATCTTGACAAGAGGTAAGGATTGTTTTAACACAAAAAGAATGTAGGCGTGTGCTGGAATGGTCAACTAGGTGGACTCAATCATTCTCCAGCACCTTCACATGGATACAAATTTTCCAGTGCATAAATCTACTGTTAAGGGGTGAGATATATTTTAAGTCTGGAAAGATATAAAATGAACATCGATCTTTCGTGGTCAAGGTTCAAAGGAGACCCTGGACTTGAGATCCACAAGGTTGGCAGGAAACAAAGCAAAGAGAAATCTGCTGCATCAATTTGCATAAAAACTTGAGCAATTTTTGGAAGGGTTGGAGGAATGTACCAAAATACTGTCTTTCAAAGAACGAGAAGCAGTTTCTAACTCTTTGAAAATGCAAGAGATTTCCAAAGTGGGGCAGAAAGAAAGCATCAAAGTAGTAGAGTTAAAAGCCCGTAAAATCCATTTTCTTTCACACAGAAGATCATTAAAAAGTTGCTGTGGATAATATTGCCTTTCGAAGCCGGGAAATTGGGCCACCACCCTATTATTGCCACCTGCAGAACTCACAGTGGCAAACACATTTCAGCCTATTATAGCATTTCTGACTGCAGCAAGAGGGTGCCAGCTTCCTAATCCCTATAAATCTCAATGATCAGATTGAAGATCACCTTCTTTCTTGGGTTTCCAGCACTGAAATTACAAATATAAACGGTATTGATTTCAGAATGTGAGATGGGGTGAAAAGTACTGCAAATGATGTGTGCTTTTATATGGTAGCATGCCATGTATGTTATGACCAGGGTACTTCTACCATTAAAACATTTATGAGTACTACCCTGCTTTACGAGATGACCACCACTGATGAGAGAAGCTTCAAATTAATGACACTGCAATTGTATGCATGTTTATTCGGCCATCAGTCCCTCTGCGTTCAATGTGGCTTATTTTCTTGTTCAGTACTCTTAGGATTGCAACCTAAGAGGATATTTCACAAAGATGTGGAAGTCTCCCAACCTGTTTCAATGGTCATTTATGAAAAACATCTACAGTTTTAAATCATCTTAAATTTAAATTGTCTTGCTCTTTAGATTGTGTTGGTTATAATTCATATTTATCTCTTGGCTATTAAATATAATATTGATGAATAAAATAATGTGAATACACAGTTTCCTGATAAAATGAGTGTGGAGATTTCGTGTTGTTTGTGGACCTTGAAATTCCAAACCAAGATATCTCAAGTCCTCTTTAAGACTCAACTGAAGTCTACCTGTAGATCAAAAGAAGCTAAGCAATGGAAGGCAGAGGAACCATGAAAATTCTTGCAAATGGAACCCCTTCCTCAGAAATACAGTAAATAATTAGCCCCCTCTGGAAGACAGTAGCCTCCATTTTTAGTCTAATACAGTGGTACCTCAGGTTCAGAACTTAATTCGTTCTGGAGGTACGTTCTTAATGTGAAACTGTTCTTAACCTTAGGTACCACTTTAGCTAATGGGGCGTCCTGCTGCAGCCGCACCGCCACCGCACTATTTCTGTTCTCATCCTGAAGCAAAGTTCTTAACCCGAGGTACTACTTCCAGGTTAGTGGAGTCTGTAACCTGAAGCGTCTGTAACCTGAAGTGTCTGTAACCTGTGGTACCACTGTACAGGTATAGGTGGTTGTGCTATACTGAACTGATATATTTTACTTCTGTTATTCTGACAGTGGCTATCTTGGCGATATGTAATGTGGATTAAAATTATTTTCAGTGTTGTAAGCCACCATGGGAAACTATTGTCTTTTGCATGTTGGTGAATAAATTTAATAAATAAATAAGCCAGGCTTGAGGTTCATTGCAAATGTCAATAATTATGTTTGGTTAATATTTTCACATGATGAGCCATGCAAAAACATTAACATCCCATTTTTAATTTGCAAAGCCTTATCAGGTAGCATGCTGATTGCTTGTGTATCAAATACATTTGAGGCAAAGGGAGAAGGCCTCTGTTGTTGCCATCGGGGGATGACTTTTCCCACTTGTCTTGCCCCATCCTACAGCCCCAGGGGGCTTCATAAAAAAAAGCTTTCCAGAAGAGGAAGGGGGGATAGACTTTGGTTGCTATCAGGGGATGGTAACTTTAATCTATGTTGCCTACTCTCCAGCCTTGGGAGCCCTTATAAGGGAGCCGAATAATGGATATTTTGACATGACCTATTAGCAAGCAATATGCTTAGTTAAATGTGTATATATGTTAAATGAACTTTAACAGTTATTTTTATTTTTTTAGTGTGTTGCAGTGATATTATATATCTTATCTCTTATTGTTATATTACTGAATTTAGACTGATTTTTATTTTTTTTTTGAGAACCACTTTGAGCTCTGGTTTACTTGTGGAGCATATGGTATATAAATAAATTGACAATGACAAAATATATTTTATTTAGAAAGATTCATAGACCGTGCAATCAAAGGTGTGTGTAATAAAATGGTCAGTAAAACACAGATGAAAACAGCAAAACTGTTTTTTTTAATATACCTACATTAATTATCAATAATAAACAGATAAAATGGATGAACCTTTTAAAAACAAATAACTGAATTATATGTGGTACATTGGAACAAATAGAGATGCTCACTTGGAAAGTAAATGGGATTAATCATCCTATTATGAGAAATTACTCAAGACAGAAAGATATTATCTGTTTGTTTTAAGAAGAAACACAACTGAAGATGAAACTACAATATTGCACACAATCTCAACATTCCAACAGTCCTCTTGTTTGCTGAAAAGCAGTGTTGGGAATAGGTGCTTTTTCATGAAAAGGTGTTGGAGAAAGAAATGCTTAAGGCTTTCTCCACCTGTTGTCCCCACCCCTCCATTAGTTCCAGTTGCAGGAACACATAAACATCTGGAATCCAAGAAGGCGAAAGCAACATGGCAAGAGCTGCAGCAGAAAAGGGGGAGAAAGAAAGGGTTAAGGGTGCCAATTTGGAACTCCTTTCAGTGGGTTTGCCGCTTTGCTCCGCCACCTCTCTGTCCCAGTAAACAGATTTTGAGAGGTCAGGTGTGTGCAGCTTCCCTGCCACACAGGGCTCTATTGGCAACAAGGTATTCAGCTAGTGAATTGTTTGTTTGGATAGGGAGAACAATTTAGCCTGTGTGTGTTGGGATTCACAGGATGCTGTGTAAGTAAGTCTGCAGGCTTCAGTTTGCAACAGGCTGATTCAATACTCTCTGTGGAATGGTAATGTGATTGGCTGTCACCGGTTTAAAGGTAAAGCCTGTCCAATAGTAATTGTGGTGGTGGTGGAGTGGTGTAGATGAGTGTGGAGTCTTCTTTTGCCTCAAGGTGCAGGTACTCTGTCTGAACTGCTTCTGTAGGTATTTGTGTATATATATAGCTCACAATAATAAATACTGCACTAAAGAACCTGGGACTCTGAGCATTCTGCTAAAAGCGCCGCGAGGAATTCGCAACAGGGTTATAGGCCCAGCATGCTTCCACTGCACCAGAGTACAGGTGGCAGTTATCTAGCCATGGGTGCTGGAGGTGAGCTGCAGGGATGGAGCAGTCCAGAGCTGGCATGTTGCTGGAGAAGCTGACGACCACGAACTACAGCACCTGGTCGGTCCGCATGCAACACTTCCTCAAGCGTGAGGGCCTGTGGAAGGTGGTGGAAGATCCACCGCAGTCCCCTGAGGAGGATGAGGACGATGTTGAAAAGCTGGCACTAGTAGAGGCCCCTCTCTAAAGCAGGGGTGGCAAATTCTTCAGACAGTGTTGGACTCCGACTCCCCGAGAGCCCCAGATGGTTCATAGTCAAGGACAGTGGGATTGTAATCCAGAAACATCTGGAATGTCATGGGTCCCCCATCCCTGTTCTAAAGCTAAAGGAACCATTAGAAAGAAAATGTATTGTTTGAAAGTTTGGGTGAGAAAAATGTAGGTGATCAACAGACGT
Source organism: Podarcis melisellensis (assembly GCF_964234715.1). Classification (NCBI taxonomy): domain Eukaryota; kingdom Metazoa; phylum Chordata; class Lepidosauria; order Squamata; family Lacertidae; genus Podarcis; species Podarcis melisellensis. The sequence goes on from NC_138531.1 coordinate 8,702,602, forward strand.
ACTCCTGTGGCCAATGGCAGCTCTTTGAGGGGAAATAGTTTGAATTTTGATAACTTTATAGAAAGAGGTGCAATTACTGGGAAGGAGAGTGTAACGGACTGATGAGCCCTTTCAAGGCTAAAACAGGGGAAATGGAGGAGAGAGCTGTCAGAAAACAGGAAACAGAACTATTATAATAGGAAAAAGAAATGTTTATTTTATTAATCACATTAGGGGTCTTAACAAAAGTCTATAATTTTAAGCTTATGTAATTCATTTATTTTAACGGACTTTGTTGAAACAAGAGGAGCTGTCAGTTAGCAACTAAACAAAACGAGTTAAGCTCTAGTTCTTTGTTCATTTGTAAAGTACCAACAATTGTTTGAAAGTATGAAGGTCCGTACGAGGAGCTTATCTTTATTCCCTGTTCCCATCATGCCTTTTTAAACTGCAAATAATTTGCCACCCTGTTTTGTGCAGATATGCATTGCATTCTGCATCCTGTGTGAACTACTGAAAATCGTTACATGCTTTTCTTTAGGCTGACTTTAGAGAGATATTTCCTATTTACAACTTTAATTACAAAAGATCAAATTTCCAGGTAGGAACAGATTGCCTAAGACTGCAGAGAAGTCTAAACGATGAGAAATTTGGGGCAGGCTTATGCATAACAATAAGTGTTTCCTTAAAACTGTTTGCCATCTTTTTAAAAGAGCATTGAGGCAGAGGATTAAAAATCTAAACAGAATTTCACTTTCAATATCACCAACACTTTCCTGTTAAACAAAAGTTATAAAATCTGTAATGCACAATATTTTGGGTGGCTATTGTACAAAAAGTAAAAGGAAGGATGCCTTCTCTTTTAATACTTTGTCAGTAAGAGAGAGAAGGGACGCAGGTGGCGCTGTGGGTTAAAGCCTCAGCGCCTAGGACTTGCCGATCGAAAGGTTGGCGGTTCGAATCCCTGCGGCGGGGTGCGCTCCCGCTGCTCGGTCCCAGCGCCTGCCAACCTAGCAGTTCGAAAGCACCTCCGGGTGCAAGTAGATAAATAGGGACCGCTTACCAGCGGGAAGGTAAACAGCGTTTCCGTGTGTGGCTCTGGCTCGCCAGATGCAGCGATGTCACACTGGCCACGTGACCCGGAAGTGTCTCCGGACAGCGCTGGCCCCTGGCCTCTTAAGTGAGATGGGCGCACAACCCCAGAGTCTGTCACGATTGGCCCGTATGGGCAGGGGTACCTTTACCTTTACCTTTTACAGTAAGAGAGAAGTTTCTCTCTTATTTACAGCCAGGTATCTTTAATAGGAGGACTGCAAAACACTGTGACCCAAAGAACCACACAGAACCTACCAGCCATGTATCCTGGTCTTCCAAGTAGAGTGGTACCTCGGGTTAAGAACTTGATTTGTTCAGGAGGGACCACTAGGGGCGCATCAGAAGATGGCGGACAATAACATCTCTCCGACCCACACAAGGTAAATTGGAGGCTGTGATGGGAGTAAATAGCCTCCCTACCCCCCCCCCAGGATTGTGGTGGGGGACTGCCCTTGCCTGTTGTGCCCTATACCACTCCCGAAATTGTGGGGATGGGGGCATTAGGCACAATGCCCTCCTGTGGGATTTCGGCGCTCCTGGACGCCGTCTCTGATCTGCGCCACTAGCTGCAAGAACTTCAAAAGAAACAATTTGGATGAAACGAATGCACTTATTTCAAGGAAGAAGGAGGAGTAAAGACTGCTAACAGAAGAGATCTCTGATAAAACAAGACGAGTCGGAGGAGCAAGTATAAATCATGAGAAGATACGCCAAGACTCGGTATGGCAAAGGGACTGATGGGGGAGGGGGGAAAACCTTTCTTTCCCTCATGTGATTAAACAAGAATCCCCCCCCCCCCACAAGTCAGAAATGTCATTTTAAGGACTTAAGCTGTGGATTTAAGGCTGTGTGGAGATAAACTTTTGAACCAAAGCATGTTTTAAGAAGAGCGTGGAATGTAAAAGGGCTTTGGAATGACGCAGTTAAAAATTCCGTCGCCATAAGTTCTGTCGGAGGACTTAAGTCTGAGAGGAGAAATAGAGAAATAGAGCTGTTTTTATATTGTGGGTGAAACTCCTCAGTGGGACTTAAGAACGACAGTTCTGTAATTAATGATGGAAAGAGTGCTGTTATCTATGAAGGCGATGATATATGGAAACCATCTCGATTTGAGGATTGGAAGAATGGGAAAATTCACACAGGATTATTATTGGTGTTTATCAACTTAAGGAGACTATCAGAAGAGATCATAAAGAAAAAAGAGAAAATATATGAACAAGAGGTGATGTGGAAACAGCAAGATAAGACTGGATAGAATTATGAACTTTGTTTGGAGTGATTTGGACATTAACGCAGTGGCAAGAAGATGATCAGAATCCCCCTTCGGATCTTGAAATATGGGTTCCCTCAACAAAATTTAAAATTCGGCTTTGTAATTCGGAATTTATGTGATGTGATTTGATTGGCCGGTTAATAAAAATTATTTTTTTAAAAAAAGAACTTGATTTGTTCTGCAGGTCCATTCTTAACTTGAAACTGTTCTTAACCTGAGGTACCACTTTAGCTAATGGGGCCTCCTGCTGCCACTGCACCACCGCCGCACGATTACTGTTCTCATCCTGAAGCAAAGTTCTTAACCCGAGGTACTATTTCTGGGTTAGCAGAGTCTGTAACCTGAAGCGTCTGTAACCCCAGGTACCACTGTATTTCATATTCTCCTGTCTCTCCAGGAGGCAATTCAAGCCCGTGGCACACACTGAGAAAGCGCTTATGAACCAGGTTTTGCTTGATATGTCACAGCAGATCTTCTGTAGCAGTTGGATTCCCAGGATTTTAGACAGGCCATGCTGCGGCAATTTGGCCAACTGACAGCCAAGGGAAAGCATAGCCAAGTAGGCCTTGTTTGGCCTGGATTGAAAGTGTCCAAAATATAGCGATAGAATGACTGGTGGTTAAAAGGCCTTCAAAATGGTCTTGAATGTGTCTTTGTCCATTCAAAATGGTCTTATTCCTACATCACACCCCAGTTGCTTTCCATTTCTGCTTGTTTTATGCAACACACATCTGGCAATAGCAATGCAAGTACATTTATCTTTATCAATGGCTTTCTTGAGATAGTTGATAGTTGTGCCAATAGCAGCACAGAATGGAGATGTTATGGTGGCCATTACCTTCCACCCTTTCCATTTATTGTTGAAAGCTCTAAACATATTATCCAAAAGAACTTAACAGGAGACTTAGACTTAATCATAACACCCTGTTTTTGATGGTTGGAGAAGTGTGACTTGCATGGTGCATACTCGCTTCTCTGCTGGCCTCTATTGGTGAGCAAGAGTGTTCTGAGGAGACTCTTCCATGGCAGAAGGTCCACAGCTCTGGTGGGCAGATGCCAATGGAAATCCCCATAATGGGACAGGGCATGGGAACCTTGGGACATTCCAGGTCTAAAGTCCTGCAAATATCCTAAGGGTTCGGATCCTGCTCAGCTGCACCAGCCTGGAGCTGGCAGAGTATAAATAGGAAAGTAAAAGGAGGAGAGAGGTTCCTTGATGGCTGGCAAGCAGTTTGGATGGCGAAGTTAAACTTCATTTTTTTCATGGTACATTTTTGCTCCTACTCAGTTCTGTGCCTGTCTACCTTTTGAGGTTGGGATTTGCATTTCAGTGTGTGACACACACACATATTCCACTGAGCTCCAAAGATAATTGAGGAATATTCTAAAGTAAACCAAATGAAGACCACAATTAAGATTCAAATAGCCAAACTAATTATTTTGCAGCACAGTCAATAACTTCAAGAGGAAATTTGAGGAAATTTCTTGATTATCACAAATAACATTCATGTGGCTATGAAACTATTTTGTTAACTTGGAGCCCTTTAAAGGATATGTTTAAAGAGAGTTTAATATATTCATGGCTTTAAGTGTGATCAAGAGGCTCAGTGAGATTCTGGGTATCACTGAACTAGATATTTTGGAACAAGGACAGATTGAAGGGCAAAATAGGTTCATCGCTAAAGAAAATGCTTGTAAGATTGCTAAATCTATATTCTCAAAAGGGTAGAACATCTAGCAATTTTGACTGCAGTTGGTAATGGATATTATTGACAACCGTTTCTGTCTCTGTAATGGGCACACATGTAATCATCTGTGTTTTGTGAAGATCTTCTTCCTAATCTCAAGTAGTTTGTAGATGATGATGGCCTGCTCCATGTATGTCTATTATCACATTTATCTTATTGCAAAGGCTCTCAGTATCAATTGAAGTTCAACTAAAATGGCTCCCATGAGTGGAAGCCCCATTCACTTTCAACGACTAGACTGATAATTGGCACAATCCCTTAAGACACATTGGCTTCCTTACTTGTGTTTTAAAAATGCATCAAGGGTGATGGTCAGAACAGGGCCACATAACTATACCTTTGCAATTAAGGAAAAGTCAGAAAATGATTCATGAAGTCTAGAGAATGTCCTAAGAATTCTGTAGGACATGGAACTTTTATTCAAGCTTGACCTTCTGACATTACTGAGATGTGAAACTAACCATTTTCTGGCCAGAGGCCATTGTGTGTTTACAAACTGTGAGTAGGAAAAGGTAAAGTCAGAAGCAGCTGCTACTTCACCCATCACTGTTCCTGCTCCTAAAGAAGAAGCATTTACACCACTGATAACACTAGGGGTGACTGTGTTGGATTCTGGGGAAACCTCATGGCACCTAGCCTAGTGAGCTGCTGTCAACACTCAGAATTCAGATCTGTCTTCGTGCGTAGAAAGGAAAAAGGATATGTATCAATAGCCTATACTTAATAGTCCCTAGACTATTAAATAGTCTAAATAGTCCCTAGACTGGGTTGTCTTGAAATACAGATCTCATCTTTCTGATCTTGCTTGAAGTACCTTCTGCTGCGCTCCAAGCTCTAACATCCACCTTTATTACTAACTTAAGAATCCTGGATTGAATAGCATCTCCAAGAAATGCCTGCACGGGTCTCTTCTTAAGTCTCTTCTTAAGTGTGGCTGCTTTTCCTATTGTTGGGATCCATGCTGCACCAATTATTATCCATATGGACTACCCGTAGGGAGGGGGGAATCAGTTCCTTATGCTTTCCTCTCAGGTTCTGATTTTTTAAATTTCCAAGTCTCCACATTTCTTCATCAGTTTGGGATCCCCCTCCCCCTTCTTCTTCAAAGTCCATATGAAAATTCACCAGCATTTTTGTGAAATATGCATTTCTGTTTGTTATTTTCGCTTATATATAGCACCATGATGGCTTGTGTGGGGAGAAAAGATCAAGTCTCCTCCAGTATATGAAAGAATCATTGACCGGTTGCCTGGAGGTGATTCTGACTGCAGCTCAGCAGGCAAATAGCTGTTTAGAAGCTTGAATTGTGGTCATGTTTTTTTGGACTGTATTTTTATATATAATTCAAGAGCTGATGGAATATATTTACCTTTCAGCCTCTCCTCATAAATAAGGCATGTGATATGGTATTATGTTTCTGGCACATGCTGAAAACCTACTTGTTTGCCCAGATGTTTCCTGGCTCTCAATATTGGCTTGTGCAAATGGTGGAAAGCTACTGTGGTATTATTATGAATTTTGTCTTCTCGTGGACATGTGTTATGGTTAATACTACTTTCGTTGATGGTTTTATTATTTCTCTACACTTCTTTGAAATGTTTAAATATCCATCCATCCATCATTTTATTACGGTCATAGACCATCAGTTTACTTAAATATGAAAGGGTATGTGAATATTTTAAATAAAATTAAAATAAATAATTACTGGGGGAAACCTTTTAAATATGTATTTTTTTATTATTGAGTTTAGCACAGGGGAACTATTTTAAAACTTTTATATACTATGGGGGTACAGGAGGTACCCCAACACCTTTCCAAAATCCTTTGTTGGTAGAGCATGATTCATGATAGGAGTGAGAAAAAGACAGAAGGCTGAATGGAGAGTGGAGTCTCAGATTATCGCTTCTTTTCCATGGAGTTGGTACCCAGCTCTTCCCATAGGCCAGTTCCCTTGAACTTGAGAGAGATTTTGTAATGAAAAATAAACCTCCTGTGAGTATGTTAAGTGTAATTGTTTAATTGTACATTGAAATGAAAAATAATACTGGTAAAAGCATAACGTGAAAAGTTCCATTGCACTAATAAATAAAAGCTCTCAGAGAGCCTAACAATGATTTAGTAGGGCTGTATATCCGCTGATTGTGTCATGAGATATTTAACTTAGCTCACATGAGAAAGTATTGTATTATGAGTATCCCTTTTGAGTGTTTTAGTAGTTTTTTTTGTTCTGAAGTAATTGAAGAGAAGGATGTGCTAATAATTCTCTCTAGGAAAGGAATGCAGGCTGAAATGGAGGAGCGGCAGAACTTTGTCTTTAGCTCTGAACAGAATAAATTCATATTTCTAAGATATTTTTACTGTGATGGGATCAGCACATGATATTATGCAACTATCTGGATGTAACATTATTTGTTTGGTGTTTGTTTTGACGCACTTTCTGTTAGAATAGCTTTTGAACTATATTCTTCCGGAGGCGGCGCAAAACGGCAATGGCGGTCCTCTTTACTGTGTGAAGAGGGGCTCCGCGAAAAAGGGTCGTCCGCTGCGGCAAAGTGGAGACCCATTAAGATAAACCGCAGGCAGAGCGAGCCTGCGGCCGTGGGACTCGGCAGGTGCCAGAAGCCCCCCCAGAAACGAAGAAGGGACCTCGTAAGAGGCTCCGGAACGTGAAAGGGGGAGCGGCGCTGTGAGTTCATCGCTCTTTTCGCGGAAGTGAAGCCGCGCTGCTGCTGCCGATGAGCGTCGACCTTTCTTCTTGAAAAACATCGGAATTGGCTGCAATTTACCCGTGAGTAAGGGGTACCAAAGATTGGCTTTAATTTGATTAATTGGGCTGAAAACGGGAGGCGAGTAACAGGAAGTCCGTCTCCCGATCCTGCTAGCCAGAGCAAAGCAAAGAATTTGAAGTGGGCTGAAGCGCTTAAAAGAGACTCTGAAAGCAGAACGAAGGGGCATTAACAGACTGTGTACTTAGAAGTCAAAAGGATATATTGGCTAAACTTTCTGGTCTTTTTGCTACGGAACTTTCTCCCTACTTTTGAGCGATGTGGAGTTAAAGGGGATAACCGAGCTGTCGGGCTGCCAGTGTGTAAAAGGAGAACTGTCAAACTGCTGAAACTTTTTCTGGAGTATAAACTGTTACATTGATTGATACACTAGCGCTTTAACATTGATGCTGGAACCTTTCTGTCACCTTGTGGCACTACTTTGAAACAGAATTATCTGGAAGCCTCCCTTTTGAACTTGGGGATTACAAAGGTCGAAATAGGAACTTTAATGGCGGAAAAGAGACTTTCCTTCTTATGAAACTGCGAAACACCCCCCCTAGAGGAATTGCGGAGATATAGAGGTCTGGGAACTGTACCATATTGAGATTTTTTGTGGTTAAATTGTTTACATTCTGGACTGGCCTTTCTCATGGATTGAAAGACTATTTGACCTTGAACAAAGGCAGCTGGGGAATGAGTGGCTCAGGGAAAACAAGAGCAGCTAAAGCTAAAGAAAAAGATAAGAAATCTGGGCAACTTGTTCAAACAACGTTAACTCATCAACGCAGATCCTCTGTCCCAACTGTGCTGACGGCACAGGAGGAGGAAGTTGAAACGCCTGTTACAGAAGATATGGCAACTGGAGGATCTGATCCAGTCCTGAGACAAATTTTGGAACAATTGGCACTTTTGAACAAGAAGGTGGACGATCAGTCATCTAAAATTGACCGAGCTACATCCACTATCAGTAAGTTATCAGATCAGGTTTCCCAGCATACTCAGGCTATTGAGAAACTGCAAGGAGCTACGGCAGAGAATTATAAACTAGCTGCGGAAGCCAATCAAAAAGCTGAGCAGGCGTGCAAAAAGGTTGAGGAGATCAAGGGGGAAGTAAGACCTCTGAAAAGACAGGTAGGAGAACAGCAAGCCTACCTGTCACTGGTGGAACTGAAAAGTAAGGAAAGTAATCTCAGGCTGAGGGCCGTCCCAGAACTGGAGCAGGGCAACCTAGAGGGATTTTTGACGCTTTTATTTTCTAAATTTTGGGGGGTTGAGGAAGACAAAGACTTTAAAATTGTGACGGCCTTCAGACTGGGAAGATCGGTTAAGAAAGACAAGTCCAGAGACTGTTTGGTTGTCTTGAGAACAAGAGAGGAAAGAGACAAGATATTAGGCCTACATTTTAAAAAATCTCTGGAAGTAGAAGGCAAAAGGGCAGAAATTTATAGAGACATCCCTAAATATCTGTTGGATCTTAGAGCCTCATATATAGACTTGACCAAATTGTTAAGGTACAACGCAATTCCTTATAGGTGGGAATTCCCTCAAGGTCTATCATTTACCTACAAAGGAAGGAAGGTAAGAATTAAAACACCTGAGGACCAGCAGAAGTTCCTACACGACAACGAGGAGGACCTCCAAAAGGGAGCTGCAGCTTCTTGGCCCCCACCACCGGGATCACCACCAGGACGTGTACCATCTGGATGTGGACCGGCACCACACCCGTCGGGAACGGAGGGAAATTTAGACACCCAATTGTGATACCTAAGAATTAGACCAGGATGTCTCTGCAGCTTCTTAGCTGGAATATACATGGCGGGAATTCCCCAGAAAAAAGGAAAAAAGTATTTCATATTTTGAAAAAAGAACAATTGGACATTATCTGCTTGCAAGAAACACATGTGACAAGACTCCATAGAAAAGTGTTAATTAATAAAAGATTAGGCCAAGAATTTATTTCATCGGATAAAGTTAAGAAAAGAGGAGTGGTGATATATGCAAAGGAGAGCTTGTCACCAAAATTTTTATTTAAAGACGAACAGGGCAGAATTTTGGCGATTGAAATTCAGACACAAGGAGAAAAGTTTTTAATCTTAGGAATATACGCCCCAAATGAAGGAAAATCGGAATTCTTTAAGAAGCTGCATGAGATTATGCTGGACTATTTGGATTACAACATCATTATGTTGGGAGATATGAACGGGGTTGTCTCAGTGAATATGGACAAGTCGCAAAGTGCCAACATAACGAAAGATGGCAGACTACCAAAAACCTTTTTTGAAATGACTGACAATTTGGACTTGATTGATATATGGAGGATCAAGAACCCTCTAGGGAAAGAAGGAACTTTCTTTTCTGAAGCTCACATGACATGGACGCGAATCGACCAAATATGGATAACTAGAGGACTGGCACCTAAGACTAGAAAAGTGGAAATCTGCCCAAAAACCTGCTCCGACCACAATGCTTTGAGAATGGAACTGAGATTAAATACAACCGGATCTTTCAGATGGAAAATGAATGACACTCTGCTAAGAGATCAGGAGATTGTCAAGAAGGCCCAAAAAGCTTTAAAGGATTATTTTGAAATAAATTTAAAGACAGCCGTGGAAAAAAGAATAATCTGGGACGCAAGTAAAGCAGTTATGAGAGGGTTTCTAATACAGCAGAACACGATTAAAAAAAGGTTCTGGAATGAAAAGAAGGAGAAGATCTTGGAGAAAATAAGAGAAGGAGAGAAAAAATTGAGATCTAGGCCTAAATCGAAGGAAGTGTTGAGAGAAGTGAAGTTTTTCCAGGCACAATATTCGAAACTGATAAATCAAGAGGTGGAATGGAAAATTAAACAAATGAAACAAAGATCCTTTGAATCAGCTAACAAGTGTGGGAAACTGCTAGCATGGCAGTTGAAAAAGAGACAAAAGCTTAATACAGTTACAAATCTAGAGATTAAAGGGAGAATGGTTCAGAAACCCGAGGAAATTAGAAAATGTTTCCAGAGATATTTCAAAGAACTTTATTCACAAGGGCCGCAAAAAGATTCTGAGGTGGATCAATTTCTCATAACTAATGGACTACAAAAAATACCCCCGGAAATGAGAGCAACTTTGAATTGTAATATTACGTATCAAGAAATTGAATGTGCCATTCAGAACCTTCAACTAGGCAAGTCTCCAGGACCTGATGGACTTACTTCCAAATATTATAAGGTATTGAAGGACTCGTTGATACAACCACTGTTGGAAGTTTGTAACCAGATTATGGAGGGGAGGAAGGCACCGGAAACGTGGAAAGAAGCTTTCATCACGTTGATACCAAAATTAGAAACTGAAAAAACCCAACTTAAGAACTACCGTCCTATCTCACTCCTAAATGTGGATTACAAAATTTTTGCAGACATTTTGGCAAGTAGGTTTAAGAAAGTATTAAATGAAGTGATTCATAAGGACCAAGCAGGCTTTCTCCCGGGCAGGCATTTGTTTGACAACACAAGAAACATCATTGACATTTTGGAATTTTTACAAACAAACTTAAATACAAGAGTGGTGTTGATCTTTATTGATGCGGAGAAAGCCTTTGACAATATCTCTTGGATGTTTATGAAGAAAAATTTGGAAAGGATGGGAGTAGGGCGGGGGTTTGAAAATGGAATAGAAGCAATTTATTCAGAACAAAAAGCTAAATTGATAGTAAACAACGTGGTGACAGAGGAGTTCAAAATTGAAAAAGGGACACGACAGGGGTGCCCTCTGTCTCCTCTGCTGTTTATTTCAGTCCTGGAGGTGCTATTGAACATGATCAGAAATGACCGGTTGGCACAGGGAATTGTGGTCGGAGAGAAACAATATAAATTGAAAGCATTTGCAGATGACTTGGTATTAACATTACAGGAGCCAGTCCCTAGCACTAAAAGAGTGTTAGAATTAATTTCTGACTTTGGTCGGGTGGCGGGATTCAAGTTGAACAAACAAAAAACTAAAGTTCTAGCAAAAAACTTGACAACTACTGAAATAGAGGAGTTCAGGAAAGAAACAGAACTAAATGTGGTTAAAAAAGTAAAGTACTTAGGGGTGTACCTGACCTCCAAAAATTTGAATTTGTTTAAAGATAACTACGAGAAATGTTGGTCAGAGATTAAAAGAGATTTGGAAACATGGTCAAGATTGAAACTTTCCTTGTTGGGTAGAATAGCTGCTATAAAGATGAATGTATTGCCGAAAATGTTATTTTTGTTTCAGGCCCTCCAGATCGTGGACAAGGTGGAATGTTTTGGAAGATGGCAGAGGGATATTTCTAAATTTGTCTGGCAGGGCAAAAAGCCCCGAATAAAGTTTAAAATACTAACTGATGCGAAAGAAAGAGGGGGGTTTGCCCTGCCGGACTTGAGGTTATATTATGAATCTGCAGCCTTCTGCTGGTTGAAAGATTGGATTTTATTGGAGAACACCGATGTCCTCGATCTGGAAGGGTTTGGTAATGCTTTTGGGTGGCATGCATATTTGTGGTATGACAAGGTTAAAGTTCATAGATCGTTCAAAAACCATATTGTCAGAAGAGCAATTTTTATGGTCTGGACAAAATACAAAGACTTATTGGAGAGTAAGACTCCGAGGTGGCTCTCACCGATGGAGGCCAAAGCATGTAAAAGACTCAATATGGAGGCCCATTGGCCTAAATATTGGGAAATAATTGAAAAAATTGGAGATAATTGGAGGTTGCAGAGTATGGAAAAGTTAAAAAACAAGGTGCGAGATTGGTTGCACTACGCTCAAATTCAGGAAGTTTTTAAAGCGGACAAAAAAGTGGGTTTCCAGGTGGAAAAATCGAAATTAGAGACAGAGTTGCTAGAGCCAAAATCTAAGTTACTCTCGAGAATGTACATCTTGCTGCTTAAATGGAATACACAGGATGAGACAGTTAAATCCTCCATGATAAAGTGGGCGCAGGACCTGGGGCATAACATTATGTTTGAAGACTGGGAAAGGTTATGGAACACCGGGATGAAATTTATGGCATGTAGTGCCTTGAAGGAAAATATTATGAAAATGGTATACCGGTGGTACATGACCCCAGTCAAGCTTGCAAAGATATACCACCTGTCGGACAATAAATGTTGGAAGTGTAAGGAGGAGGAAGGGACATTCTTACACCTCTGGTGGACCTGCCCGAAAGTGAAGGCCTTCTGGGAGATGATACATAATGAATTAAAAAAGGTACTCAGATTTACCTTACCCAAGAAACCGGAGGCCTTCCTCCTGGGCATGGTAGACCAGAGAGTGGCCAAGAAAGATAGAACTTTCTTTATGTACGCCACTACAGCAGCAAGGATCCTGATGGCAAAGCACTGGAAGACACAAAGTTTACCCACGCTGGAAGAATGGCAGACGCAGTTGATGGACTATATGGAACTGGCCGAGATGACTGGCAGAATCCGAGACTTGGGAGAAGAAGCAACGGAGGAAGTCTGGGAAAAATTTAAGGACTATTTGAAAAAGCATTATAAGTTGTATGAATGTTAAAAAAATGCTCCTTTTAGGAAACTATAGCTTCAGCATTTGTAAACTTTTGAAATGGAAAATAAGGTACAAGAAGCCAGAGGTGGTGTAATGAAATAACTTTATTGTGTTGAAATTAAAAGCTTAAGGATTTGGACTACAATGTCCTAGAGATTAGATATCACGATAAAATGAAAGATACATTATTGTGTTTGAAATAAGTTAACAAATTGCTGATGTTTTGAATGTACAGAGAATGCAGGGTTCGGAAGATGGGGGAAGTCCACTAGATCTATGGAAATTTGTAATTGGAAGTTGGATTCTGTATTTCATAAACTTAATAAAAAATTATATTAAAAAAAAAATGAACTATATTTTTGGACTGGACAATTTTTATTTCAAGAAGAGTCCCTTTTTACTCATCCATATTGCTTCCAAATGCATACGATTAATAACCTCAGTAGAGAAAAGGCCTATTCATGAGGAAGGAAAGTTTAAATAGAAAGAAAGATTTTGTTGGGAAATCACATATAAAAGAAAGCAACAGGTGGTTGAGAAGCGAAGCCCTGGGTGGCTTTCTCTGGTCACAGGCCCATCTGGCTTTTGTGGAGAAGGAACCGAATGAAAATAATAGTCTCTTTTCCACCAGCTGAGGTTCCATCCCTTTCCTGATGGAAAGGGATTCAGACAGCCTCCTCTCTACATTCAACAAACTCATGAAAGGGGTCATAGGGCCGTATTGACTAGCCCTGCTGCTATGTGCCACACTGCGCTCATGAAAAGGGGCTGCATATTTACTGGCATGTGTTTTGGGATTCTCTATGGAAGAGGAGTAGCCAGCTCAAGCCAGAGAAGTGGGTGCCATAGCTGCCAAACACATTGCTAGCAGGGCTACCTTCAGGGTCTGCGACCTCCCTTGGGCTTTTCTTAAGCACCTGACAGTGGTGTGGTGCTTGTCTGCTGAGGCTCTCTTTGTATTTCCAGCTTCCATGTTAGAAAACAAAGAACGGTTTTCAGTCAATGGTAAACAAATCAAATGCTAGAAATGCTTGTTTACAGGGTCCGCGAACTACTGCATGCAGCAAACGACCTTGGAATCTGAAAACATAATCCAGCCTTGCAAGCAATATTGGATTTGTGTCAGGCGCGTAAAATATTTAAAGAAAAATAATAGGAGATCACGGGCAATTCCAGCATACTGTGTGTGATCATTGTCAGCTCTTAGATTTACAGCACTGCCGTGCTATCTGTGTGGGCATAAAGCAGCCAAGTACTTCTCCAGCAGGTACCATAATCATTTTACAGGGCATTTAAAAAAGGAATATGCAACAAGGACACATTTTCCTCCAGGAAAGACATAAATAACAACTAAGGAGAGTTTTGGATGGGAAAGAGCAAAGGCCATTTAGCCTGTCAAAATGAATCTTATCTTTCGTATTTCTTTTCTTTCTTTCTTTTAAGAATAACAGATGATGGTTTGTGCATGTTTTTATTTTTCAGAACAATCTTTCCTAACAAGCCTCTAGGCATATTTATTGTTTTTTCCAAAACTCAAATGCTTTTTAATGCCCAGAATGACAGAATTTCCTCTGTCAGTTGATGTATGTGTGGAGATATGAGGCTCCCCCCTCCCCGCTATTACTATCTCATCTTTTCATCAACGAGACAAATCTAAAACTCTAACCATTTCTAATGATGTAATTACAGGACGGTTTTCATTGTCTTTTTCTGGTGATGATAAAGCACATACACAATTTGGATTCTGGGATTCATCTTTCTTCTGTTTGGGGGGATGACCCCAGACAGAGCTGGCCTCTGAAAGAATTTAATCCTGTACTCCCAGAACCACGAGGAGATAAAAGGTTTGCCTCTTGAGGGGCTCTCAGGAACAAAATAGGCACAACACTTGTCCCATTATATGCTTCAGTGCGCATGAATCTGAAGAAACAAAAAAGAGGTTCCTGTTACAAATAGCAGGTGTTGGGGGGGTATACTGTCAAGGCCAGATGTTTTTGCCTAACCTAAGGTAGTGGCTCCTTTTGCATTTGAAGGCCAGATGATCCTGCCTGTGACTGAGAATTGCAACCTGATGAGGGTGGCACTGTGGGCTAAACCACAGAGCCTAGGACTTGCCAATCAGAAGGTTGGCGGTTCGAATCTCTGTGACAGGGTGAGTTCCCGTTGCTCAGTCCCTGCTCCTGCCAACCTAGCAGTTCGAAAGCACATCAAAGTGCAAGTAGATAAATAGGTACTGCTCCAGCGGGAAGGTAAACGGTGTTTCCGTTCACTGCTCTGGTTCGCCAGAAGCAGCTTAGTCCTGCTGGCCACATGACCCGGAAGCTGTACACAGGCTCCCTTGGCCAATAAAGCGAGATGAGCGCTGCAACCCCAGAGTTGGCCACGACTGGACCTAATGGTCAGGGGTCCCTTTACCTTTAACCTCCAACATTTCTCCAATGGAAATAGGGTCATACTACTCATTCAACTCATTCAATAATGAGTTGAAAAAATGTTTAAAAGAACCTTTCCTTAAAAACCTGAAGCTTTCCTTTTAGGAAATTCTAGGTGCCAAAATCCCAAGGGAACAGAAAATATTTTATTTATGCAACCACAGCTGCACGGATGTTATTGGCCCAGAGATGGAAAGAAGATAAAGTCCCTACCAGAGAAGAATGGCAGATCAAGTTGATAGATTCTGCCGAAATGGCAAAAATGATGGAAGAATCCGAAATCAGGAAGACTAAAATTTTAATAAGAAACGAGGAAAATTTATAACTTTTCTTAAAGACCATTGTAAACAGTTGAAATCATTAGTAGGATTGGAATATCACTTGTACTTTAATGGTGAATTTTGGATACATTGGAGAGATTTGTATTATTATAAAAGAAGCAGGAGGAAATGATTAAGAATAGGACCCCAAAGGGGAGGAGGGAAGTCCAAGAGATTCATTGGAATATTGTTTTTATGTTGTATTTTGGATATGTGACTTTAAAATTTTAATCTGAAAAACCAAATAATTTTTTAAAAAGGAAACAGGGATGTTCTACTCTACATCAGGAAGCTTCTCCTGCATTTGATCTCCTGCACGCATATGACATTGGTCATCTTGAGACAATTACAACCTCTCTGCCTCACCTACCTCACACGATTGTTGTGCGAGGGAAGGGATTGTGTACAACACCTTCAACCGGTAAATGGAATGAATTTTCACTATAAGCTGCCTTGAGTCCCTGTCAGGGAAAAAGGCAAAATAATAATAATAATTAATAATTGAAACCGTGAGAATGATCGGGAACACACCAGAGAGTAAATCCTATTGAACTCAGTGGGACTTAGTTCTGAGAAACATTGCTTAAGATTGCAGTGAAAGGCTGCACAGAATTTACTCAGTTACCTGGAAGTAAGCTTCATTGAATACAGTGGACTTACTTCAGAGTAAACAGTGTAAGGCTCCCTTTACAATAAAGGAATCAAAGCTCCAGCCATTTCCTTTAAAAATTGCTGGCTACCAAAGTATTGCAATTTAAAAAATAGAAGTGGATTGGTGACCTTTTCTTTCCAATCATAGAATGGGCATTGTATGCCAGCTTCAGCATTTCCTTCTTTTGGTGCAGGTATTTTATTGTTAGTATAATCAGGACTCCATTCTTGCAGCTACACACACTCATACACCACTTTTATTTGTTCTCTGAGATGTGAAGGGGAGAGAAAAAGGAAAACCGGGACATTCTGGGATCAAATCAGAAACTGGGAGGCCTTCTGTAATTCCGGGACTGTCCCTGGAAAATTGGGATATTTGTAGCCTTTATTGATGCACAGCACATGGAACCATAATGAGGCACATATATGTCTAATCAAAGCTTAAACAGACACAAGGTACTGCATTCTTGCACAGATAGGGTGCCCTGAGCATGTTAATTCCCTGCCAGAATCCGTGGTTTTGCCCTAGATTCCAGTGTGTACAGAATTCTGTCCCATCTCTAGCCAGCCTAAGCTACTTGTCAACACCTGATTACATTCATAAATCATGCGGTGATAAGTTTGCAACAAAGACTTGTAGATTCCAAAAGAAATCTTCTCTGTGTCAGTGAAATAGTTAGTAAATCTTGTGTTCTTTCTTCCCGCGACTATAAAATAATAATAATAAAGAGAATTTCTATTTCAGGTAGAATTGCCAATAATCAGAGTAAGATAAAATTATATCTGGAAATGAAATCTATATTGATTTCCCATCAGGACACACTATATGATTATTTTTTTAATGGAAAGGGGGACAGCATCTAATTCTAGAGAAGCTTTTTTTAAAAAAAAATGAAACAGGGCAGTTTAATATTGGATCAATACCTTGGAATAAACGTCGTAAAACATTTGAACGTTGGAGTTACTCTACTACAGAATTAGATTAAAAGGCTATAATCTGTAAGTAAAATGAGACTTTGCTTGAAGAAAGTGTAAAGTTATCACTGGAGGTATAGCAGGCACTAGCCTAGTCAACGAAAAGCGTAGTCTGGGGAGGCCAAGCCAGGACAGAGCTGGAGATTTCAGTTCCAGGTAAAAACCCATTGGCTCTTTTGCATCACCTGACCTTTGCATTGTGTTCTGGGCATCTGCACTGGTACTGAAATTCAGCAAAGGAGAGGTCACAGTTGTCCTTAAGACTTTAAATGGGGTTTCATTTCAACTCTTCATGTGAGAAAAGACTGTGGCCATCCTGCACAGCACTACTGTTCCATCCTGTTGACAGATATGTATGCCATATCTCCTACTGCACACATGTTTCCCATCTTAGTTCAGGAAACAGGACGTATGTGTGAAAATGCTACTCATTGGCCACTAAACTTGACCTGTAATGATATTCATAATGAATGCATATGGCTATACTCAACTGAAAGATCTGTATGAAATTTTCAGTGAAATTAATTTCAAGAAGATTAGTATATTTCCTCAAGAGGGTTTTGCATATCTCTCTTATCCAGCAAACCGACAGAGCTGCATCTGGTTCACAAACCTATTGAAAGTTGTTTGGTTTATTGTTTTATGTGCTTCATGAAAAACCATAGCAGGATTTTAATGCTTCCTGATCTTAATTAAAATTAAAAATATTGGAAGGAAGACTGTGTGCAAGTGAATAAATGTCAGTGATAAAAATGATGAAAAGGATGGAAAGAAAGCAAAAAAAATAAAAAAAAATTGAATTATTTGATTAGAGAAATAAATGTGTATGGGGGATGGAAGATGAATAAAGATTCAGAAAAATATAGGAAGAAAAGAGGAAGATCCACGCAACGTGCATATAGAATAGAAATAGAATGGAAATATTGTCACTGTACCACTTGTTTACAGTGAGATTAAACAAATCCCTCTCCCCCCCCCCAATCTCTCAGTCCTTGTTACACTCTTACGTACTATCGTATGACCACCAACCCTGAACATCAGCTGCAGTGTTGCTGCCTTCCATTCAGCAGCCTCAAGGCCCACGGGTAGAAACTGTTCTTTAACCTGTTGGTGTGGCTTCTATATCTCCTGCCTGGCTTAAATCCTGCAGTGGCTTAGATAGACCCTCGGTTGCCAATCAGAGTCCCAGCAAGCCAAATTCTATCCCAGCAACTGAGGGGCATCCAAAGGTCTCATCCCAACAACAAGGAGGCAGTTTAGGAGCTCTCCCCACAACATTTGCCCTCTATGATGAAGGACACAATTTCAGAGAGCCATGGCTGATTGCTTCTGGAATCTAAGGCTGCTGCGGCTATGGGAGAAACAAGAACCTCTTGAGATATCAATGCCATAAGCCCCTCCAGTTGTATATATTTGTAAATAAATCATATATTCTAAAGACACGACATTTTCTGCTGTGCCTCATTTCCAAAGGAAACACATAAGCGCCTCAACCCCTGGAATCTCACACTGCTCTCAGTCTGGGCTGCTGTGCAACACGATTGTTCAGTTGCTGCAAAACAATCCTTTGAGGCATCGCTATTCCCAAATTGCTATGCGAGGAACTGAAGAAAGCACTAAATTCATGGCAGGGAGGAGGGCAGTATCTGCTGTATCCAGACCGTCCTGCCTACAGAATGTCCCTTGCTTTTAAGTCTCCATGAATCAGGTGACAGTGAAGACAGACCAACATTTTACGTGTGGCGGGAACATCTTTTGGCTTGCTGGAGGCTTTATTCAGCTTTCACGGTGCTTTTCCAGCACTGCACATCAAAATAATAAAATAGTAATGTAATAAAATTCTAAAGACAATTACGCAACCAGGGTATCAGTACAACTTTGACTCACTGGAGCTTTTACTCCCAGAGATGGAGAGAACAGATATCTCCTAAGTTGCAACACAGATGGAAGGTAGGGGGTGGTAGAGACTGGGGAAGATACATGACTGCACAGTAACAGATCTGTTCCTGCCATAGCAACTAATTAAAAGGGATCACTGCAACCACTGAAACATTAACTTCTTAGCTCTCAAGGTTCCGATACTTTTCAGTGCCTCGCTGGCCAAAATTAACAAATTATTCTCTGACTTTTGTAAATGATTGTGCCAATTGTGCTTCTTACATTCCAGAAATAAATAAATGACATGCTAGAGAAAAATCAACTTCCACATCCGCAAACCTAATGATCCTGCAATTTTATATGCCTCTGTCTTCTAGTGAAACAAATGGTTCAAATAAATTCAAGGAAGACTCTAGGGGAAGATAGGTACCCAGTGGATTTCTCCGAGCGCATTCCGGATAACTGCTTCCCCTTTTCCTATTATTAACATTTCATAAAAATATATGAAGGTGCAGTGTCCCTTTATGGAAACAATAATGGTGTTATGTATCAAATATAGCTTTACTTCATTAGTACCACTCTTTTTCATTGCCCTCCTAACGAATCCTCTAAAGTAATTAATATCACCAAGAGATGCCCATTAGGAATATTAGCTTCATTAAGTATCTTGTGCGCTTATTTACTTGGAAGCAAGTCCCATTGCTTTTCATAAGCTCTTACTTTTCAGTAAATGCCCCTTTGGACTACAGCCTAAAAAATGTTGAATACCTAAGCAATTTACTCCAGTATAAAGTCTCCTTCCTATGTCACAAACATCTGGTTGGCTAATTTTGGCTAATTTCCTTGGCATCCTTAATAGCAAGACACAATCCACACCTCCTACTCATGTGCACAAACTACAACATTTTAAACCATACTTGAATTGTACCTTTTTAACCCCATAACTGTATTTTTCCTAACATTTGCTAGTGAAGAAAAGGGGTGGGAGGAGATGATGAACTTAATCAAACCACATAAGGCTGGAATAATCTGTCAGTTCCTTTTGGTTTCTTATTTTTCCAATTTTAAATTCAGTTTGCTACATTTCCACATCAGTTTGTGAGTTTTGTGTGTCCCCTGCTGTGGTTCGGTGGTACCAAAAGGGTTTTTTGTGATCCCACCCCCAAATCGGGACGCAGGTGGCGCTGTGGGTTAAACCACAGAGCCTAGGACTTGCTGATCAGAAGGTCAGCGGTTCAAATCCCCGTGACGGAGTGAGCGCCCGTTGCTCGGTCCCTGCTTCTGCCAACCTAGCAGTTTGAAAGCACATCAAAGTGCAAGTAGATAAATAGGTAGCACTCCAGAGGGAAGGTAAACAGTGTTTCTGTGCGCTGCTCTGGTTCGCCAGAAGTGGCTTAGTCATGCTGGCCACATGACCCGGAAGCTGTACGCCGGCTCCCTCGGCCGATAAAGCGAGATGAGCGCTGCAACCCCAGAGTCGGCCACGACAGGACCTAATGGTCAGGGGTCCCTTTACCTTATACCCCCAAAACATGTCCTAAAGAAAAAGATGAAACTTGAACATAGCCACATTAATGTGTCAGGCCCTGGAGGACTGAGTCAAAGTGGCTCTCAGTGCAAGAATATACTAACTACACTACGCATTTACCTGAGAAGACAGTTGCATGTGAAGACCCCCCCAAGACCTCCCAAAGAAAGACACAGTTGACACCAATATTAGTTTAACGTTCTTGGCATAATTTTGGCCACAACTTTATTGATTAGAGAATGTGAGTGTTTGCTTAGCCATTGGTAGCCGCACCTACACCTCTGGCAGGGCAGCACTGATAACTGGACACTGGCAGAAGTCAGTAAGGGTAAACATCCTGAGGGAGCATTGGTACTACCACAAACGCAATCTCACCCCAAAATGCTCCCAGGTGCTCTGGCGTGGCGCTAACCCCTGGAAGGGGACTGGACAAAAGCATGGCGAGCACCTGGATTCCTTTAACAGAATACCCTATCACACATTGCGAGGGGCAGGTGTGACAACCTCCCCTCACCGCACCTTGAACCAATGCCTAACCGCCAAACCTTACAGAGTTGTGACAATTTGCTATGCGGCAGGCGAAACCCAAGTGGCACCAGCCAATCAGCCAAATGGGGAAATTCCTACCGGGCCCCCAACAGCAGACGACCCAAGACGGCATAGCAAGGTCATAGCAAGACCCTAAATATAAGGGAGGGTGGGCGCGTGATCCAATGCACAAGGCGCTAAGAGGAAGCTCAAAACATGCAGCGGTATAAATAGGTCCCCCGACTGCAAATTCTCTCAACCCCATTGGCCAGAATTACCCCAGCAACTGAGGCACCCAATCGGGTTGTTGTGGCTATCCAAATGATCCCACCCACACAAACGGTGAGGTCAGTATTGGTGATCTAACCACAACACGTGCGCTCAGTGATGAGGACAGTTAGATGCATGTGCATGTGCCATTCTTTGAAAAGCAGTCGTTACATTGTTTGATAAATTAGTATGGCTGAAAAGCAAATTGTGATATGGCTTGAAGGTAATCTCTTCAAAGAACAAAAATTCCACTAGGCGCCCTCAGGGATTTGGGGCTGCTCAGAATATTCTTTTGGATCTCATCTCATATATTAAATGTTCACCTTTATAAAAAAGCAAGTAAAATAAATTATCTTTCATCAACAGAGCAGTGGAACTTAGGTCTCACTGCCCGAAATCCACCTCTGATCTGGTACACATAGTGTTTTATTTTTGCCCATTCATTTTAATTGTGGCCTATCTGCCATGTTGATGAAACAACAGGACCAACAATAGGAATAATGAAAGAGAAACTAAAATACCACAGAACAATTAGCCAATTTCTTATACAGTGGTACCTCTGGTTACGAACGCTTCAGGTTACGAGCTCTGCTAACCCGGAAATAGCTGTTCCTGGTTGTGAACTTTGCCCCAGTATGCCAACGGAAATTGCGCACCAGAGGCGCATGCGCAGCGGGAGGCCCCATTAGTGAAAGCGCACCTCAGGATAAGAACGGTTTCAGCTTGGGATGGCGAGATTAACCGGGAAAATTTGGAACCAGCAGGACCAGACTTTCCTAAAGGAATGGAAGAAGTCTTTGATATATTTGGAAAGCAACTGTAACCAATTGACATCACTTGTAGGGTTAAAAGAAGTTTTGGAAGGAGTAATATATAAATTATTGTGAAAAGAATTAAGAATAGGTATTAAGATTTGAATTAATAGCAATAACTATAATAAAAAAATGCATAATGAGAAAAGCTTTTAGAAACCCATCAGTTGAGGTTGAAGGAAGTCTTAGGCTGTGATAACCAAAGATTTGGAAATGATGTTTAAAAGAATGAGGGAAAATATGTGTAAAAACCAATAAATTATTAATTATTATTATTATTATTATTATTATTATTATAAAAGGAACAGTTTCAGCTTAAGAACGGACCTCTGGAATGAATTAAGTTCGTAACCAGAGGTACCACTGTAAACGAATACATGCGAGTATGTAGTATGGGAGTATCTCAGAATAGAGAAAAATACTTTAAACATTTTTATATGCTCTTGAGATCATTTATGTCCCACAAAGCATTGAAGGATGACACTATGAGTAATTTAAAATAACGGAATTGCAAGTGCTATTTGACTTCAGAGGTCTTTTGTTTAACCATGTAATAAAAAAGGATAAATATTGATTTCTGTGAAGTTGCTTTTATTTTTCTTATTCTGTAATCACATCAAATGATAACATTACTTTTTTATGTAGCAATTTGAAAGCTTGTTAATGCCTCACTGAATTTTGGAGCCATGGTCGAAGAGGGTGGCACTGCTTGTTTAGCTGATGTAAGGCTGTTGCGTGATTTGGCTTGGCAAACCAGTTTATGGGGCGAAACACATCCAGTTAAATATAGAGGAGCTATGCCACAGGCTTTGACGCAGCCAAAAGCTGTGCCCACCTATGCAAGTCTTCTGCACATGGCAGCAACCACTGTGGAATCGCAAGGCTTAATGGCAAGTGAAAAATAGCACTCCCTATAATTAAGTGCTGCCGGAAGCTTACATTTTATTTATTTAAATATCAATATGAATCAAATTATCAAAATGAATCAAGTAAGCTTTTCTTGGTTAAACGTACCAGGCTGCAGAGTAACTAAGGCAGAAATCCTATGTCATGATCTCTGGCTCAGCCCAGCTGGTTCCCAACATCATCAACATCTCAGGGGTGTTCCTGGGGTACAATGAGGTACACTTAGACTTAAGCCCATTCAGCTCAGTCACCTGATCTGGCAACCCAGCATGTTGTTGTTGTTTAGTCGTTTAGTCGTGTCCGGCTCTTCGTAACCCCATGGACCAAAGCACGCCAGGCTTTTCTATCTTCCACTGCCTCCCGCAGTTTGGTCAAACTCATGTTAGTAGCTTCTATAACACTGTCCAACCATCTCGTCCTCTGTTGTCCCCTTCTTCTTCTGCCCTCCATCTTTCCCAACATCAGGGTCTTTTCCAGGAAGTCTTCTCTTCTCATGAGGTGGCCAAAGTATTGGAGCCTCAGCTTCAGGATCTGTCCTTCCAGTGAGCACTCAGGGCTGATTTCCTTCAGAATGGATAGGTTTGATCTTCTTGAAGTCCATGGGACTCTCAAGAGTCTCCTCCAGCACCATAATTCAAAAGCAACAATTCTTTGGCGATCAGCCTTCTTTATGGTCCAGCTCTCACTTCCATACATCACTACTGGGAAGACCATAGCTTTTACTATACGGACCTTTGTTGGCAAGGTGATGTCTCTGCTTTTTAAGGTGCTGTCTAGGTTTGCCATCGTCTTTCTCCCAAGGAGCAGGCGTCTTTTAATTTCATGACTGCTGTCACCATCTGCAGTGATCATGGAGCCCAAGAAAGTAAAATCTCTCACTGCCTCCATTTCTTCCCCTTCTATTTGCCAGGAGGTGATGGGGCCAGTGGCCATGATCTTCGTTTTTTTGATGTTGAGCTTCAAACCATATTTTGCGCTCTTTCACCCTCAATAAAAGGTTCTTTAATTCCTCCAGCATAGAATACTATTTTAAAGGCTTGTTTTCCCTCTGCAGAACAGCAGCAGCCTCACTGCTGCTGCTGCTGCTGCTGCTGCTGCTGGGGTTTGGATCTGATGGTTTGATAATTTCCATTATGTTGGAAAGGCTGTGGAGAACGAGGTTCCTATTTTCATGTTTGGTGGGAGTGTACTGTGGTCCACAACTTTTGGGGGAAAGTTTTTAATCTGACCTCCAAAATCACTAAACAATCTATCCCTCCTAATTCATCAATTGCCCTATTACCCTTAGATTTGACCCTGAACTCAAAAGAATTATTTTCCTTCCTGTTCACAGCAGCTAGACTAGTTATTGTCCAATGATGGAAGGAAACTTTTAAAATACCAATAGAGGCTTGGGTGAATAATATCTGGAGCATTGCTCTATATTAGAACGCCTCACATACCATCAGCAACTAATCAAAGGCATCTCCAAAAAAGATCTGGTCTTCCTTTTTCTCTTTTATTGAAGAAGAGCAGGATATTTTAATGCCACCATCATCACAGGGGTGTCTGTGGAGGTGATATATTGATTGAAAATGTATTGTAACTGTATTGTAACTTTTGAATAAATGTTTTTTGAACTCCCCCCATGGTCTGTTGCATATTGTGCATATTGCCTGTAGAATGTTCAAAATCTGTTGAGATATGTACATGATAAACTCTGCCAGGTATAATTGTTTCTATTTAATAGTAAATACAAGTCCTTTGAAGGTTGTTTAATATCTAGAAGAGAAAAAAAAATCGTTCAGCATAAAAATACAGAATATGATAGTAAGACATTTGCTAGCATTAAATCAAGAGTTAAGTTACCAATATCTCTGAAATACAGGTATATTACTATTTTTTTGTAATCATAATACTTAAAAGATAAAGAAAATGGCTTGACATTTCAGTACTTTGACATTTTCCAATGCTATTAATAGGCCCATAAAACTGTCATTTGGGGTGCTATTTACAAATGAATAGATGCTTATTAATTACAGATTATATCTAATCTATTTTATATATAAAAGGTTAGGCATTATATTTGCTTCCGTTTTTTAGGGAATCTAAAGCCAGCAGTCAACCAAAACCTTTTGAAAAATAAAATGTGAACTTTAAACAGGTTGTTTAATCTCCTGGGGACTTTCAGATAGCAAAATCCTATAGCCAAAGAGCCCAGAAAACATTTTCTAGGAGCAATGGTTTCATATTTATTTATTTATTTATTTTTAAAAAAATATTAATTCATTATAGGTATATTTCCAGTGCATAACAAAGGTTCACTTCTGTGTTACAAAAAATCTGAAATTTGCTAATTATAAGTGGGTAAACATAAACATATCCATTAACTGCCAAGCTCAGCTTCTATTTGATTCCTGGATGTCCCATTTTTTGGTCTGGCGCTCTGGTGTAAGAGTGTAAGCAGGAGGAAGAATGGACAGCATCAACAATGGGGAAAAACTAAACAGAAGAAGGATTTGAAGGCTTTCCATTCCATACTTCTCTGTAAATGCTTAGGTAAAGGGACCCCGGCTGTTAAGTCCAGTCGCGAACAACTCTGGGGTTGTAGCGCTCATCTCGCTTTATTGGCCAAGGGAGTTGGCGTACAGCTTCCGGGTCATGTGGCCAGCATGACTAAGCCGCTTCTGGCGAACCAGAGCAGTGCACGGAAACGCCTTTACCTTCCCGCTGGAGCGGTACCTATTTACCTACTTGCACTTTGACGTGCTTTTGAACTGCTACATTGGCAGGAGCAGGGACCGAGCAACGGGAGTTCACCCCGTCGCGGGGATTCGAACCACTGACCTTCTGATCGGCAAGCCCTAGGCTCTGTGGTTTAGATCACAGCACCACCCACGTCCCTTGTAAATGCTTACCCCCTCCCAAAATCATTGTTGCCCAGGGTTGCTTTCTTTTCAGAAAATGGAATCAGAAGGAAAAATATAGTCCTACGAACCCACATGCTGAAGCCAGGACCAGGCAGACTTACATCTTTGATATTGCGCCTGCTTTGCTTTCTCCTGCCTTCTCTGTCTACATGAAAATCTATCCTGTAGTCAAAAAACACCTATTGGTTCCACAACCATTTTAATTTGCAACCAAGTCATTACAAAATGCATCATAAATTTCAAGACATGAACTATTTATGTTTCTACCTTTCATTTATATGTCTCTATGCACGTGGGTGCTCTTTGGTAATATGGCATCCTGAGTGAGGACAAGATTTGGCACCCCACCCTAAATATTTCTTATTTTCACAATAATTCATTTTGGCACAGTTGCTTAATGGATCTTCTCAGTTGTTGTTGTTTAGTAGTTTAGTCGTGTCCGACTCTTCATGACCCCATGGACCAGAGCACACCAGGCACTCCTATCTTCCACCGTCTCCCACAGTTTGGTCAAACACATGCTGGTAGCTTCGAGAACACTATCCAACCATCTTGTCCTCTGTCTTCCCCTTCTTGTGCCCTCCATCTTTCCCAACATCAGGGTCTTTTCCAGAAAGTCTTCGCTTCTCATGAGGTGGCCAAAGTATTGGAGCCTCAGCTTCAGGATCTGTCCTTCCAGTGAGCACTCAGGGCTGATTTCCTTCAGAATGGATAGGTTTGATATTCTTGCAGTCCATGGGACTCTCAAGACATTTCTTATTTTCACAATAATTCATTTTGGCACAGTTGCTTAATGGATCTTCTCAATAGGCACCCATATAAATATAGGTGGTGGTGGTTATGTGTTCCCTTGGCTTGACGCCCTGTACAGGGCAACTGCCCTCATCCCCTTAAATCCAGTGCAGCTGTGTGTTGTAACTTGTTGTGGGGTTGTGGGTAGTGGTTGGCTTTGGAGGGAGGGGCTCCGATTGTGCTGTTTTATCCTTGTGCATTGCTGAAGAATGCTAATGGTGCATTTCACAATGGAGATATGCTTCACAATTGGTGGGAAGCGGTGGGAAGCTTTGCCTAATGTTAGTGTGGTAGATGTGCTTCCTTAACTTTATAGTAGGTTAAACCTGCAGACTCCAGGTGGAATTCTACTGTGTTGTTGTTTTTAAAAAGCTGACACAAAATGCATTGAGCAAAACAATGTAATAAAATAATAATAACCAAGCCCATTTTGAGGCTTTTACTGCTTCTGGGTTTTTTTAAGGACTATTTTGGCAGAGTATCTATGATCTAGCCAAAATGAAGCATTTCAAAGGTCTATTGATTTAATGATAAAGTTAAGCATATGCTTAAATTACTCCCATTGAAATCAATGAGTCTGAAAAGTGCTTAAATCTGGCAGAATCATGCAGAAATTTCCTTTGCGTCCCATCTGTTCTCTTATTTGCTGCCATTTCCTATTTTTCTACATAGCAAAACATGTATTGCAAGGCTACAGTGATTGCTGTGGGAATTTACAGGAAGGAGGGGTGTGTCTGTAATTTCTCTAGTCTTTTAACTTCCCGAAAAATCCCAGAACTTTGCCCTTCTGACAAACTGTGCCTGTAGCTCACAGGCAACACCAACACTGCAACCTGTCAGCACTTAATCCAACTTTACCGCAAGTTGCCTATGGACAGAACATATTTAATTCATGGGACATCTTGTACTTCTGCCTCAGTAAGAAAATCCTCCGTTTCCAAGAGATTCTCTTTGCTGGGTGGTGCCCTCAAAATGTGTGTGGTGCCCTCAAAATGTTGTAGGACTTACATCATTTCTGAGGGTTGGTGGCGTCCAACTATATCTGGAAGGTACTACATTGGCGACCCCTGCTGTATGTCATCCTATAGGAAACCAATACTCTCCAACATTACTCAGATGAAAATAGAAACGTTTCTCACTCTCCCCCAAACTGACCCTCCTTGACCCCTCATTTTCGTGTCTCCTCTGCAGAGCATTTCCTATCACAAGAAGGGTGAGTGCCGCCATCACGACACCAACAGGACACACGCCCTCCACCGTCCCGAGAAAACTCCTTAGTCCCAATTTTATTTATTTTATTCTTTGGTAGATTTGCAAAAAGAGAGACACACACACACCAAAAAATACCGTATTTTTCGCTCTATAAGACGCACCTTTTCCCCTCCAAAAATGAAGGGGAAATGTGTGTGCGTCCTATGGAGCGAATGCAGGCTTCAGGAAGCTATTCGCAAGCCTTCGAAGCGCGGCGGGAGTGCCCGTCGGGCTCCAAAGGCTTGCGGATAGCAGCCTATTCTAGGGGCTGGGGTTGAGGGAAGCTCAGGCTTCCCCTGCCCCAGCCCCGTGGCTAAAAATGAAGCCAAGACAGGGAGCAGGATCCATCCTGCTTGCTGTCTTGGCTTCTGCCAAAGCCGCGCGCAGCCTTTCCCGGCTGGAGAGGTTGTGCG
This sequence comes from Podarcis melisellensis, assembly GCF_964234715.1. NCBI lineage: Eukaryota > Metazoa > Chordata > Lepidosauria > Squamata > Lacertidae > Podarcis > Podarcis melisellensis. Next base: position 8,730,643 of record NC_138531.1, read on the forward strand.
TGGCTAAAGAGGAAGCCAAGATAGCCAGTGGGATCCCGCTCACAGTCTTGGCTTCTTTGCTCTTTGGGGCTGGGGAGGGGAATTTTTTCCCCCTTAATTTCCCCCCCTAAAAACTAGGTGCGCCCTATGGTCCGGTGCGCCCTATGGAGCCAAAAATATGGTACATTTTAGAAAGGGGCAAGATTAGATGTGGACACACAAAGCACCAGTGGCATGAGCAGGAGAAATTTTGGGATCAAATCGGAAGCTGGGATGGTTTTCGTAATTCCAGGACTGTCCCTGGAAAATCAGGGCACTTGGAGGGTAGGAAAATCATAGCGCATGCCCACTTTTGCCATCATTCCCCCTGCACAAATGGATGTTTTCCTCCTTTCTGGCTAGGAGGAAGGGAGACATCTGCTCTGCTACATCGTTTATAGTTGCCTCATTGAACCAAACAACATGTATATATATATGAAAGACTCTGTATTCGATTGGTCACTTGCTTTCCCCCATGCCACCTAACAACCAGCCCAGAAAGCAACATAAAATATCTAGCTCTGACCATGTTTCCATCTTCATTTAGAAGACCAGAAGACTGCTGAACAATGTTAGCATGATAAAAGTGTACTTATTACCATGTAAACCACTGGTTGGCTTTTATATACCGTAACTTTTATAAAACTTGTTTTATATTGACTCTTCTGAATAAAATTACATGAATTTGATGCCTGGTGTTTATCAACTATCTGTTTAGCCCGGATTGGTTTTCCTCACTGCTTAAACTTCTCACCCATGTTACAAAAATTTAAGGGGAGTCTAGAGATTTTTCTGAGCCTCCCAGAGGTCTAGCTAATAATTTTCTTCCTCTTAGATTAATTCCCATAGCTCTCTAGCCCCTTCTGCTTTGGGAGTAAAGGGAAACAACTTTAACTTTGCCTTTTATTGACACCTTTAATGTTTATTTTATTTCCTGTAAACCGCTTGGAGGTTCTATTTGCAATCAAACAGTATATACATTCTGTTAAATGGATGGATGGATGAAAATAAAGGAGGCGGTGGCAGTAATTACAAGAGGAGCTATGCTTTTTTTTAGGAAAGTCTGCCAGTAATGAACCAGCTGAGGCTGGTAAAAAGCATTCCTGGCTTCCATCACCACTGGAGAGCCAGAAATTAGGTCTGGATCCAGGAACCTTCGAGATGGATATCTGATTTTTCAGAGGGAATGCAAGGCCATTCAGAACAAGCTGTACACCCAAACCTAGCTCACACAAAAAATTGTGATAGCTTTGTACTCGCAAAATACTATTAAAATGGTTCATAACAGCATTACAAATTAATTGTGTTGGGATCAATAAGTTGATTTCTTTTTCTTCTGAGTTATTTCCTCAGCCTCAATATTAAACACTCAGAGTTTATTGAGAGAGATTTAGGATCTGATCTGAAACTCCCTACCTTAAATTATGTTAATCGGGGCTGAAAACAAATGCACCATTTTCCACATAATAAAGTTGCCGCTGAAACTTATAACTCAATATGGAAAACTGCTTACCCTAGTAGCTTCTTACACAATAGCTCTTACTGAAAATGAAAAGAAATAAATCTACCAGTGTAAATAACGTTATCACGTTCTTCCTCAAAACTTCTTAATGGATGAGGGTCGTTGGGCTGTCATTGCCCCTTCTACTAACTCCATTCGATACAGAATTAATCTTAACTAAAGCATTGGAAGTTTAGGGAAAGTACTTGCAACCACATCAGAGATGCTGGATCTTTATGGCTACTTTGAGAGCCTGAGGTGGGTGCTCCAGGTAACAAATTCTGAGTGCTATTAAAGGGCAGCAAATCGTCAGGTTGTTGTTGTTGTTGTTGTTGTTGTTGTTGTTGTTATCTTCTACTACCAGCAAATTCAGGTGGCATTGAAGAAGTACAGACGAATATTCAGGACAATCGTTCCCACCCTTACTTCAAGTGTGGAAAAAATGGAAGATCTTCTTGTCCAGTTACATCCCTGCACATGGTCAAAGGTGGGCATCAAGAACAAAGTTTCCATGTTATGGTCCTAACTAGATGCCACACGTCTGCCTATTTGAAATGCTAACACAAATTAACTTCATATATACACTAGCATGGTCCGAGCTGATGGTGAAGTAACCAGGAAAGAGATCTTAATGCTGGATAGCTCTAAAAATACCGACCCAATGTGTGGCAGCTGTGAATAAGAATTACATGTTAAGCAGCACTAGGAAAGGGATTGAAAATAAAAGTGCCAATATTTTAATATTTTTACACAAATAAATAGTGTCACCACAGTTGGAACACAGTTGGGGTTACTGAATACCAAAAAGGATATTGTAGAGCTGGAAAAGGTGAAGGGCCGACCAACATGATATTGGGAGCTCACCCCGCCACGGGGATACGAACCATCAACCTTCGGATCGGCAAGTCCTAGGCTCCGTGGTTTAACCCACAGCGCCACCCACATCCCATACTAAGAGGTATGATAGAACAAACTCAAGCAGACAATGAACTGGATTCAAAAAGGCCACAGCTTTATTAATGGCAGGTGCAGGTGGAATGTTGGTTCAGGAATTGGGCATATAGCCATTTCAGCCTACTGCCGGAGGTCTGAAACCACATCAGAATCATGCCAAGGAATGAAGCTTCCCCCAAGACACTGATCAACTGAGATGGCTGTCTTAAGGCCTCTGCTGAAAGCTCTATGGCCTGCCTGCCCCACACTTGGCTTCTGGGCAGAGACTTCTATGGGGATTCCCACACAGTACTTCTGCCAGCCGGTGTTCCCCTAATGGCCGGAAAACACATGGGCTTCTGCTGCTGGGATCAGTGGATAGGGTGAAGGTCTGCAACTACTGCCCACCTGAGAAGGGTGAGTGCCATTCTCTAGCTTTAGAAGGTGTTGGACTAAATCAGGTAGCATAGAACTTTCAAGAGCTCCTAATCATGGCGGCTACAGAAACAGCATCCCTCTGAATACCAGTTGTGTGTCGAGGTCCCCAAGCCACCCCCTAAATGAATCACAAGTCACACAACATTTTTGTTTAAGGTTTTTGGCATAATTTTGGCCACAACTTTGTTAAAATACATAATATGAGTGGTTGGCATTGCTTATGACTATCTGTCCCCACCCCGGGACAGAATTGACTTCTGGATTCCAGTGTAAGTCAGTAAGGGAAAACAATATTGGGGAGAGAATGGGGCTGGGCACCATACTGTCACCCCTCCCCGCATGCTCCCAGGGGCTTGCACGGCTCTAGCCCCTTGCTGGGGATACGGACAAATGCATGGCAAACCCCTGGAGTCCTTTAATGGAATTCCCTTGCAGCAGCAGCATTGGAGGGGCAGGCACAGCCAGCCCTTACCCCTCCACCAACCAAATTTTAACCAGTGGCTAACCACAACCTTACAAGTTGTGACGATTTGCTACGCAGTAGGCAAAAACCAAATGGCACCAGCCAATCTGCCAAATGGACAGAATTCCTACCAGGCCCCTGCCTCAAAGCAGACGACCCCATGACAGGCATAGCAAGGTCAAACGCAACAGTCCTAAATTAGGAAGGGTGGGCGGGCGATCCGTTGCACGCAGCAAAAGAGACTATAGCAAGCTGTGTGCCAAGAATGTATAACCTTTGGGCCAACCCTCTAAACTGTAACATCAAAATCTCCCCAACAACCCAAATTGGCCCAATCACAGTCATGGTCATCCAAACGGTCCAGCCCAGCAACCAAGAGGGGGTGTCTTGCTAGACCCCACTGCAACATGTACTCTCCATGAAGGAGAACACGCTTTGCTGGAGAAAAATAGCGGGAGAATGCTATGGCCTTCCTCCCTGTTTTGGGCTGGCCACTGTGAGAAACAAGGTGTCAGATGAGATGGGTCTCTGCTTTAACGCAGCCTGACTCTTCTGACATTCTTTTTCACACGGCACCTTCCATTTCCAGTTGCTACTGTACATTTTAAAATGGTGTTTCTTTGAAAACAAGTCAACAAGCAAAGAATTCCTGGAACTGGCAGGTACGAAAACATTGCTGGCATGTTTAGGTCTTTTCTTCATAAATCTATATAATTGTGTTTGATTTCAAATCTGTCAAAAGAATCCCAATGACTTCTGAAGGGTTTGTATCAGGGCACTCTGGTCCTAAAAGTGAAAGAAAGAGAGGAGCTTTTCATTCCAGTGCATTTGCTATTTGATTTATGCTTGGACAGAAGCACAGTCTACTTTTTCTGCATTGTAATGTGTCAGTCTAAATGATTTTACTCGAATTGTGATAACATTATACTCTGCCCAGCTCTTGGGATTATGCTATTGTTTCACATTTAATTACCAAATTATCGCATTTTTCCCAAGCTTATGTTCGTAAATTGAATCTATTGTCAATCATTTCACTTCTCCTGAATAGCAGAAAGGTGTCTGCTACATCTACTGCCAATTACTGTTTGTCTCATTTTTCTACACAGCTGCCCCTGGAATTGCAAAATGGCATTTCTTTACTTGGAAAAACCGTTTCAAATCCCCTTTGTTTTTGTTTGTCATCTACAAACAGAGACATTTCCTTTTAGGTTTGCTAGCTTTTAGTTCATGAATGAATCTTTCAAATTATTCAGGAAAGGCCAAGGAAGAACTTTCATTATCACACTATTTGGAGTCGAAAATGAGCTCTGAGTTGCATCCCGCTGAACACAAACCACTGTTAAATTACACACTTTAGAGAACAGTAATAAAGACCACTTGACTGCCTGCTTTAATGTTACAGGGAACAATTCACATAATATCCAGAGAAATGTGCTATTTATTCCTTTTTTAAAGGAATAAATGGAATAAAAATCTGAAAAGAGCATTCGTGCTAATCAGGCGTCTTCAGTATGTGAAAGTGGAAAAATACTAACTGTCTTGTCTCATAGTATGGGTGGGCATGGCCAATGCAGAAGGGCATTGTCGTGCCACCACACTCCCAGCATTGGAGCTGCTGCCACTTTCCAGGACAGGCGGAGGACAGGACAAAGTGGTGGCAAGTTTGGGACTGTGTGGCTGCACTGGCAATCTGGTACCCTCATGCAGTCCCAGCCACCCTGCTGTCTGCCTGCTGCGTTGTTCCAATAAACCTCAATGACTCTGCTGTTGGGCAGAGTGATGATGTGGCACCACTGCTTCACACTGGTCACTCAGATGATAATCTAAGTAGCCTTCTACCCCCTAGTGCCACCTGATGCCTCAGCTAGCTGAAGTCTCAAGCTTCTGATTCCTGTGCTGGCTACACTCAAAGCACCAAGTTGTTTTTCTCCAGCCTGCTTCCAAGCAGGTAGGTATACTAGTAGTTAATAGCCATCAAAATCAGTGACCAAGCATCTTCTTCCAGCTATTAGTCCTACAAATGTCATCACTACTGTCAGCACAGTTGCATTCTTATGAAAATAAAGTTGAGACACGAGCAGAGGGCATTATTTATCTCAGATCGGTTTTTTAAAAAAGAAAGAAAAGCACTTTAAAGTGCTGCAGTCTCAATATTCGGCCTTGTTAAATCAAGAGGTAGAATGGAGAATTAAATTTATGAAACAGAAATATTTCGAGTCGGCAAATAAAACGGGGAAGCTACTGGCGTGGCAATTAAGAAAAAGGAACAGGCAGAATGTGATCAATAAATTAATAAAGGAAGATAATACTATTACAGAAGATCCGGAGGAAATAGAAAAAAGGTTTATCCAATTTTTTGAGAAGTTGTATGAAAAAGGAGAAGAAGAAAGTATAGAAATAAGAAATTACCTGGACCAATGTAGGGGGGCATACTTAACAGAAGAAGATAGTCTGCAACTGAATAAGAGGATTACAGTAGATGAGACAAAGGAGGCTATTAATAGGATGAAACTTGGAAAGGCGCCCGGGCCTGATGGTTTGTCCTCGAAGTATTACAAAACCTTAGGGGAATACCTAGTGCCGGTACTCACGGACGTTTTTAATAACATCTTTCAGAGCGGGAGGATACCTGATTCTTGGAGAGAGGCATATATTACTTTAATACCAAAAACAGAAACTGAAAAAACAGATATAAGAAACTATAGGCCTATTTCACTGCTTAACGGTGATTATAAGATCTTTGCAGACATCATGGCAAATAGGCTTAAGAAATGTTTGAAGAAATGTATCCATAAAGACCAAGCGGGATTCCTCCCCAATAGACAGCAGAAAGATAACGTCCGTCATATACTAGATATTATTGAATACTTAGACATGAGAATTGACATCCCGGCAGCTCTGATCTTCATCGACGCCGAAAAGGCCTTTGATAATGTTTCTTGGGGGTTTTTGCTACAATGCTTAAATAGGGCAGGTATAGACGGTCCTTACCTAGAAGGCATTAAGGCGATATACTCAGGGCAACGGGCAAGGCTGATTATTAACAATAACTTGTCTAGGTCTTTTACGATTATGAAGGGTACAAGGCAGGGCTGCCACTGTCTCCCCTGTTATTCATTATGGTTCTTGAAGTAATTGCTAATAAAATAAGGGAGTCACCAAATGTAAGAGGGATAAGGATCGGGGAGAAAGAATACAAACTAAAGGCATATGCTGACGACCTGGTCTTATCGCTAGAAAACCCCATGGATAGCGCCAGTAGAGTAGTAGAATTGTTAGAAGACTTCGGGAAATTATCAGGATTCAAATTAAATAGGAAGAAAACTAAAATCCTAATAAAGAATTTGGACGACCCCGATAAAAGCCGGTTGGAGCAGGAGATAGGCATTAAGATTGTGAAAAAGGTAAAATATTTAGGAATCTGGTTATCCCCGAAAAATATAAACCTAGTTGAAGATAATTATAACAAGGCATGGCTTGAAATTAGGAAAGATCTAGATATTTGGCATAGGTTGAAACTATCATGGACAGGCAGGATGGCAGCGATCAAGATGTGTATCCTCCCGAGACTATTATTCTTGTTCCAGAATATTCCGGTAATTAGAGGTATCACATGTTTTAAGAATTGGCAAAAAATTTTGACCAAATTTATATGGCAAGGGAAAAGGGCCAGAGTCAAGTTTAAGTACCTCACAGACTCGAGAGAGAGAGGTGGTTTCGCGGTTCCGAATATAAGACTTTATTATGAGGCGGCTTGTCTATGCTGGTTAAAGGACTGGGCCACTCTAAAAGACACAGATCTATTAGACTTAGAGGGTTTTAACATTAGATTCGGATGGCACGCATACTTGTGGCAGGAGAAAGGCAAGATCCATAGAGGCTTCTCTAACCATATTGTTAGAGGCTCGTTACTTGAAGTCTGGAATAGGAATAAAGATCTGATTGAAAAAGGCACGCCCTGGTGGCTCTCCCCAGTCGATATTATTAAAATAAAAAAATTAAATATGACAGGTGAAAGGTGGACATATGAAGATCTTTTAGTTAGAACAGAAGACGGATGGAAAGTTAAACCATATGGAGAAATGAAGGACAAGATCAAGGAATGGTTTCTTTTCCACCAAATTAATGCTCTGTGGGGGGAACATAAGAAACGGGGGATGGGCGAGAAAAAGTCGAGATTCCAGGTGGAAATTTTGGAAAGCAATAATAAACTCCTCTCTAAAATGTATAAACAACTACTAGAATGGGACTCTAATGGGGAAGAGATGAAGGGAGTGATGGTTAAATGGGAGAGAGATCTTGGGTATAAAGTTGAATATAATAAATGGCAGACGCTTTGGAAAAAAGGTATGAGGTTTACTGCATCTGCAGCTCTTCGAGAGAATTTAGAGAAAATGATGTACCGCTGGTACCTGACCCCGGCAAAACTGGGGAAAATGTACGGAACTGTAGATAACACCTGTTGGAGATGCAAAGAAAAGGTAGGGACCTTTTTCCATATCTGGTGGACCTGTGAAGTGGTGAAGAAATTCTGGGGACAAGTCTATGAGGAACTAAAAAAAAATTGAAGTATAATTTCCCTAAAATACCCGAGGCGTTCCTTCTAGGTATGATTGGAGAGGAGGTAAAAAATGAAGACAAAACTTTCTTTCAATATGCCACGGTAGCGGCGAGGATTTTAATAGCGCAAAAGTGGAAATCCCCCGAGACGCCCACGATTGGAGAGTGGCAAGTGAGGCTGACTCAATACATTGAATTGGCGAGATTAACACAAAGAATTAGGTATAACAAAGCTGTAAAATTTAAAAGTGAGTGGAGTAAATTTCTAAGCTATATGGAGATTAATTTAGGGATTAATAATTTAACGGTAGACGGTAGTTAACACCTACGATGTGTATGGTTATTGTGAGAACAACTGCAGGAATTGTATAAGTTTATGTAAGCCTAAACCGAGCTGGACGGAGGTCCACTGTTTGTAAGTGTATAAGCTTTTCTCTTTTATCATTGTAATGTGTATTTTGTTTTTTGTTTTTTTCTCTTTTTTTCACCTTTTTTTCTTTTTTCTTCTTCTTTGTGTTTGGTATGTGTATTTTTTTTTATGAAACTGCTTAATAAAGACATTTGTAAAAGAAAAAGAAAAAAAGAAAAGAATTTTCAGAAGGCACATAAGATTTTTCCATTTTGAGCCACCTTGTTCCTAACAGAGCTAAACTGCTTTCTTCTCCTTAATATAGACAGCCGGCGCAGCATGCATTTGAATTGGGGGCCACCATATATTTTAAATTATTCTTTATATCGAAATAATGTATTTAAGAAGTATGTATGATGGTGGACTCCTATGAAGCAGGCCCAGTACAGTGCAGTTTCAAGGCCCGTAGAGGCTAATTGTAAATGTTTCCTGTCAAGGATAATAGAATTTCATCCAATTAGGAACCAGGGACAAAAATGGCATTTAATTATGCCTCATGTAAGACAATTGTGATTTTTTCATTATGAATGGTACAAACTGAAATAATGAAACCCTTTATCAAATAGAAAACATACCAGTTTTCTAGCAGGAACAATTTAATAAAATGATTATCCCAAACATAACCACTTATTGACTGACTGAATTTATCTCCTGGCCTTCCTCCCAAAGGAAACCATGTAACCTGTTGGTCCATCACAAAGGAATAGTAAGATAAAATCTCTGTTAGGACAAACTAATCTTCACATAGTGGTGTGAGAGCATTTGAATTACACAACTTCAAAGTTCATGTTCATGTGCTTCAGAGAACAGGCAGGAAAACTTAGCTTAACTACAAAGTGGTGAGAGTTCCTAAAGTGGCTTGTGAGAGCCATGCAGTCTAAGCTGGAGCAACCAGCTCAAACCTCTTCACACACTGAGCTTCTCGGGTAGACTGGAGGTTGAACAATAGGCTTGATTACCCATATCCTCACAAGGTAAAGGAAGCAGTCATAGCTAAGCCTGGCAGGACAGCTTACTCTATGGTATTAACTCCTTCATGCATTAATTAGACTTAAACATGTTGGTTATATGAGGCTGGTTATCCCACAGATGCAATGCAAGCCAACATGGGAATGCTGCTTAGAAGAACTGGATGTTGTTTAGACCTTTAAAACAATGGGTGGTTAGCAACCATAGCAATTGTCACAGGTAGTATCAGTCCATAGTGAATTGGGGTCACCAAATATAGTACATCTAGCATGGGAACATATTTGCATTGAAATTGTTAGTAAGTATCAAAGGTCTTACTCAGTGCTTTTTTTCTGGGGGGATGCAGGGGTACGCATACCCCTAAACATTTTTTTTTTAATCTTTGTACTTTTGTCCATTTACTGTATTTATTTCCCCTGATTTGAACTATAAAATTGTGGTTTTCTTGAGTCAAAATGAGAGTACCCCCAAACATATTTTTTTTAGAAAAAAGAAGCACCGTTCTTACTTACTTGAAATCATTGCATATAAAGCACTACTAAAATAGGCCTGCCGAGGGCTGAATCGTATTTAAACACGAGGTCTTGTGGCTGAGCTTGACAGCTGTTTCACACCTACAAGTCATCACTCAGCAGAACTTAATGTCATTACTGCATAAACATTGCAGAAATTCACCCCTACTAACTTGCCAGTGTTGGCAGTTCTGTGTATCAGTTATCACCCTCTTCACAATTGACATACATGGGGAGGGAGATTGGACCACATGTTTTGCCGCTGCTCTCCACGAGCTAAAGATGTACAGTGGTACCTTGGGTTACATACGCTTCAGGTTACATACACTTCAGGTTACAGACTCCGCTAACCCAGAAATAGTACCTCGGGTTAAGAACTTTGCTTCAGGATGAGAACAGAAATCGTGCTCCGGTGGCGCGGCAGCAGCAGGAGGCCCCATTAGTTAAAGTGGTGCTTCAGGTTAAGAACAGTTTCAGGTTAAGAACGGACCTCCGGAACGAATTAAGTACTTAACCTGAGGTACCACTGTACACAAAATCCGACACATATACAGCTGTGACTCTGTCTACAAGGGAGATGTGGGACCCTTTCTCTTCTGCTTTGCCTCACATTTTGAGCAGCACTAGGGATGAATAGAACCATTTGTCGTTGACTGGTATGAGCCATTGGATAAGCAGCGGTTATTCCAAGATCCTGCAACAGATTAGTTTTAGGTATAGTGGATCGCTCCATTTCAGTTTCTCTCATTTTGTGAATTTTTTAAAAGTCCACATGAAAATGTGTATTCTTCTCTCCTAACATACGCACTGTATTAGAAGGTTCTGGTGTTCAATATATGACCCCACTTCTTCTATTCAAGGGACCTAAAGTCTCCCCTTGCCTGGATCTCTCCATTTTCCCTCCTAAAAAGTAAGGGGAAATGTGTGTGCGTCTTATAGAGGGAATGCAGGCTGTGCGGCTATCCCAGAAGCTAGAACAGCAAGAGTGATCACTGCACAGTGCTCCCTCTTGCTGTCCTAACTTCTGGCTTAGCCGTGCAAAGCCTCTTGAGGGCACGGGGAGCCTTCATCCTGCTGCACTGCGGAGGCTTCGCGTGGCTATCCCAGAAGCCAGAACAGTGAGAGGGAGTGTTGTGCAGGGCTCCCTCTTGCTGTTCTAGTTTCTGGCTTAGCCCCTCTGTCCCTTCCCCCACCTCCCGGAAAAGCCCCCAAGAGCCGTGCTCCCTTTAAAGAGCCACGCAGAGCATGTGTGCAGCTCTTGGGGGCTTCTCCCTCCTCTGGGAAAAGCCTGCAAGTGCTGCATACACACTCCACGCGGCTCGTGAAAGGGAGTGTTGAGCAGAGCCTGGGATGCATACAGGCTCTGCTCAGCGCTCCCTTTAAAGAATATTTTTTTCCTTAAATTCCCCCTCGAAAAATTAGGTGCGTCTTATGGTCAAGTGCGTCTTATGGAGCAAAAATCCGGTATATCTCTTGCTCAGGGCCAGATTTAGGTTTGATGAGGCCTTAAGCTACTGAAGGTAATGAGGCCCATTATATGTCTAGTTGTCCTTTGTCAACAACAAATTGTCACTGTTTTTTGTGTTGAATATATGCTATATGGTAATTTATGGACCTAATAGGTATCTAAAGCCATTTGCACATAACAAATAGGGGCCTGTGGGACCACAAAACACTGTTGTTGTATGCATGTTTTATTTTGTTTGCTTTTTATCTTATATTTTGGAAATGTATATCCAGATTTTCCCCCCTTTAAAATTCTTTTGGGGCCCCCAAGAGAGTGGGGCCCTAAGCTATAGCCTGTTTAGCTTATACATAAATCCAGCACTGCTCTTGCTTGCTTACTATGTTGCTTGGCTGAGAAATGCAGTCTAGATTTTGCTTTATTTACTCATATGCTGTACCCAAACTCACTGATGTTCTCTATTTGAATTTCATGATGGTCATAGGGTGCCTGGTTGCCTGCTTTACCTTTTGTGATGTCCCCCTTAGGGGGTTTTTTAATCCACTATGGTATCACTCTGTTTAAAATTGGAAGGAGTCAGGGACAGGACCTGTGGAGTTCATTAAAGAGCCACCTGCCTTTTCCTCACACATAATTCAAGCACCCCCACCCCCTTTTTACAGCTGTTGGGTAGTGAACAGTTGTACAATTTCAACCATCATTTGGAGACATGGATCTGCCACTATTGTGTCTTAATGCAGGTAAGAAGAACGAACCATAGATGAAGAACCATAAAAAGAACCTTCAGAAGGTGTTTCTATAGCCCATTATCCCTGCCTCCCTCCTGCTTTATCTGTCTCTTACCTTGGCTCTCCTCCAACAATAGTCCACCAACTGATTTCATCAATAATGAAGTCTCCTGCTACACTCCCAATGTCACCTGGAAAGGAGGATTTCTGAAGAGCGAACTGAGCAGCTGCTGCCTAGCAGGGAGAGAACCTAGCAACTTGGCACTTAGCAACTGTACATTTTTATAAAGTTAAAATAGATGAAAAGCGTCTGGCAGGAGCAGCCAAAATGAAAAGGCTCCTAACATGCCTCTAAAAGTCGAAGCATTTTTCAACGCCCCTTTCACAAGGCAGTACTGTTTCATTTTCTTCTGAGTTACTCAGAATTCATAAGTGACTGAAATGAGAATGCCCATATTTTTATGCAAAGCAGATTCCTTGAAGGGAAAGAGGCTTTTTTTCCAGACCACACTGAGCAATCATACCTTCTTTTACAGTAGCTAGAGGACAAAGGTGGGGAAGCCGAGGTTTGGAGCTACAACTTATCATCCCTGGCCATTGGTCTTGCTGACTGGGGCTGCACTCTCTTTCTTTGCCTCCTGTTCTTACCCCCCCAGTGGTTCATCAGGTGGTTGGAGCTTCCTGGCAGGTGGGTCACTGTTGCAGACCTAGAGGGGAAGGGTGTGGTAGCAGAGAGGTTGGCATGGTGCAAACACACCAATGCAGCCAATCCAATACTCCTGTCAATACATTTGCACTGCACCAAACTCTGCACAACCTCACCCCTCTCCATGTAAGTAACAGTAGCCCACCTTCTGGGAAGCTAGCATAGTCATTATACCCCATCCCATGATAGGTATACACTTTCTCCAAATAGGGAGCCACTTCTGCTATGACAAAGCGTGTTCTCCTTCATGGAGAGCACGTGTTGCGGTGGGGTCTGCTGAGCCACCCCCTTTGTTGCTGGGTAAGTTCTCCAAGGTGGCCGGGGGGCATTGATTGGATTGCCGAGTTGCTGGGGGGAAGGTTATGTTGCAATTTTGGTGGGAGGGGTAAAAGGTTTAAATACTCTGCACGCAGCCTTCTACTTTCTCTTACGCTGCGTGCAACGGATCACCCGCCCACCCGCCCTAGAATAAGGGGTTGTTGCGTTGACCTTGCTATGCCTGTCATGGGGTCATCTGCGTTTGGGGCAGGGGCCTGGTAGGAATTTTGTCCATCTGGCTGATTGGCTGGGCCATTTGGTTTTTGCCTACTGCGTAGCAAATCGTCACAACTTGTAAGGTTGTGGTTAGGCATTGGTTATAAATCTGGTGGAGGAGGGGTTAGGATAGGCTGGGCTGCCCCTCCATGGTTGCTGCGGAAAGGGAATTCCGTTAAAGGAATCCTGGGGCTTGCCATCTTTTTGTCCAATCCCTGGAATGGGACTAGGGCCGGCAAGCCTTCGGGGAGCAGGCGGGTGAGAGTTGAGGGTCTGTGTCTCAGCTCCAATTCTTCCCCGACTTGCTTTCCCCCGCACTGTCTTTTGGTGGTGCCCAGAAGTCAGTTCTGTCCCCAGGCGGGGGGACAGATAGTCTTAACCAATGCCTAAACAACCACTCACAGTTTGTATTTTAATAAAGTTTAATAAAGTGGCCAAAATCATGCCAAAAATCTTAAACAAAAATTTATGTGTCCGTTGTGAGTTATTTGGGGGGGTGGATTGGGGACCTCGACATGCAACATTCCAAGCACTGGCTGGCTGGTTGATCAAGATATAAAGTGTACATGTGAAGTGTTTTTCTCACTGGGGTTCTCTCTCTCTCTCTCTCTCTCTCTCTCTCTCTCTCTCTCTCTCTCTCCCACCCACCCACCCAAATCTCAGTCAAAATCTGGTCTGTTGGGCTTCCGCAAAAAGGACACCATCATGGCAAAGGTCCATGGGTTTGAGCATCTGTGTGCAGTAAGAAGAAAACCAAGAGCTGAGCCACCTTTTGTGAAAGGTGTGATGACGTTTTGTCCTTTGTGGGAGATCTGGACTCGATGGTGCTTGTTAAGTAAATAACAGAATCCAAGAGGTTGGGGGACGTACAGCTCTCAGGCAAAGATTCCATTCTCCCAAATGCAAACACATGCAATGTTGATACTGTCAAGCTGCTCAAACACATCCCCTGTTGTAATTTATCTCCAGTGGTTACCATAAATCTACATTCAGATTCATGCCCAGTCAATAGCGCTGATGCTGTTGTGTTGCAAGATAAGCTTGAGGACACGTGGAGTTTCAGAGTGATAAAGCTTTACTTTAAAAGTCTCTTTGACAGGGATTGAATGTAACTGAAGGTAGATGACATGGCGTACAGTCGACATTTTGGGTGTTATGTCTCCTGAACCAAAGCATCGCATTTTCCAGGCCTGCTATTCTGTCAAGGCCTTGCTGTTTAAACAGGGTTGGTCTCAGATAATGAGGCTTGGTTGAGTCACACTGCCAGCAGCCCAGAAAAAAACAAAATAAAGCCCTGCTTCTAGAAGTAACTTGGGCACATTAGAAGAGAAGGGAGAAAAGAAATGCTTATTGGCCTGATGGAAGGGCTGCTTCTGAGAAAAACCCAATATACACACTCCTAAACATTTTAAATGCTCACCTGTATTTAGAACCTCTGGACTGAGGCTGTAACAATTTCCTTTGAATCTGCCTTCATGCACATGGGCCTCAGGAGTAATTTAAGATAGCAGTTTGATTCCATAGGCAGGTGGGTTGGAAGTATATTGTGGCATATAAACAGTACGGTATGTTAGAAGACACCTGGGGGTGCTTTTTTATAATGTACCCCACAGGAAAGGGGGAATCAAAGAGATGGTGCTGGGCAGGAAAAGGCACTTCAGGTTTGGGTAGATGTCAGAAACTATTGCTTTGTTCAAGACGCAGTGCGGAGCCTCTGCAGTTCATGGGGACTGGATCCAGGAGCCAGGGAATGATCACAAAACACTTCCTGGGAGACAATAATATTATTGACTTTGTTGTTTATTGATTAAGCATGTTCTCCTTCATGGAGAGCATGTGTTGCGGTGGGGTCTGACAGGCCACCCCTCTGTTGCTGGGCTGGATTGTATAGATGACCATAGCAGTGATTGGGCTGTTTGAGTTACTGGGGAAATTTTGATGTTGCCAATTTGTGGAATGGACCAAGGGTTTTATATACTGAGCATGCAGCATTGAGCGTTCTCTTTCACTGCGAGCACTGGTTCACCCACCCGCCCTCCCTAATTTAGGGCTTTTGCATTGATCTTGCTATGCCTGTCATGGGGTTGTCTGCTGTTGGGGCAGGCCTGGTAGGAATTTTGTCCATTTGGCAGATTGGCTGGTGCCATGTGGTTTTTGCCTACTGCATAGCAAATCGCCACAACTTGTAAGGTTGCAGTTAGGCATTGGTTAATTTTTTGGTTGGTGGAGGGGATGTGGTTGGCAGTGCCTGTCCCTCCAATGCAGCTGCTGCAAGGGAATTCCATTAAAGGATTCCAGGGGCTCGCCATGCTCTTGTCCGAACCCCTGGCAAGGGGCTAGGGCCACGCAAGAGCCCCTGGGAGCATGCAGGGAGAGGTGAAGGTCTGGTGACCGGCTCCATTTACTCCCCATAAAATGTTTTCCCTTACTGGCTTCCGCTGGAATCTGGAAGTCAGTTCTGTCCCTGGGCGGGGACAGATAGTCGTAACCAATGCCTAAGCAACCACTCACATTTCTGTATTTTAATAAAGTTGTGGCCACAATTATGCCAAAAACCTTAAACAAAAATTCTGTGTGAATTGTGATTTATTTGGGGGGGGGGGTGGCTTGGGGACCTCGACATGCAATTGTTATTTATCAGTCACCTTCCAAATCTGTCCCAAGTCGAAATATAACACACAAGGATAAGAACTAAAGAACAGTTAAAAACAGCGCACAAAAATTGACAGAAGACTAAGTTAAGAACAGTATGAAGTGGACCTCTATGGCAGAGATTTACTCAACCAGCTAGGAAAGCTTGCTGAAACAAAAATGTTTTCAGTTGTTTCTGGAAAATGCAGTTAGTGGGCACCTGTCACATCTTAACAGGGACACTGTACCACTATAAAGTGATAGGCACCCTGATAAGCCCTGCTCAGGGTAACTGTGGAGCTATGTATATCTTTGGAACTTGAAGAAGCTGCTCTCCTGTAGGTAGAATAAGGCAGTCTCCCAAGGAGCCTAGTTCTGAGCTCTGGTCTCCCCACTTTGCAAATGTTGAGTTCAGGTAAGCAGGGGAGAGCTGACACTGGGTGAAGCCACCATGAGCCTAGCCAAAACTTCAGGGCACATTCATGCTGGCAAGCCAAGGGATCAATACTGCACGTGCTTCATGGATTCCTTCACAAAAAAGCACTTATCACATTGTCTAAGGCATCAGAAATCACACTGCAAAATGATGCTCGGGTAGCATTTCTGATTTAATGGATGCAGCACACTCAGGCTTCAGAGTGAATTTCTTTCTTAGCAGAGTTTGCTGGGTCACCATTGGGACCGAAGAACATCATTGTTCAAAGGAACATCAGGGAAATGTCCTCCACTTATATGAATGAACATGTGGGATTTTGCTGTCCATTAGTCACTGACATGGAACTAACAAAATAAAGGCAAGGGATGGCAAATCCCTCACATGTGCTTTGCCTGGTATGAATTTCCGGTCACCTTCACAGAGCTGCCTCCCCACAGGGGTCAAAAGATGAAGGGACAGCCTTAGTAGTGTGCAGGGGGTTGTCATACAGACTTCCAGGACGTCCTCTTTATGTCTTAAATTATATGTCTCAATTACTGCTTGCTTAGTGGCAACATCTTCCTGGTTCCAGTCATCCCATCTTCCCCATCTAGATTTGTATCTGAAACATTTAGGAGAGAGTGGTGTATGGAAGGTAAGTTGTGAGCAAGCACAATTTGTGACATCGTGCAACATCATCGCTCATAAGGGAGCATGTCTGTTAAGGCATCAGCCATAGCTTCTTATTTCCAGGCTTTGTGGAACCTGAGCCAAAATGAGATAGCCTTAACGCTGACGTTAAACAAGTTGGTTTTGTAAATAATTGACTAATAATGTCACATACGAATAAGTTCAACACACAATATGTTGTATCTGGCTCTTTAAAGAGCATTAACTGAACGACAGTCAAGGAACTCTTAGCATAGGTTCCACAAAAGATGGAAAATTAAGACTTTCCAGCTAATTAAAGACAACATACATTATATTAACTTTGAGAGCTGTGACAGGTTCAAGCTTCTTTGAATCCCTGAAAGACAATTCATCTTGGTTACAGTTTTTTCTAAGGAACAGCAGTTACACTAATTGGGAAACAAGAGCAGAGTCTGTTGTTCTCTTTATTTCTGTAATCACTGCAAATCTCAAGTGTTAATTAAGACAGTTCAAGGATGTACTGTGTGGGCTCAAAATTCTGCTTAGCTACAAATAGCAACCAGAAAACTAAATATTGTTGAACTACAGATGAGTTCATCATATTGGGCACAACCCAACCATGGCTAAGCACCCTTGAGTGTCATTTATGTTAATGGAAGAGATGTTAAGCATGTGCTTAACTCTCCCATTAAAATGGGACTTGAATATGTTTAACCTTTACTGAATCTTGTCCAGTAATAATAGTAATTAACACATCTCCCTTCAGGTGGTGCTTGTGTTTTGTGTTTTTTCAACAATAAATCTGGGTTCCAAAACATCCGTGGAAACAGTGGCGTGATCTACAGTATCTCTTCCCACAGCCACAGAGCTACATACAGAAAATTCTGCTGCAGTGAGACTCTCTTTTATTGTCAGTAGAAGCCTATTGCCTCCTTCAGGAGGAAGGTCAGGTGATAAATTCAATGAATGAAATACTGTCCTAAGGACCAGCATGGGCATTGGGTATGGGCAGGCTGTACATAAGAGCCCTCTGTCAAACAGACCTCACTAAGGAAATATCAGCATTGCTGGTGCTATCCAAATAAGTCACTGAATTTGAGAGCACTACGTGCAGGATGAAGAGTGGGGAAGTTAGAATGACTTAATTGAGCCAATTGAGCCCCATGGAGAATTCCCTGTCATCATCATCATCATCATCATTATTAATATACTGCCCTATACCTGCAAGTCTCAGGGCGGTTTACGGAGTAAAATCAAAATATAAAACCGCAAAATCCATAATCAAAATAAAAACAACAACAACCCAATAACACACACATCCCCCGCAAAAAAAGAACCACACACATTTTAAAAGGGCATAGGATGTCAATCAAATCAACCAAAGGCCTGGTTGAAAAGGAACGTTTTTTGTCTACTACCTTGTTGTTGTTGTTGTTGTTTGGTCATTTAGTCATGTCTGACTCTTTGTAACCCCATGGACCAGAGCACGCCAGGCACGCCTGTCTTCCACTGCCTCCGGCAGTTTGGTTAGACTCAAGGTGCCTACATGAAGGCACCAAGTGAACTTCCCTGGGGAGAAGTTCAGACAGACAGGGAGCCACTGCAGAGAAGGGCCATTCTCATATTGCCACCCTCTGGACCTCTCAAGGAGGAGGCACATGAAGAAGGGCCTCAGAAGATGATCTCAGGGTCCGGGTAGGTTTATATGGAAAGAGAAAGTCCTTGAGGTATTGTGGTCCTGAGCCATTTAAGGCTTTATAGGTCAAAACCAGCACTTTTAATTGGGCCCAGAAACTAATTGGCAGCCAGTGCTGTCGTGCCAGGATCAGTGTAATATGCTCAAACTGTCTTGCTCCGGTGAGCAACCTGGCCGCTGAATTCTGCGGCCTCTCAGAGACAGCCCAATGTATAACGCATTGCAGTAATCTAACCTTGAGGTTACCAGAGCATAGATGACAGTAGTTAGACTATCCCTGTCCAGATAGAGGCATGGCTGGGATATCAGTCAAAGCTGATGGAAGGCACTCCGGGCCACTGAGGCCACCTGAGCCTTGAGCGACAGCAAAGGATCCAGGAGTACCCCCAAGCTACGAATCTGCTCTTTCAGAGGAAACATAACCCCATCAAGAGCAGGCAATCTCCCACCCATCTGGTCTAGGGAACCAACCTCTAACCGTGCCTCAGTCTGACCTGGATTGAGTTTCAGTTTGTTGGCTCTCATCTAAGCCTAGCATCTGTCCCAGCCATTGTCAGGCAGCTGATTGGATACCAAGGCTCTGGCATAACTAACCATTTATGCTGGCCCAGCCAATGGTGCTGACATTTTTATTACCCAGAATCCCCTGCAGTGATGCTGTATTAGGCACATTCTAGGTCAGGCTGATTTGACAGGTGGTGCAACCACCTAGCTGTCAATCTCCTGAGATCATACGAAAGTGTTGTAAAAAGTCTCTAGGTAATCTTTGCAAAGATTAATGTTTGGACTATTCAAAAGGGTTTTGTGAAGGACAAATTATAGATAGTGGATAAACCAGATGAGGGTGCCACCAAATGGGTTTGTATATTATGGCTGTGGAATAAATTGCTGAGGTTGATTAACAAGTATTTTGGTGTTGGTACAGTGGAACCTCAGTTGTCGAACGTCTCCACTGATGCACATTTTGGCTTGAGAATGCCGAAAACCCGGAAGTAAGTGCTTCGGTTTTCGAACGATTTTCCGAAGCCAAATGTGCCACATGACTTCCCTTTTGAGTTTCCGTATTGTATTGAGGCTTCCACTTTCAGTTTTCGGTTTTCAAACACTTCAGAAGTTGAACAGTCTTCCAGAATGGATTACATTTGAAAACCGAGGTTCCACTATATAAACTTTCTTTCTGTGGCACAAATTATATTCTTTTAAAATTGTGTTAGTTGGGATTTAATTGACCTTGGCTGCCATTTGCTTTTTTTGTAACTTTTTAAATAAAGGAAGGAATACAAATAAATTATAAATGTTGAGTATGGATCGCAACTAACACATTACAAGATATTTGTAGATAAAGAAATGTACAAACACGGGTCAATATCAATAGGGACCGCAAAGAGATATCAGGGATGGGATGGAAGCAAGATTCACAGCATGGGTGAAAAAGATCTTCAAAATATTAAATAGTAAATTATAAAAAGTTATACTCTAGGAACATTTTTGTGCTTGCATTTTATAATGATTAGAGACCGTACTGCTCCTGGGGAATAATCCCAGGTGATGTAAAAAAGGCAGTGGGGTGTTTCTCTTCCTTAAATGGCACCAGCTAATACAATTGCTCAATTAAAAGCGGAACGAAAAGAGAAAATATAATTCATGAAATATTTCGAAAGGTCAAAACTGCAATATTTCAATGTTCTGAGCATTTGTTTGTTTTCTTTTTTTTAAGCATTCCTATTCCAATAAGCAAAACCCTATCGAATGGCCAAAAAGAGCCTAAAATTGAGCAAGTTTAGAAACCATACAATGACCTTTTCATTTTCCTTTGGAGAAAATGTATACCACATTAATCAACTGTAAGAAAAAAGCATGATCCGGATCCTGTGCTTAGTTACATTTCTTAATGTTTATCTTTCAATAGGTAGTGGATTTTTTTACATGTTGCATTTCCAGAGTGCGTCGTTTTGTTTCTTTGTACTTTCACTAGGTCTCTTTGTGTTTCAGCATAGCCTTTCGATCACCCTTTCATCACAGCCATTACATTTGCTGGCTTGGCTTTACAGGACTTCTGTTTTTGGTCTTTTTCCTGCTGCATCTCTAGCAGTTTACGTAACTTCGGAAACTGATAGGCAATGATTTGATAAAGCAACTGTAGGTGGTGAGAATGTTTGTGTAGGTCACATCACCTAAAAAACCCCCAGCAGGATAACTATTCAAGATTTGGAATGGAGGTGTGAGATGATACACACTTGCAAATGTCAATAGGGGGAGGCAAGTTTGGCAGCCATGTTTGGAGCCTAGTTCTTGGACATATTGAAGATTAGATTTGAATAAGAAAAGGATTTTAAGAGGATTTCTTGTGAGTACCCATGATACCTCATGAAATTGCTATAGTCATGCAAGGTCAGATATTTGCTTGAGCCCTAAACCTTTATTTTGGGAATGGCAGGAGCTTCTAATCACGGGAGGGGAGCTGAATTTATATAAATTGTCCTTCCATGAGCAGAACTCACTCTCCTGTGAATGCATATCTCTTCCATTCATGGAACAAAAACATAAGGTTCGAAGCCAAAAGCCCTTCTTTCTTTTCAAACAAGGGGTTTCTGGGATTTGGCATGCATATCTAAATATAGGGCCATATTATTGTTTGTAGCACTGATTCGTTTTAGTATGCAAATAGCATCTATTTATGGACATCCATTTCTCACCTTCACTACAGGACATAAGCACAGCAAGGTAGCAGAAAAATATGGTCCCCTCTTTCTGCACAATAGCTCGGCATAATAGCCTGATTTGCAAATATTAAAATTGTCTTGTTCCCTCTTACTTGCATTTTTTGTAACATTTCTTTATAGGAGACTTGCTCCAGTCACTTCATCATTTTGGCTGTACTCTTCTGAACTTTTTTCTATCTATGAAATAGCCTTTTTGAGATGAGGCAACCAGAACTATACATAGCATTCCAAGTGCAGTTGTATAATGGCATTTTGATAATGCCAGCTTTATTTTAAATTCCTTCTCTAAAGATCCCTAGCACAGCATTCACCTTTGTCACACGCTGGGTCAACATTCTTGGCTTTGTGTGGTGCTAACTTAATGTCTGCTTTAGGGCAGTCAACCCGCCCGCCCCCCCCCCAAAAAAAACCACCAAGCCAGTTTAAAAGGTTAACAAATATCTACTGAATATTCAGTTGTTGAAAGTTACCATATCAAATGAAAGTGCACATTAATAAATGCAACTTTCGTTCCACCCTCAAAATATTCAATCTACCCTTCAATCTATTGTAAACATAGGTTTTTCTTTACATGCAGACAACACTGCACAACTTCCCTCTCTGACAAGGGGGCGGGGAGGTCATGTTGCATCATTTTGCATCACATTGCAATGCTAAATAAATGACTGTTAATTAGTCTGATTAGTGTCTGATATTGATTGGGTCATCCAGTCAAGCCACTTGGGGAACTGGGGACACCTTGATATTTTCCCCAACAATCTGATGTTAGAAGTGGAGTTGCCTTCTCCTCTAGTTCGGTGGCAGGTGACTGAAACCAAATAATGGACAGCAATAACCTAATTTGTTCCAGTTACAGATAGGTAGCCGTGTTGGTCTGCCATAGTCAAAACAAAAAAAAATTCCTTCCAGTAGCACCTTAAAGACCAACTAAGTTAGTTCTTGGTATGAGCTTTCGTGTGCATGCACACTTCTTCAGATACACTGAAACAGAAGTCACCAGACCCTTCTATATAGTGAGAAGGTGGGGAGGGGTAATAAACTCAAACTCAAAACCATGGAGAGACCTGGTCTGAACAAAGACATTGGATTCTTATCTCATTATACATGACAAAGCCATTTTTCACCTTCTCACCCCTTGCTTTTTCCTGTAAGACCTATTGCAGTCGTTAAGAGTCGTCAACAGGCTCATCACAGCTATCTGCCAATCACCCATTCCCACCACCCTTCTGAGTAATACCCCTCCCCACCTTCTCACTATATAGAAGGGTCTGGTGACTTCTGTTTCAGTGTATCTGAAGAAGTGTGCATGCACACGAAAGCTCATACCAAGAACTAACTTAGTTGGTCTTTAAGGTGCTACTGGAAGGAATTTTTTTTGTTTTGACTAATTTGTTCCATTCTTCAAGGTCAAATGCCTTTTGGTGAGTATAGATCTGATGATTGAGTCGTGGTAGTCCAGTCCATCCTTGAAGGAGCGTCTCCATCCCATCATTCTGCCTGGACACAGAGGTCTAGCTCTGAAGGCCTTCTGGCAGTTCCCTCATTGCAAGAAGTGAGGTTACAGGGAACCAGGCTGAGGGCCTTCTCGGTAGTGGCACCCGCCTTGTGAAACTGCCTCCCATCAGATGTCAAGGAAATAAACAACTATCTGACTTTTAGAAGACATCTGAAGGCTGCTTAGGGAAGTTTTTGATGTCTGATGTTTTATAATGTTTTTAATAATTCTGTTGGGAGCCGCCCATAGTGGCTGGTGAAAATAAATTATTATTATTATTATTATTATTATTATTATTATTATTATTATTATTATTATTATATTCCCTTGTCCTTTTTACTGTTCCACCAGTTGGTGGACACCATGTATGGGGTCACGCCCTACAAGGAAGACTAACCTGAATCCGAAACCAAATCTCTGATGATCTGATCTTGGCATTTCAAGTTGTTTGTGTGCTGTTCTGTTTTATTATTGTGTGTGAGTGAGGGGAACCTTTTCAAGTCAAAGTCACACTAGCCTCTGGGCTCCACTGCATTGACCCAAAATGTTCTGAAAGCAAGGGCTGTGACTCTATCCCATCTCCAACTCATTCTGGTTGCAAGGCAGTCGGTACTTCTGCAATCAAGCTCCTAAGTGCACCTCTTGTGGGAAAGTACATCTGACCAGAAAGAAGACACCACAAGACATGCTCACATCATATTTTTAAGGTGTTTTCAGCATACCATTGCCCACATTTATCTGAATTAACCCCAGGACTCATTGACTGAGGGCTGTAGTCAAGCCACGTATGCTCAGAAGTCCCATTGAAATTAATGGACCTAAGTTGCCCATGCCTATTAATTGCAATGGGTCTCTTCTGGGTAGGATTACTACTGAATACCACCATGAAGTGGCAACAAAACAATTGCTGCAGACGCAGCTCCAGCACTGTATATTAATAACTGGGCACTTTTGCCGTTACTCCTTGCTTTTCTTACTTTCTCTCTCAGGTCTCCAGGAGATATTTATAGACACTCTTCTGCTGAGTGGCCTGGACATCTATGGCTAATTATGAAGCAAATAATATGACTAATCCGCTAGGCAAAATATTGAAACCAAGCAAATGTTGACATATTTGGCCAGTCGTCTGATGTCATAATACTTAATGTCAGTGAATCAGGAAAAGAACAAAGGGAAACATGGAGGAAACCGTTAACCAAGTTCTTAATTTTGGGGCGGGTGGTGGTCATAGCATTCCAATATACCCATCTAGCAATGTTCACACCACCTTCTCTTTTTACCAGAACCCCGAGGATAAAGTGTAGTTTTAATTAATGTGTATCCTTGAGACATTTTGCCTGCTATTCTGCATGGAAGGTTATTAAAGACAAAAGAGACAGAACGAAAGAAAATGAAGGAAAAACTGTGTGCAGCTGAATCCTGCTAGCGGTGCTGAAGTCACACAGTCTATCAGCCCTTCTTTTTCAATAAATTGTGAAGATAATGAGAAGTCTCATTTCTACCCCTCCGGCAGCTCTAGAATGCCACTGATGGCATTGTCTTAATTTTGCGTATCAACTTCACACCGAAGTTTACTTTTAGGGAAAGGAGGGGAAACTATTTTCTTTCTAAGATATGCCACTAATGATTTGAATGGTTTTATTAATGACATTACTTGACACACCGTAGTGGTGTGTGAAATTAAAATGACTGCCTCCTGGAATTTGGTCTCTGTGTCTTTCAAACTGTCAGTAACTTCACTCTGACTGTCACCAGACTGACAAGAGGTGGACTTTACTCACCAAGCTGCAGTCTTTCTGATTAATCAACTTCAAACTCCTGGGGCAGTGCTGGGCATCTTCAGCCAGTTTTCCTGAAAGTATGCTGTGAAATGCCAATCAAGTGGAGTCTCTGCTACCATAATACCTTAAAAAAAGGGGGATAAAAATACGCAAAATTGTCTTATCATTAGGAAACCTGTTCCTTAAATGCATTCCTAATGTGCTGAACTTCTCAAATGGAGGGCTCTGCAAATAGGAGATGGATGCTTATGGGACAAAACTGTCTGTCTAATCAGGAGCAGCCAAAGTTGTGCTTGCAAAATGTCTTATCAACCTTGGCCATTGGCAGGGCTGACTGACACTGATGGGGGTTGTAGTCCACAACAGCTAAATGACATCATATTGGCTAGCCCTCATCTTATCTTTCATTTCAGATCACTTTTAAGTTGTCCTCTCTGCTACAAATGACTGTAGCAGGGAGCTAAACTGTACTAGCTAATGCAATAAGATGTTACAAAACTTTAAGTGTTAACGCTTAAGAATAGAATTATTATTATTATTATTATTATTATTATTATTATTATTATTAAAAATATGTTGCTATCAAGGATTGGAGTTAATATTAAAAATGAAGATGTGAGTCTCAAAGCAACTTTATCTTTACTGAGCCTCTCTTTCTTTTAAGCAGAGGCTGGAAGGCCATCTGTTATGGATGCTTAACTGAGATTCCTGCATTGCAGGGGGCTGGACAAGATGACTCTTGGGTCCCTTCTAATTTTAAGATTCTATGATTCTATTCTATGATTCGTCTCAGGGAAAAACTAGGGGCAATGCTATTCACAGTTTTAGCCCTGGCATGCCATCTTTTAAAGGTAAAGGTACCCCTAACCGTTAGGTCCAGTTGCGGATGACTCTGGGGTTGTGGCGCTCATCTTCCTTTATTGGCTGAGGGAGCTGGCATACAGCTTCCAGGTCATGTGGCCAGCAGGACTAAGCCGCTTCTGGCGAAACCAGAGCAGCGCACGGAAACACCGTTTACCTTCCCGCCAGGGCAGTACCTATTTATCTACTTGCACTTTGACGTGCTTTCAAACTGCTAGGTTAGCAGAAGCTGGGACTGAACAATGGGAGCTCACCCCGTTGCAGGGATTCGAACCGCTAACCTTCTAATCGGCAAGTCCTAGGCTCTGTAGTTTAGACCACAGTGCCACCCGCATCGCTTATGCCACCTTTTAGGGAAACCTAAATAACACACCCTCCAACATTTCTCAGATGAAAATAGGGACATTCTCTTCTACATCAGGAAGCTTCTCTCATGTTTGATCTCCCGCAAACATTTACATCATGTAAGCAGATATGTAAAGGCTTGCAGTGCAAGGCACACATTACCATAAGGAATAAACACTCCACATGTTTCCTTAAAAAATTGATGGCTGCTAAAGCATTGCAATTAAGAATTTTAAGTGGATTAGTTACATTTTCCTTTAAAATTATAGGAAGGAATTCACCATTTCCTTCAATCGGTGCAGATATTTAATCTTCAGTATAAACAGGACCCCATTTTTGCCCATACAGACACACCTTTTAATTGTTCTCTGAGACATGAAGGGCAGGAAAAAGAAAAAGCAAGACATTCTGGGGTCAAGTAATAAACTGGGATGGTTTCTGTAATTCCAAGACTGTCCCTGGAATATCGGGACGTTTGGAGAAGCGAAATAACTGCTGCCAAGAACCCAGATCTAATGAGACCCGTGGCACTTTCTATGATCCCAGTCATGTCTGCTATTCACAGTCCCATGCCTGGTGCACCTGAAGTAAGAGCTCTTTCAGCCACTCAGGGAATGAGGGAGGACAGGCAAATAGCTGCGGATATTATTTAGGTCCTTCCTCTATGCAGATTGGTTTTGCATTTAAATGTTTAAATAAATTTGTCCTAGTTTGCCCAACCTTCAATGTCTTGCCTTTTTATTTCCCGGTGCAGCCACAATACAAGGAGAGCTTCCGGTGGTGCAGATGACAGTGGTCTTGTGGTCTTCCCAATGGTGAATGGCAGGTGCTGAAGAGGCATTTCTGATCAAAACCACGATGAGAGCAAAGTCTTGTATTCTCCTACCCTCGTGCCACTTTCCCCATCCAGCTCTCGCACGTCACCACCTAGGTGTGCAGGCGTTTCAAGGCTAAAAGCATAAATAACATTGCATCTAGTTTGGCTCTCATTTGTTGAATGTTGCATGGCAGTTGATGTACTCAAATGAATTGTATGTATTCAATATTTTTATAAGAAAAGAAGAGGAGGAGGAGGAGGAAGAAGAATTTGCTTTATACATGTAGTCAGTAGGTTTGTACAGTGCTAACTCAGGTTCAGAACTTAATTCGTTCTGGAGGTCCGTTCTTAACCTGAGGTACCACTTTAGCTAATGGGGCGTCCCATTAACCTCCCATTAACCTCTGGTTAAGAACTTAATTCATTCTGGAGGTCTGTTCTTAACCTGAAACTGTTCTTAACCCGAAGCACCACTTTAGCTAAAGGGGCCTTCTGCTGCTGCCGCACGATTTCTGTTCTCATCCTGAAGCAAAGTTCTTAACCCGAGATACTATTTCTGGGTTAGTGGAGTCTGTAACCTGAAGCGTCTGTAACCTGAAGCATATGTAACCCAAGGTACCACTGTACTTAAAAGGTCAACATTTCTTTAAGATATACTTTGGGCTTGCAATTTTGGCTGAAGTGTAATTACTGAAATTTCTCTCTTCGAGCAGTTCAACCTACTGAATCTCAAAACAATGAAACCAGTGCGGATCAAAAAATGGGAGATCACTCTATTCTGTTTATGCTACCTGAGTGACCTTGATATGGATTTGGACTGGTATGGGAACCATAAATTGATAAACTTATGATCAAAAGGAAGAACATAAATGCTCCTGAAGTCACATTATGACTTTAAGCTTCCAGATTCAAGATTTCATGTAACTGCAGTCTCATCCCTGCATGAAAAGCTTGAGATAAACAATCTGGCACTTCTAACTGAACACACAGATATCATCAGGGCTCGCTTTTAGAAACTCAATACACAAGCCTCTTGCCTTGGTCTAATGTAGCATATGTGTCTTCTTTCTCTTACTGTTTTAATAAAAGTTTGTTTTTAAAAATGGCCCAAAGGAAGAAAGTATTGCCAGCGATATATCAAGCATCTATTAGATTTTTTTTCTGCCAAATGTCATCCAAATTTTTGAGAGAGAAATCCCTGACTGTGAAGCACATCTGCTACAGGGATATTACAGCTTTGCCACTTATACAAGCAAATGCGAATTAGAAGCAAATTTTGCAAAAGGTTCAGTAAGGCTACATTACCTTTAAAGTGCACCCAGAACATTTCCTTTCCCTCAAAGAATTCTGTCCATCATAATTCACCCCTCACAGAGCTACATTCCCAGCAACCCATTACAAATGACTTTGTATTTTTTTGGGGGAGAGGGCGTACTTCAAATGTGCTTTGAAGATATTGGCGTGTACACAGCCTTAATTTAAAGGGTGTTGTGGTTTCCTGTATGTTGTAGGTAATGTGGCATGGGTCAAATGGAGAGCCTCTGTAGCGGTGACTCCAAAGAACAGGTAGGCAGAAACACTGTGTTGTGATATGTGAAGAGGCGGCTTCTGAAAGGAGACACAGCAGGCTCAGACAATGATGGTAAACCTTCAAAGGGAGCTCTTGAAGCTTGCACTGAAGTCCAGTTCCACCTTGGCTTCCTTAGAACTTTCTCAATACAGGATTACCTGAGGCTTTTGTTGTTGCTTTTAAGGTAAAAGGAAGAAGAACCTTTTAGCAGAAGTGACTCTCTGGGTGAGAGAGTTCTTATGCTAGCTTCCTGGCAAATGGACCAGTCCTCACAGGGAAAGGAGAGCTGGCAAGGCAGTTGGTGCAATGCAAATGCACTGGGAGAGCCATTCAGGTGCTCCTTCTGGTCCATTTGCACCACAGTGACCTCCGTGCTATCTCACCTTTCCCCTCCTGGTAAGAAAGAGCAACCCACCCACTGGGAAGCCATCAGAGTGACCCCATCCCACCTGCTTTGGAGGATTTGAGTTTTTTTTGGAAGGGGGTACACTTGACTGCCTCCACATCATTCATTTAAGGCACATTTAAAGAACTCCCACCAAATGTCCTGATAACTGTTAAGAGTGCTGGGAATTATAGTTCTGCAAGGGGTAAGCTACAGTTCCCAGGACTCTTTGAGGGAATCCAAGCAGCATAAATGTGCTTTAAATGTATGATCTGCACACAGCCCCAGTCTCAGGCACTCACCTGTTCTTTGACGTCCTCCCAGGGGTGACCAGGAAGCCCACAAGAATTGCTTTAAGCAAACACACACACACACACACACACACACACACACACCACCCCTCTTGGTATTATTCTTAAGGCTTAAGATAAGTTACAAACTCTTATTCAACAATTGTACTGAAGTTCTCCTCTCCTCTAGGAAAGAGGCCGACACCTGCCGTGTGTATGTGTGAAATTTTTCACAAAGTGGAATGTGGGGTTCAGAATAGCACAAATTTTCATAGAAGGCTGTATGAAATCAATCTTCCTCAGTTGAGCTGAGATTGACACTACTTTTCTCTAAGGCATGTGTGTTTATTCAGAAGTAAGTCCCACAGAGTTCAATAGGATTCACTCCCAAGAAAGTGTGTTTATGTTTTTATTTTTATGCAGTTATTTTAGGGCCCAGTGCACCAGGACTTTGCCTTGTCAAGAATCAAAGCCACTCAGAAAAGCCAGAAATTCAGCGTTTTAAGTTTGTTTATGGTGTAGTTTATTTGGGTCTGAGTTAAATTCTATTGATGTGAACTTGTGTGGCTTTTCATACTGCTCATAGTTGTGATGATCTGATGTCTAAATAAACGAATCACAAATTACTGTCCTGGAAGATGACTGACAAGAGTCCGATGTCTACCCAGAGTTAGGTCTGTGGGCATACAGGGGGAAAAAGAAAAGATTGAATATTTGGAATTGTCAGAGAAATGGCTAAATCGTGAAGGAGTGTTGCATTAGAATATTATGCAGAAAGTGATGCTACTGCTTATAAAACTATTATTCCTTGTACATTTGCAAACCATCAGAGGGGAAACTCATTTCACTCGCTGGCTTAACTTTTGATCTTGGCACAATAACTCTTGATGTTCTGAGGGTTTTTATTCATTATTATTTTTTACATGTTCTTCCTTGTTTACATCAACCCGGTCTCATATTTTCTGCCAATCTATCTCACATATTCATGTTGCGCATGACACGCTTCGTTTTTGCTGAGAAGCGTATAAGGAGGATTAATACCCTTCTGTAGCCAAGATTAATACAGCCTTGCACAAGAAAACTGGACAGAATGGCAAGTCAGCTTTTCAGACGCCACTTATCATTGCCTGTGGACAACACAATATTCACATAAATTTTACCAAGTAAGATAGTACCCATGGGTGCTCATGAATTTACAATTTCCTCCACTATAATCATATGTATCCTCCTTTAAGTAACTGGTTCTTTCCATTTATCACAGAGCCTCCCCTAATAGTCATATTTCTCAGTTGACACTAGAGCCATGCTGCTAAATCAGCTAAAAAACTTTCCTTGTGGAATACATTCGGGGCAAATTCTTTTTAGATATTTCCAGCCTCAGTATAATTGATTCCTGGCTTTCAGAGTAAGCAAAGAATTGGAGCTGCGCACGTACCCATCCCCAATGGAAAAAGGAAGTTCTGTGTATTTCCCAGAAGGCAATGTTTCGGCAATGTAGTAGTGTTGGATCTCACCACCTGGTGCTAGACAAGGTGAAGTGCTGCATGCTCATCTCTGTCTGGTCTGCAAAACTATTTGGGTGGACAATTTAAATATAATTCTTTGCAATGCAGCAGTGTCAAATAGGACACCACAGACCTTTCCCCTACTCCTCCTACTAGTCTTCCAAATTCAGCTTTGGAAATGGCAAGTGTCCACGGGTCATACAAGGCTATTAATTTCAACTTCTCATTTTCTGATTCCCAGTTTGTGGGAGGGAAGTTCCTTCAGAGGTGAGTTTCTGCTTTACTCATTACAGCAAGAGTGGAAGAACAGGATGCATGAATCACTTTGGCCTTTTCTGCCTTGCTTATGGTAATGCCGTGGGTCCACAAGATCAAGAATGAGAAGACTGTTGTTTTGATTCATCGGATCCAGGTCATTAACAGCAAGGTCTTTTTCACAATGCTTGGAAGACAGCAAGCCAGTCTTTGTTGCCTTAAAGCATATTGATCTGCTCTTCAAACCAAAAAGACTCCCAGAGTCCTTCTTACATAAGGAAACAGCAAGACAGTCTAAAAAACATGACACAAAAGGTAAAAAGGAAGGGGGATTAGGAAGCAGGAAGAAGCAAACTCATATACCTGTTCTTAAGGGCAGACATTTTGTATAATGACACCTGTAATGGAAGCAGCTCAAGAAGAGGAGGAAATAAGGGCAGCTGGTTACTAACCCAAGCTGATGGAGTGTCTCTCTCTGTTGCAGCCGGACGAAGACCTACATTGGCTCCCAGTATGTTTCTGAGTACAATTCAAAGTGTTGGTGCTGACCTTTAAAGCCCTAAACGGCCTCGGTCCAGTATACCTAAAGGAGCGTATCCACCCCCATCGTTCTGCCTGGACACTGAGGTCCAGCACTGAAGGCCTTCTGGCGGTTCCCTCCTTGCAAGAAGTGAGATTACAGGGAACCAGGCAGAGGGCCTCCTTGGTAGTGGTGCCCACCCTGTGGAACGTCCTCCCATCAGATGTCAAACAGATAAACAACTCTCTGACTTTTAAATGTTTGGTGTTTTATTCTGTTTTTAGGGTTCTTTTGGGAGCCGCCCAGAGTGGCTGAGAAAGCCCAGCCAGATGGGTGGGGTATAAATAATAAAATTATTATTATTATTATTATTATTATTATTATTATTATTATTATTCCATTTTCTGCCTCAGTTGAAGCCACTGAAGAATGATGAATTGTGAGCAATCTTAATTTGACCCAAGTTAAACTTCTGAACTGCCATAAAAACTAGCTAGTACACAGAGGTCCATCAACAAGTTTGGATAGCCAGTCATCCTGCACCTTCCCCTTTCATAAATGGCTTTCTATACAGACCCTTAGTGCAGGGCTAGCCAACATGGTACCCTCCATATTGTTGGACTATAGTCCTCACCAGCCGCAGCCATCGTCGCCTGGGAGTTGTAGTCCAAAAACACCTGGCTGTTCCTGACCTAGTGAAAAGAAAGGGAAGCAGCAACAGGAGCTTTCAGTCCGCATGCTAAGAGCCTCTTTTCTCAGGCCATGACAGTCAGTTCACCCTGAAGCTAGAGAGGGTTGTGGGGTGCAAAGCCACTCTATCGAGATGCTGGGACAAACTGCATTTTATTTGCCTTCAGTTACATCCACATTGTGTGTGTTTTAAAAGACAAGGGGGAAACAAAGGGAAAGCATAAGTATGAAATGGCTTTATACTGAGTCAGTACAGTGCTCCAGCACTTTATATTCTGACTGGCAGTGATTTTCCAGATTCTCAAGCAGAGATTGCGCCTCGGCTTCCAACTTGAGATCCTCTTTGAGTGAAGATGGAAAGTCTGGAGGCCTTCCTTGAGGTTCATCCTTCTCATCCTGTTACCTATCATGCACATTTCTTTCACCTGAGTTTCTTGCCTCTTAGGACTAAGCTACATTAGTCAAAAAACAACATTCTGAATGGGTTATAAACATGCAACACCAGAT
The DNA here is from genome assembly GCF_964234715.1 of Podarcis melisellensis. NCBI lineage: Eukaryota > Metazoa > Chordata > Lepidosauria > Squamata > Lacertidae > Podarcis > Podarcis melisellensis. The sequence goes on from NC_138531.1 coordinate 8,763,016, forward strand.
GGCGCCGGAGAGCAGATAAAAAATCTATGCAATTTTTACAAAGTGATTCCCTCCCCCTTTGGTTATAACAATTTAATTTCTGAGTTATTTATATTGTGTGTGTGCCCCCCCCCCCCGGTGTAGATCCACCCTTAGTTTTCCCAACTCCTGGCACCTCTTTTCAGTGTTCTGTGGGCTCCTTGACTTTGAGGGTAGGACAAGTCTGGGTGCAAATCTGCTTCTCCTTCATACCTTCAATGGGGGCCGCTTGTTAAAAGGGCCGAGGATGAAGACTAATCATAATGTACCTGCTGAATTTTTGTCAGCTAGTGTTCGTCCTCTTTCTAACACGGAAATGCAACAGTGCGTTGTAACAATATCTTTATTGGTAATAAAAATGTATGTATACAATGAACGTTGTGACACAATGTTCAGAAAAGTTATCTCTGAATATATTCATGAATGGATTAGCTGAGCCCTCCTAGAGGTGGATGAGCTGAGTGGCCGCAGGGTGTGTTTAGCATGGGGATGCTTGATACATACCAGTAATTGCAGATGTTTCTCCTGAGACTGCACAAACCTAGGGAAATTTGGGGGAATGACATTTTGCTGTTAATCACTGGATAGAAAGTCCCCGTATCCCCGTGTTCTGCGTGTATTAAGGGGAGCAGAATGAATCATTCTAATTTATTCATTGAATTTTCTCCCTTCCTGCTCATGAATTCTGTGTGATCAGATTACAATGGCCTCAGATTTATTTATTATTTGACAGTATTCATGAAATGATGTTAATGCAAACCTTTCTTGGCCTTCAGATTATTTGTAAGCAACCTTGATTGAAAACATTCGATTCATGAAATTAAAATACACACACACAAACACTACGTTCATTAGATTTATTCCGACACCCTAGCTCTTTTGCTCCAACATTAGACATTCAGAACTTTCCTAGACCATACTGTCATATTAAAAGTTTATGACTTGAACCATTTTCTCTGTGTGAATATTCAAAGATATTCATTAGCACATGGCAATGAGGCTTAATCATAATTGGAAGACTATCATTATTTAGGAAGTGAGTTAATGACTCTTAGTGTTCCCTTTATTAACAGAGACACAGTTTGCTAACATTTTGGGGAAGTGTCAAGCAATACATAAATTATGAATACAGCTAAAGAAAATGCGATTGGGGCAGCTGAATTGTGTGCAGCATAGCAGACAATGGTCGCAACCCCAAGGCAGCTGAGTGTCTGGACTGTTAGTCTGGGGGCCCCACCCCACCACTGCAAACTCCACTGCGGCTTCACCTGTGCCGCCAACCCAGTAGTGGCCCTGTTGCCACTACTACAGTTGCAGTGGCAGGGCAGGCAGCAAGGCAGTTGTGATGCTGGGGACAGGGAGTGGCTAGGGTGGGGACCCAGATCTGTTGGGACGCATTGGGGAGTTTTGCCTACAGTGGCAAAACATCTCCGGCTAGTCCTCAGCACAAGGGCCACTTGGAGTTATCTCTGGCGCAATGACAGCTAGCCTAGGGTAGCATTTGCCTTGGTCAGAAGAAGAAGAAGAAGAGTTTGAATCACTACCCGAAGGAGTCTCAAAGCGGCTAACAATCTCCTTTCCCTTCCTCCCCCACAACAAACACTCTGTGAGGTGAGTGAGGCTGAGAGACTTCAGAGAGGTGTGACTAGCCCAAGGTCACCCAGCAGCTGCATGTGGAGGAGAGGGGAAGCGAACCCGGTTCCCCAGATTACGAGTCTACCACTCTTAACCACTACACCACACTGGCTCTAGGTATGGCACGTTTAGGAATATGTTTAGGAATATGTTAGATGTATATTCTGCTAAGTACCCAGATGTACCATCATTAGTGAGCTATTAGAGCAGTTATTTTCACATCTCACATCAATTTATCTGAACTGATCGGATAATATTTTTTTTTAACACCTCTTTGTGCCCAGTGTTTTCTATACATGCACCAAAACTCTCCAGCTTTCAGATTCAAAAGAGAATTGTATTGGAGACTGTTCTAAAGGGTTGTCCGATTTTTCACTGTGGCTCTGGTGGGCTTGAATAAAGCTGAAACAGGATGCTATGCACATAGCACACAGGAGGCACCTTTCTCGCCACAATTGCTAGTGCCAAGGAATGGCAGGAGACCAGCAGTGCCTCCTATTTGCCGAGAGGCCACTGTACAGATGGCATAGGAAGACTACCAACGACTGCATTCCTTGGAGGTCAGATCTGCCTCCCGAGCAGGGGCGGAGAAAGGGGCATGGTTGGCACAGTGGGGGCGGTCTGCCCCAGGTGTCACCACTGAGGGGGGTGATAAAATGCCGGGTGGCACTCACCGCAGGGCGTGCAGCGAGCCACACGTCTCTCCTGGGAGTGATGCGGTGGCTTGGGTGCCTGCAGGCTCTGCACTGCCCCAAAGTGTTCTCCCGACGTATCCTCCTCAGCTGTAGGGCGACTGAGTGGGAGGAGGCAAGCAGACTCCTTGGAGGCCCCATGGGGCATCCTGCCCCAGCTGGCCCCGCCCCCTGTGGACTGCTGGCCCTGCCCCTGGGTGCAGGGCATGTGCGCCGCCCTAGGCACCCAATTGGGTTGCTCCACCCCTTCTCCCGAGGTGGATTTTGTCACCTGAGGCAGTCGTCTCACCTTGCCTCATTGGTGGGCCAGCCCTGCATAGGATTGCCCTCTTAGAGTCAACTCAAGCTAAATATTTCAGCCCACAAATAGATATTGCTAAGTACAAAGGCTTTTAGTATTAGTGGGTTGAAAGATTTGGGTGACTAGGCTCAAGTGTTAGATTATATAGCATAAGCAACATGCAATTTACAGGATGAGTGATGCTAGATGCGTGGACAATTTTTGTATTTGTAAAACAAAAACTTGTCTGAATGGAAATATATATATATATATATTAAAACATAGTAGCTTATGGAATGAGGCCACAGGGCAGGAACGTCCTCAAGTGCTGAAGTTAGTTCACACTTGAATCATTTAAAGACTTCAAATTGGATTTTTTAATACATAAAGTACTTTCTAAAACTATGTCTGCAAAGAACCAAATCATGATTCTGGGAATGATTCCAAAAAATAATCAGTGTCAGCAGGAGACGCAAATGTCAACAAAAATATAAAACTCCCCGTAAAATATTAAACCACTAATCTTCTAGTGCAGCAGGCTTGTGTGAGGGTACTTGAAATAAGCCCTTAAAGATCAGGATGCAAATTAGTACAATTGTAGCGGCAACAGAAGCAACATGGTCAAAATTAAAAGTATACGTTTGCTGGAGGTGTCCTTTGGCTAATGGTAAAGTGGAGAGAGAAACAGCTGGAGAGAAGGGTCTCTTTCTCTCTTGCTGCTAGAACACTAAGAATTTCTAACTATAATTTTCCTCGTTCTGATAAAAGAAAAAAACAACCCACCTCATTTATAACCTTTCGTTTAAGGTTGCAAAGCACATCCTGTGAAGTGCTGCATATTCTTATCTTACTGATATCAGTAAGGCAGAAAAGTAATAACAGAAAAACACATATATTATATACTTAGCTGTCTAGCTATCTGCAAGGGAGACAACACGGGAGGGTTGTATTAAATCAGAACTTGAAAGCCTGCTATGAACCAGATCCCTTCCGTCCCTGACACAATGTGATTTGACTATTGAAAGAGGTGTGCTCCTCCTGAGAAGTGAGAGACTCAGTTTAATATCAAACCGTGCATATTGAATATTGATGTGCTTGAAGGCATTGTATGTGTTCCTGGTTTGAAGGGATGGACAAATTTGTCAATTTTGGCTTCTCTCAATTTCTCGTTTTTCCAGTTTTAAATTCTGTTTGCCATATTTCTGCATTAGAATGCATTCCCCCCCCCCAAAGTCCTCATGAAAATTCATCACCATTTTAGTGCACAGTTTTGCTTAAATTGCAAAACTGTATGCAGTTTCCCCTAATGTATACATTTTTCAAAACAAAATAAAAAAAAATCCTTCCAGTAGCACCTTAGAGACCAACTAGGTATCTGAAGAAGTGTGCATGCACATAAAAGCTCATACCAATAACAAACTTAGTTGATCTCTAAGGTGCTACTGGAAGGAATTTTTTTGTTTTGTTTCTACTACGGCAGACCAACACTGCTACCTACCTGTATACATTTTTGCAAGCAATTCCCCCCAAAATTACACAATTTGTGTTATTGTCACTCATACGTGCATTTTTTTATGCAGCCCTTTCTTTCCCCAACGTGCACTTTTTTGCACATATTTCTTAGTTAGAGAATAGCACCACAAAATTTGGAAGAGTGCTCATTTGGAAGGATTGCTGTGTTTCAGTCTACTTATTGATTTGGGAAGTGTGAATTATATGGGTTCAAATTAAAAAGCAGTCTGAAACAAATCCCTGCTGCCACCCATCCTTAACAAGGGAAACAGACATCCTTTTCATGTATTCTGTATGTATGGGAGGGGAGTGGATTGGGACCATTGTACAGGTGCTCAATCTCTACATGTTCATTAGGTCCGAATGCGGCCTACACAAATATTAACACAGGCAAAATCAGGGGGCTGCCTTTTGCATGGGTCCTGGAGAGAAATCTGTGCACCCCCAACATTTTGCCCTCCAGATGTTTTGGACTACAATTCCCATCATCCCTGACCACTGGTCCTGTTAGCTAGGGATCATGGGAGTTGTAGGCCAAAACATCTGGAGGGCTGCAGGTTGGGGGTGCCTGCTCTATTGAGAGCAACAAAGTGAGTGGAAACAAGCATGCCTATAGTGTCATGCTCATGCAATGAACATATATGGAACGGGGGAATCAGAGAAACAGAACAACAGGGGACATCAAAAATGGCTAGTGACTAAACCACTGAGCCTCTTGAATGGCAAATACTGGCTCCCTCGGCCTGAAAGTGGAGATGAGCATCGCACACCATAGTCAAATTCAACCGGGCTTAACCATCCAGGGGTCCTTTGCACAAACATATTTGCTGAGCCTCAGCACCCAGTCCCTCGGGGTAACTGCTGTGTTCACCAGCATTGTTGCCTGTTCTGCCATCTCTGCCATCAGCACCACTGGCAAACTGCAAACAACCATTTTTATTTTATTTTTTAAAAATAATTTTTATTAAGGTTTTTACATTACAAAAAAGAAAAAAGAAAAAATATCAAATAAAAATTGTTAAAAACAATCAATCTTTCCATCACATTATTTTTCATTTACTTGTTTCTCGGACCTCCTCATACCACCCTTTTTTGTATTCCAAATCAGATTATTAATTCAACAATTTCTTTCCCTCTTTTTGCTACCCAAATCTTATTCTTAAATTATTACAATCTTGAATTTTTACTTATTTAACCCATTTTTTGTATTCTTTTAACCCATTACAGCTAGAAACCATTTAGTTCCAATCCAACATTATTCTAAAATTCATTAATTTTACAATATCTCTGTAAATAGTCTTTAAATTTCTTCCAATCTTCTTCCACTGACTCTTCTCCCTGATCTCGGATCCTGCCGGTCATTTCCGCCAATTCCATGTAGTCCATCACCTTCATCTGCCATTCTTCCAAAGTGGGTAGATCTTGTGTCTTCCAATATTTTGCGATAAGTATTCTTGCTGCTGTTGTGGCGTACATAAAGAAAGTTCTATCCTTCTTTAACACCGATTGGTCAACTATGCCCAGGAGAAAGGCCTCTGGTTTCTTCAAAAGGGTATATTTAAATACCTTTTCCAGTTCATTATATATCATCTCCCAGAAAGCCTTAATCCTCAGGCACGTCCACCAAAGGTGAAAGAATGTACCTTCATTTTCTCTACATTTCCAACATTTATTATCGGGCAGGTGATAAATTTTTGCAAGCTTGACTGGGGTCATGTACCACCTGTAAATCATTTTCATAATATTCTCTCTTAAGGCATTACATGCCGTAAACTTAAAACCTGTGGTCCATAACTGTTCCCACAACATCCTGGAACATTAATTCCCCACAACATCCTGGAAAATTGGATGCCATGCGGCATCTTTAAAATGCAATTGCCAGCTCACACTATTACACTCAGGTAAGCCCATAGTCCGTAGGGCTGGCAAAAAGAGGTGGCATCATGAAGGGCACTTTCTTGAAGGATCTGCAAACTCAGGCCTGCATTGCTTATATGTTTGCAACAGTGGCATGTGTGCACTTTCCAGTGGTTTTCAAAATGTTTTCCTGTACAGTGGACAGCTGTGTCCCTAGTTTCACTGGCATCTCATTCACAGATTCAGCTAGATGGCCTTAGCCAAGTAACAGATGCCTCTGCCCACCCTCATATCTGCAGGACGAGGCCATAAAAGTAAAGAACTTTAAAGAGGTAGGGGTTATTGAGATGTGAAATGCTCCAAACTGCTACATAAATGAAGAAGCAATAGTACCATTGTACACATCCCAGTCTCAGAGAGGCAAGAGACTTCCGCTGTGCCAGCACTTTTCCAGGGTTTGACTACCTTGGAATGAAGGTGGAAGGTAACTATGGTGCTTTTAGGATACATGGTTTTATTGGCACATATATGCAATCTGAGTGCAAGATGAAAGGGCTCACTGCATTAACAACCCCAGTAGATCTTGCTTCCCCGTTGGCTTCCTAGGGGATCCTCAAAGCCATAGCTTAGGATTCAGCACACACAACATGTCTAGTGCCTGAGTCTCCTTCCTGTTTCCAACCTCAGACAAAAGACTAGTTCTTGGCTATTGTTCTACTACAGCAATGTCCAACCAGTCGATCACTGAAATATACTCAGAGTCGAGAGTGGATTTCATGCTCTTTATTCAGCTCATAGTGGTGATGAGGAAAGAAAGTCCCCTCAAAGTGTCTGCTTTATATACATTATTTACACAATGGGCTGCACATGATTGGCTAATTCCGGAATTCTCCTGTAGGCCAATCAGGTTGTGGATTCACTTCCATCAGGAGCTGGATTGGGTGGCTCCTGCAGACCAATCATACTGCTGCATTCTTCTAGGACCAATCAGACTGCTGTATTCTGAATGCTATTGTTCTGGGACCAACCAGACTGCTGCATTTTGGATCCTATTGTTCTAGAACCAATCAGACTGCTGCATTTTGGATCCTATTCAACTCAGTACATAACAACCATGATCAACAGGTTGATCACCAGGGTTCTCCATGTCGATCGAGGGAGTAAAAAAAAGAGACTGCTTGCTAGCTCTTGAGCAATCTTGACGCACCCCACTATGCCCCATTGCCTCTGTCGACCTCCTGCATTTATTCACTGTGGCTGTGGACTGATGGATGCGTGCTTTAATGCTCAACAACTCCTGCCAATGTTTTTTTAAAAAAGCCCAACAACTCTGGTCTGTCCCCCTAAGAAAAGCTCAACAACAGCGGGCAATGACAATGGGTAGATCACAGCCAGTTTTATTATACTGGGAGCAGTCTGTATAAAGTTGGACGTGCCTGTTCTACTACATTGAGGGGGGTGTTGGCATTCAGCCAGATAAGGCAGTGGGGAAGGCCTGCCTGCTGCTGAAGAAGAATTATCAGCCAGTTGTCCTTATGGCAACCCATGTGTTCTTCACCAACACTTTATACGTCCATAGGAAGGGTGCTTACAGGCCCTGCTGGGGCCATCAACCAAAGAATGACAATGCACCGGTATCAGCCCCACACCCTGTGGCCATTTGAACGCCACAAGGCTACTAATATTATAGCCCTAATATGCTTGAGGGATCTGTCTATCTGTCTGTCCATAATACTAAAGCATAGTTTGGGTTTGCTTGAAAGTGGAGCTTCTATTTTAAAACATATGGCTAGCTTAGTAGAACTAAAAGAAGTTTTGTAAGGAGAAATATACGAAGTCTTACAAAGTAGAAAAAAGATAGAGATACTGGTTATGAGTTTAAAATGTAATAGGGAAGATTAGAAATGCATACTAAGAGATTAAATTGGAAAATTTTCAGACAGGACTGATGGAAGTCAAAAAAAGTGAATAAGATGTAAAAGTATGTTTAATTACTGCTGAAAATGATATGTTAAAAAACTATTAAAACTTTATTTAAAAATAAAGTTAAATTTAAACATATGGCTAGCTTGCATTTCCCACTCCATGGATGTGCATATTTTTGAATGATTCTGCTTGGATCTATTGACTGGGAAAATATAGTACCTGCAACTATTTCACAGATTCATCCACACCCAGGCAGTGCACAAGATTGTGGTGTTGCCACCGTGCCTCTAAGGCAGAGAGACAAAATTGCCAAGGACAAGCAAAGTCACTGTCCTTTTAAACTAACATCAAGACCTGCCACATTGTCCCAACCTTATTTTTTTGGCTTCATTTTGCCTTTCTAATTATGTGCTTCTCGGTGACCAGCTGGTCTGTGATCCCTGATCAGTCTGCTAATTAGCATTGTGAAGAGTAATTTCCTACAAGGGGTGTCCAGTTATTTGCAATGTAATTACAATGATAAGAAATGGCAACACGCATATTTGTCAAATTACACTAGATATTATCTGCAATTTGAGAGTCTGCGGTTTGGTGAATTATTTTTTAAGTTGCTCAGTTAGAACACAACTTGAACAACGCTATCTGAAACATGGAAACTTTGTTTATTTTGGTCTTGCTTCAGTTATGTGAACTATACACTCTTACCTGGGTGAAAGTCCCATTGAATTCAATGGGGCTGGTGCGGCTTACTTTGCAGAGACATATACAGGTTTGCATGGTAAATTCTATAATAAAATGTCAGGGCTCTAAAATAACAATCCTGGTTAAAATAACAAACCAGACCTTGTAATTGAATTCATATCTATGATACTACGCCTCCTGCTTGCCAGATCCACTCTTGGCTCTCTAGAAACAACAGCAACTAAATAAGCAGATTGTGGAAGGCTCCAATTCAGGAACTACAAATAATATTACCATGACAAATATGTTTAATGGTTATTTTGCAGCTGTTCTATGATAAAATTATCTTGATGCTATTAATCTTGTAGGAACCTATTACTGCTTCTTTAGGCGAGGCCATCAACCACACTAATGTAGTTAATTGCTTAATTCAGGAAGTCTGGAAGGCAAAAAGGTGCAAGAGTCCTAGGGCAAAACCAGGAGAATGGATCAGCTGCCAATATTGCGGCAGGTTCACCATGGAATAATCCGCTACAACTCTACTGATCTTTAAAGGTAAAGGCAAAGGGACCCCTGACCATTAGGTCCAGTCATGACCAACTCTGGGGTTGCGGCGCTCATCTTGCTTTATTGGCTGAGGAAGCCGGCGTACAGCTTCCTGGTCATGTGGCCAGCATGACTAAGCCACTTCTGGTGAACCAGAGCAACACACAGAAACACCGTTTACCTTCCCGCCGGAGTGGTACCTATTTATCTACTTGCACTCTGATGTCCTTTCGAACTACTAGGTGGGCAGGAGCTGGGACTGAGCAATGGGAGCTCACCCCGTCGCGGGGATTTGAACCGCCGACCTTCTGATCGGCAAGTTCTAGGCTGTGTGGCAGGCAGGGAAAAGGAGGAGAGAGAAGCAAAGTGGTAGATTCAAGAACTAGAAAAGGAGAAAGAAGCAGGAATAGGAGAAAGATCAGCTCTTTAGCACCCAGGAATTGCTGGGTTCTGCAGGTGGCAAGCAGAAGGGCACACAATCTGCGGCTCCTCCTGAGCCACGTGGGTAAGTTTGTCTCATTAGTTTGTTTGGACCTGAGTAGTTAACATGAGAAATTCAGCACTGCAGAATCAGTACAGCTAGAAGCTCCTTGCTAACACGTCTGACACATGCTCTTTAAACATGAAACAATGTTTGCACATTAAATTCCCGACGTGCCCAACCTTGAAAGCTATCCATAAAGCAGACTAAAGAGGCTTGAAGTGTAAATGTTAATGGAATACGGCTTCAGTTATGCACAAAGAAGAAAATATGCACTTAACACGCTGTGGGTGTTAGTAGTTCAACAGTAAGGGAAATATTAAAAATAAATAAAGGAAATGGTTCTACCACAGGCTAGAATCATGTTGACTCAACCTAGAAGATTCTATGGCCCAGTTATACTACCGGAGCACTTGAGTTTTACATAAAATCTCCCTTTGATGAAATAGAACTTTTCGTTGAAAATAAAAAGAGGAAGAAAGGGGGGGGGCAGAGATAGCAAGAAGGGAGGGGAGGGTTAAGATCTGTGAAATTCCCCCCAAATCACTTAAAATATAAAACCTATTTATGTACAATCTGTGTGCAAGCAAAGCATGTGCTTCTTCAGGGTTTCACATTCAACACCATTTTAAATGTTTGATGTTTTTAAATTTTGCATTGGTTCCTGTCCCCCCCCCCCAATTTCCTGTTAGCATGCAGAAGCAACTGTCCTCTAGAGCAGAGGTTGCCAAATGTCCCCACTCTGCCCCCACCCCAAAATTAGCCTTGAAAGAAGAATTCAAGGCAATAGAACAGGTTATGCTGTGTGCTTGCTAACAGGGGAGAGTGGAGATGGCTGTACACACAAACACAAAAAGTACACACTGCCATATGCTTAACATGCCAATCTATTTAGGAAAGTAAGTGATTTGCCTACACCCAGCATATGTTCTTACTGTGTTGTTTCAGGAAGCAAGTTCAGTGTTAGAAACTATTAGGAAAGGGACTGATACAGCCTTACCCCCCCTTTCTTTTTTTCAAAGAAGTATATCATTGGACCCCCTTCATGGATCACTTCCTTGCCGTGGCGAAGGGGCTTGAATAACTCAGAGAAGCTATGAGCTATGCTGAGCAGGGCCACCCAAGATGGACAGGTCATAGTGGAGAGTTTTGACCAAACGTGATCCACCTGGAGCAGGAACCGGCAAGCCACTCCAGTATCACTGCCAAGAAAACTCCATGGACAAAGACAACAGGCATATAAAAGTTATGACGCTGGAAGATGAGCCCCTCAGGTCGGAAGGCATCCAACATGCTACTGAGGAAGAGCGGAGGACAAGTACAAGTAGATTCAGAGCTGATGAAGCAGCTGGGCTAAAGCTGAAAGGTTGCTCAGTTGCGGATATGCATGGGAGCGAAAGGAAAGTCCAATGCTGTGAAGAAAAATATTGCATAGGAACCTGGAATGTAAGAACCATGAAAGATGGAGGGCACAAGGAGAAGGGGGTGACAGAGGACGAGATGGTTGGATAGTGTTCTCGAAGCTACCAGCATGAGTTTGACTAAACTGTGGGAGGCAGTGGAAGACAGGAGTACCTGGTGTGCTCTGGTCCATGGGGCCACGAAGAGTTGGACATGACTAAACGACTAAACAACAACAACAACATATCATTGGACATGGTAGGCATAGAGAAAGGTGCTTTTTCAGCTTCGAAATAAATATAAATATGAAATGATAGGCAAGTGGATAGATTCCCCCCCCCCATAAAAGTATAATTCAAGTTCACCAAAGTAGTTGTCAGTAGCTTCAGGACTGACTTTGAAACTGGGTGGTTTGGGCTCTTTGTATATCCAAGAAGAAAGAGGTGGGTTTTATCAGTCTAATTCTCTTCTGGTTGGCTGGCATCACTGCCAGGCACAAAGTGGGGCGGCAGTTTTTGCAGCATGTCAAGTGCACTCTACTTCATCTTTAAAAAAGTAGTATTGGTAAATATGCAAATCAGCAGCGTCTTTCAGAACAGAAGAGACTTTTCAAGACATGAGCAGAGTTTTTAAGGCCACATTTCCAAAGTACTTACCTGAGAGTAGCTCCAACTCAACTAAGCAAGGCTTACTTAAGTGTAGGGTTATAATGATCAATTTCTCTATTATTTCAAAGCAATGCTTTAAAAGTCTCAAGACCCATTCTCCTCATATGCAAAGTTAATCCTTGTTAGCTGGATTAAAAATGCTTGTAGCATTTTATTAAAGGCTAACTAGTTCATGGTGGCATGAGCTCTCTGAGACTGAAGCATACACTATGTACGACAAAAACATGCTTGGATCATTTTGCACATTTTTGCAAAATTAGAACATCTGGATTATTGTGTGCATAAGAAAATAAGAAAAGGCTGCTGAATCAAGCCAATGGCCAATTGGATACTTGTGGGAAACTTCCTGTGGTTTCCATTCCAGCAACTGAACCCGATTAGAAAACATAGTAAACTGATGTAAGCTTTTAAGAATAACCCTTTCTGACAAACTTCTAGTGCCATCTTGTGGATAAATTAAAAGTGAAGAGCTGTTTGCTACAAAATCATAGCAGTGGTAGTTTGATCCTCTAAAACTGGACATTTATTTAATTTTCAATTTCAGAAATTGCTGAGACAAAAGGAAAGGTGTTCTGTGTTTTGTTTGTATAAATGTGTTTTTAGTTTTTCACTGATATGCTTGTCATAAATGGTTTTAGTGTTTATATGACGATACTCAGATTGGTGTGTGATCGCGAAGAAATAGTCATGGGCGCCACAAAATACTCATTTCACAAATGAAAAAAAAGAGGGATGCTCAGAACCTCCCCACCAAAAAAACCAAGAAAAACAGCTATACCCAACCCAAAAAACCAAAACACAGACCAAAAAAAGGCAGATAACCACAAAAGCCAACCAACCAAACAACAATTAAATAAAAGATTAAGTAAAAGATTGCTGTCATCAAAGAGGAATATCCAAGGGCACCATAATGTGAATCTCAGGATTAGTGCCTAAGACCATAAGAAAAGCCTGGCTAGATCAGGCCAAAGGCCCATCTCGTCTGTAGTATCCTGCTCTCTTGCTCTGTAATTGGGAGAAATGACTGTATTGAAATTGGCTGACTGAGTGACAGAAGACACTGCCATGATGATAGGAGTAGGGGCAGACTTCGGTAATCTTTTGTAATATGGCACCCCCAAATGGATCTTCTGAATTACGGATCTTCTCAATTTTGCACCCCCTTGGCTCAGAGCCCCAGGTGGGGGAACTGCCTGCACTGCTGTGACTTTGAAGCTAATGGCACACAAGGACCAGGGCTAAGGGAACTATTCCCTTCCTCAAATGAGATTTTTAAATGATGCTATTATACACTCAGCCAACCAATCAGGAGATTCGGGTGATACAGCAGCACTAATAGAGGTGCGCATCAGCTACCTGCAGCATAAACCGGCTATGGCAAGGAACTGGATCAAAACCCCATCCCAAACATGCTGGCCACATGACCCGGAAGCTGTACGCCGGCTCCCTCGGCCTGTAAAGAAAGATGAGTGCCACAACCCCAGAGTTGTCTGCAACTTGACTTAACTGTCAGTGGTCCTTTACCCCCTTTACCTTTAAGGTAAAGGTAAAGGGACCCCTGACCATTTGGTCCAGATGTGGCCGACTCTGGGTTGTGGCGCTCATCTCGCTTTATTGGCCAAGGGAGCCGGCGTACAGCTTCCGGGTCATGTGGCCAGCATGACTATGCCACTTCTGACGAACCAGAGCAGTGCACAGAAACGCCGTTTACCTTCCTACCGGAGCGGTACCTATTTATCTACTTGCACTTTGACGTGCTTTCAAACTGCTAGGTTGGCAGGAGCAGGGACCGGGCAACGGGAGCTCACCCCGTCACAGGGATTCAAACCACCGTCATTCTGATCGGCAAGTCCTAGGCTCTGTGGTTTAACCTATAGCGCCACCAGTGTCCCTCCCTTTACCTTTACTTTACCTTTTAAGAAAGGGCTCTGTATCTGTACAACTGTGGTTGTAGATCCTGGTGTGATCATGGTTCCTGATTGTGGGCAAGACTTCCATGCATGTACAGTTGCATGCACAGAGAGCCCCCCCAAAAAAAAAACCTGCATCCCTGCAGCTTACCGGGATGGTGCAGGGGTGCAGCAGGCAGTCCTTAAAGTGGTACAGCATGGGCGCATTGGTGAGAGTGCAGGATGGGCCCCACCAGAGCACCTAAGCAGCCTTAACCTTGCTACCACCCTGCCCCACCAGGGTAAATGTTGTAAGTCACTCTGCCTCACCACCCCATCATCACATGGACCGCTCCAAAAACCAGGTGCTCAGGAATCAAGTGGTTTGCACTTTGCAAGTGTTAGGCACTCAATATCTCCGTTTGGAACTGTTTTCCAGTTGTTCTGTAGAGACCCACATTTCTAGGCTTAGATATCCACCAAACATTTTTCAATTTAACAAAGTCTGCTGGGGACCCGGTAGACAAAACCTTTTGCCCAAGGATTCACTGTTTCGATCTAGCAAAGGTCAAATAAGAAAATATTTCCTTTCCTTTCACAGTTTCTGCTACCATTAGGGGTTTTTTTACAGAAACCTTCTGTGTGGTTAAGATCCCTGGGAATGTCATAACCTTTGAAGTCTACCCATTCATTTTTGCAGCACTGTTATTTCCGAGTACTATCTATGAAATATTATCGGCACAGAGCATTATTATTCTGATGTTGCCATTCAAGACAAAAGTCAAATCTTAATTTTAATTAGTCAATGGAGGTCCAAGATTCATGGATTAAAATACTATGCTGAACTTTCTACCTTCAGGGAACTTCTGACCTTCAGACAACTCTCTTCGCATTTGCTTTTCCTGTGCGTGTTGCGGAGGTTTGGGGAAAATGTTCCTGTGCTATTAATAGAGTATAGAAATGGAAGATATCTGAAGAATATCTAGTCCGACCTCCTGCAATCCAGGAATCTTTCACCCAACATGGTGCTTGAACCCCAACCCTGTGATTAAGAGTCTCATGCTCTACCAACTGAGCTATCGCTCATAAGCGAGTTCTTGCAACCCCTGGAAACTTGCACACAAACACACACACACACACACACACACAATGGTAGCCTACCAATTTGTTTTCGGACAACTTAATTTGTAAGGCACACAAATGCAGAAAAATAAAAAAAATTGAAAGATGTATTTTTATCAGATAAAACACTATGTCTTCCTCCTGATCTGAAACTATGTGAAAAAAAGAGAGAGCATGTTTAAGGCAGGAAAAATAAAACTCTGTTGGGATAGAAGAATGGGAATGTTTTAGGCAGTGCCAGGATGTACAGAAAATGCAGCTGGGCCAGAAGCTGTCCACCTGCATTTTAGGTGAAGAAACAATTTTGTCACCGGACTCCGTTCCTGCATCAGGCAAAAATACCTGTGCGCTCTCTCTCTCTTTCTCTTTCTCTTTCTCTTTCTCTTTCTCTTTCTCTCTCTGACACCCCCCCCCCCAACACAAAGAAAGCATCAGATTTGTTCAGTGCTCTTACTACACCAGTTTATTTCATGTACCAGAATCTGTACTTTCAAGTGTTGGTAACTTCAGTTGAGCCAGAGGAATATTAATTTCTGATCTGAATTTGTGTGTGTGTGTGTGTGTGTGTGTGTGCATATGCAACTATTTTTCCTTTATTAGTTTTGTTTACCAAATGTCTTTATTAAAGGTCTCCGAAGGGGCTCACAAGAAAGGATTTATACAGAGGGTAAATAACATAAAAGTCGCAAACAGCAAACAGCAGCACACAATTAAGGGATTTTACATAAATGATATTATTTACAGAAGTGTTAAGCAATTAACAAAACAGAGCAATATCCTCCCAAAGTTGTGTCTGGAGGGAGAATGGCCTCCTCTTCTTCACTTCAGCTCCACGGCAGTTCTCTCAACCAGATTGGTGCTCAGGAAATACAATTTGTGGTTCGAGGGCCCGACCCCCGCGAAGTGAAATGAAGACACAAGGACACGTGATATAAGGTTAATGGGCTAGAAAAGGCCACAACTTTATTGATTACAGCAATGAAAAGGTATTGGCTTAGGCATTGGATCGAAACAAGTGGGTTTATTCACCAGGGGTTCATCACCTGTTGATGCTAATTCAACTATAGGCTCACCCCTGCTGTCACCGCGGGTCGTGCCATGGCCTCCCGCCAAGCAGGCATCGGACAGAATACACGACCGCCAGATTCCTTTAACGGAATACCTACGCTGCAGCAAAAGGCTGCTGAACACGCCCCCACCACGGCACCTGGTTGGGTAGCCACCGGGGGGGGGGGTGAGCGCCAGCCAGGTGAGCTGGAGGCAGGGGGCAACGCCCCCTGCTGGGCGGTGCTCGGGCTCCCGCCCACAACCACTCCCCTCTCTTTCAGGGAGGAGAGTCTTTATGGCCCTTTGTAACATAAGCGCATCCAACAAACAAGGAACGTATAGTGTTGGGGAAATTCATTAACCCGTTTTCAGACTTTAGGGAAACCTCACTACTAATTTGTCCTTAAGGATTCAGGGCCTCATAGAATGAAGACAAAAGACACCAACCCAACTGTTCTGAGGTAATGAACTGGTTGCCCATATCAATAATAATTATTAATATAAATTTATTTATACCCTGCCCTTTTCTCAAAGTGGATTCCTCATAAAAATAAGAAAAAGCTAAAAACATAAGAAAAAATTGGTATCATTCCATACCCTCCAACATTTCTCTGATGAAAATAGGGACGTCCCATTCCATAATGATATTTTTGCTATTTATACCCCACACATCTTATTGGGTTGCCCCAGCCACTATGGGCAGCTTCCAACATAACAAACATTAAACATAGACCTCACCTGGAGTACTGTGTCCAGTTCTGGGCACCACAGTTCAAGAAGGACACTGACAAACTGGAACGTGTCCAGAGGAGGGCAACCAAAATGGCCAAAGGCCTGGAAACGATGCCTTATGAGGAACGGCTAAGGGAGCTGGGCATGTTTAGCCTGGAGAAGAGGAGGTTAAGGGGTGATATGATAGCCATGTTCAAATATATAAAAGGATGTCACATAGAGGAGGGAGAAAGGTTGTTTTCTGCTGCTCCAGAGAAGCGGACACGGAGCAATGGATCCAAACTACAAGAAAGAAGATTCCACCTAAACATTAGGAAGAACTTCCTGACAGTAAGAGCTGTTCGACAGTGGAATTTGCTGCCAAGGAGTGTGGTGGAGTCTCCTTCTTTGGAGGTCTTTAAGCAGAGGCTTGACAACCATATGTCAGGAGTGCTCTGATGGTGTTTCCTGCTTGGCAGGGGGTTGGACTCGATGGCCCTTGTGGTCTCTTCCAACTCTATGATTCTATGATTCTATAAAAAAAACCCTTCCATATACAGGATTGCCTTCAGACGGCTCAGAGGTCGGATAACTCCATACCCTCCAAAGAAAATAGGTACATTCTAAGGAAAAGTGGGACATTCCAGAATCATATCAGAAACTGGGACAGCTTCTCTAAATCAGGGACATCCCTGGAAAATAGGGGCCCTTGGAGGGTCTGTCATTCCCTGCCTCAGTTTCCCCACTGGGCATTTGCAGTCTTGTTAAAGTGATATACAGGTGATTTACACATGTGCATAAATCTCTTCCTGATTTCCTGGCCCTGACTCCAGTCTTCTACCTTCCAGGTAGGCGAGGCTGCAGCTGAGGAGATTTCACCCCTCCCATATCCAAGAATCTGCTGATGTTCTCTGCTGATTCTCTAGAGAGGAGGGGGCGGTTTCTGCTCTCTACTTATTCCGCTCCAGCCTCACATCAAAGAGAGAGAAAGAGAGACTGAGTGTTAGAGAGAGATCATGTGCATAGATAAGGTTGCTGCTAAGAGCAGCTGCAGACGCTCAGTGAAGTTCAGCATTTTCATTTAGACCTCATTTAGCTCTGTTGTGTATAATAGTTGCTGTAGATAGAATAAAGAAGATATTCTACAGAGCTGCTCTCCGAGTCGTTTATGCTCTGCTAGACTCTGCTAGACTCTGCTGTGCGACGACTGTCTTCTTGTTGGAGTGAATCCGGTGCTCACAACTCTAAGCTGTGAGTCCACAGCACTTTGACCTGTTCCTGTCCAGAAGGTGGTCTCTGGAAGTGCTACCCAGCTCGCCTAGCCCAGTCGGGGCTGAAGTGTGTGAGTCCAGTCGGTGGCACTGGCTCAAGGGCGATGCTGACAGCAGCACAAAGGATGCCATGCAAAAAACATAGAAGATCCAGTAGCCCCTCAGCTTCTAGTACCACTCAATGCGCTGCTGCGTCTTCCAGAGTAATTCCCACCACAACGGAGGCTCCGTCTGGACTTTACATTTAAAGCAGTATCATACCACTTTAAACAGCCATGGCTTCCGCTGAAGAATTCTTGAAACCGTTAGCTTGTTAAGGTTCCTGATTGTAGCTAGAAGACCTCTGTTCATTCCACAGAGCTACCATTCTCAGAGGGGTATACGGTCAGCCCCTCTTCCTGGGGAACTCTGGGAATTGTAGCTCTGGGAAGGGAATGGGGGTCTCCTAACAACCTTTAACCCCCTTAACAAACTGCAGTTCCCAGGATATTTTGGGGGAAGTCATGACTAACCCAGGGGCCAGCACACTTTTTCAGCAGGGGGCTGGTCCACTGTCCCTCAGACCTTGTAGGGGGCCGGACTATATTTGGGGAAAAAATATGAATGAATTCCTATGCCACACAAATAACTTAGAGATGCATTTTAAATAAAAACACACATTCTACTCATGTAAAAACACCAGGCAGGCCCCACAAATAGCCCAGAAATGCATTTTAAATAAAAGGGCATATTCTACTCATGCAAAAACACACTGATTCCCGGACCGTCCGTGGGCCGGATTTAGAAGGCGATAGTTAGCCTATCCATGGCCTAACCCCTTCATGGATCACTGCCTTGTTGTGGCGAAGGGGCTTGAATAACTCCAAGAAGTGATGAGCTATGCCATGCCGGGCCACCTAAGACGGACAGGTCATAGCTGAGAGTTTAAACTACTAGTAAATGTGTTAAGTTGTGGGTTAACATATCAGATGACACAGCGATTCTTCAAACAGCTCTTGTTTATTCACAGGCCAGAACAGAACTGAACTGAAGGGTTCAGCCAGCCTGCTTATATAGAGCTCCACTAGAATGCAACAGTAACCATTTTCTGTAACTATCCAATCACTGAATGTCACTTTTGATCCCTTATTTGCATATGTGGACCTGAACTATCTACAGTATCCCCCTGCTGACCCATGATGAGAACTTCAGTACATAACAAAATGTGATCCACCTGCAGAAGGAAATGGCAATCCACTCCAGTATTTTGCCAAGAAAACTCCATGGACATAAAAAAGGAGAAGCTTTGAGAAGAAACTGAGAGTTTCCAAGACATGCTCAGGTTCATGGGGACATGGAGAGTCGAACACAACTAAGTCGACTAAACAACAACAACATGACTGCCTAAAGTGGTATGATACTGCTTTAAATGTGTTGTAGATACAGGGCCGGATTAAAAAATGAGCTTACTATTCCATGAGTAAACAGTATCCCAAGGTTGCAAACGTCTGACAGGCATGAATTTAGCTTCATGGTGCCAATAACATTACCGACTGGGAAAGAATAGGCAAAGTTTTATTTTTATTTATTTTTTATAAGATATTTATTAAAAATTTTAGAGGTACAAAAAGAGAAAACAAAAAACATCATCTTAAACAAAAAAAGATAAAATACAAAAAAGGAAAAAAAAAGAAAGAGCAGAGAATTAAAATCCATTAAACAAAAAGAAAAAACAATGAAAAATACAACAAATCTTCCCATTACTTATCTTTCATTAGCTTATTTCCCTGACCTCCTCCCACCTCCCTTTTTTGTATTCTAGGTCAATTATCGATTCCAGCAAATCCTTTCCCTCTTTTCAAATTTTTGTCCTGTAATTTATCTTGATATTAATATAACTTTACTTTCCCTCCTTTCACCAATTAACAGTCTGTTTTTTCCTAAATCTTTGTAACATTTCTGCTAAAATCACATAAATTCATTCCAATGTTATTCTAACATTCATTAATTTTGCAATGTTTCTGTAAATATTCTTTAAATTTCTTCCAATCTTCCTCCACCGACTCTTCTCCCTGGTCTCGGATTCTGCCAGTCATTTCCGCCAGTTCCATGTAGTCCATCACCTTCATCTGCCATTCTTCCTGGGTGGGTAGATCTTGTGTCTTCCAATACTTTGCAATAAGTATTCTTGCTGCTGTTGTAGCATAGATAAAGAAAGTTCTATCCTTCTTTGGCACCAATTGGCTGACCATGCCCAGGAGAAAAGCCTCTGGTTTCTTCAGGAAGGTATATTTAAATACCTTTTTCATTTCATTATAGATCGTCTCCCAGAAAGCCTTAATCCTTGGGCATGTCCACCAGAGGTGAAAGAATCTACCTTCAGTCTCTTTGCATTTCCAAAATTTATTATCGGGCAAATGATAAATTTTTGCAAGCTTGACTGGTGTCATGTACCACCTGTATATCATTTTCATTATATTCTCTCTTAAGGCATTGCATGCCGTAAACTTCATACCTGTGGTCCATAACTGTTCCCAGTCAGCCATCATAATATTATGTCCAACATCTTGTGCCCATTTAATCATAGCAGATTTCACCGTTTCATCCTGAGTATTCCATTTCAACAGCAAGTTATACATTCTTGACAAATTCTTAGTTTGGGGATTTAACAGTTCTGTTTCCAATTTTGATTTTTCCACCTGGAAGCCAATTTTTTTATCCAAGTTATATGCCTCCATTATCTAATAATAGTGAAGCCAATCTCGCACTCTATTTTTTAATTTTTCAAAACTCTGCTGTTTTAATCTGTCTCCCTCTTGTTCCAAAATTTCCCAATATTTCGGCCATTTGGCCTCCATATTGAGCTATTTCTGAGCCTTCGCTTCCATTGGTGACAGCCACCTTGGGGTTTTATTTTCAAGCAAATCCTTATATCTTAACCAAACATTAAACAGTGCTTTTCTGACAATATGGTTTTTAAAAGCTTTATGTGCTTTAACCTTATCATACCACAAATATGCATGCCACCCAAAAATGTTGTTAAAACCTTCTAAATCCAACACGTCAGTGTTCTCAAGAAGCATCCATTCTCTCAGCCAGCAAAAAGTGGCTGATTCATAATAAAGTTTTAAGTCTGGCAGGGCAAATCCACCTCTTTCTTTAGCGTCAGTTAATATCTTAAATTTTATTCGAGGCTTCTTGCCCTGCCAGACAAATCTAGAAATATCTCTCTGCCACTTCTTGAAACACTCCATTTTATCCAAAATTTGCAATGTTTGAAACAAAAACAACATCCTTGGCAATACATTCATCTTTATCGCAGCAATTCAGCCTAACAATGATAACTTCAGGTTTGACCTTATTTCTAAATCCTTTTTCACTTCCATCCAACATTTTTCATAATTACCGGTATCCTTACATAGATTTACATTCTTGGCAGTCATGTTAACCCCTAGGTATTTCACTTTCTTAACCAGTGTTAGTCCTGTCTCCTTCTGAAACCTTTCTCTCTCCATCACTGTTAAATTTTTCTCTAAAACTTTAGTTTTCATCTTATTCAACTTAAAACCCGCCACCTGACCAAATTCTTGAATCAGTTCCAATACTCTTTTAGTACTAGATTCTGGCTCCTGTAATGTCAATACCAAATCATCGGCAAATGTTTTCAATTTGTACTGTTTGGCTCCAACTTGTATACCTTTAACCATTTGGTCCCTTCTAATCATGTTTAAAAGAACCTCCAGGACAGATATAAATAGCAATGGGCAAGAATAGGCAAAGTTTTAGACTAGGTGCTTTCAAACTCAGCAAGAACTACCGGTATTCACCCTTAATCCTCATTGTTTATTGTTTCAAATGAAGTATCACAGGCACTTTCAATATCCTGGTGCTTTTAAACTATTAGATATTGAATGACGTACAACTATAACTTAAGAGAAAGGGCCTTTTAAGGTTTATGTGCAGTGAATTTACACCGCTTGTCTTAAAGTGCTTTCTTATACGTAGGAACTTCCTTATCAAATCCTATTACTTGGTGGTCCAGCATTTAGGGCTGTAAACCTTTCCTCTGCAGCAGAATTCATACGAAATATGTTTGTGTCTCGAGATGGTGTTCCCAAATCAGCTTTGGCCTTGGAGTGACAACATTAATCAAGAAGCAGATCAATTGCAGCTCAATCGCAGGCATCTCTACTCTGAAGTAAGTCCCACTGAATTCAATGGGACTTGATCCCAAAGTATCTTTGGGACTGCAACCAGCAGGTTAATTAAACAGCTCAAGCAAATGAGCACTGTCAGAATAATTGTGATTGCAAATTAAGAACCAATTGCAATGCAAATTATTAGTTTCTGCTTCCCACCAGGGATGGACAAATCTGTCAGTTGTGCTTCTCTAAGTCTCCCATTTTTCCAATCCTAAATTCAGCTCTCCATATATCCACAGTGATTTGCAATTAAAAAGAAATCCTCAGAATTTTAGGGCAGCTTTCATCAAATAAACACATATTTGTATTCAGTTTTAACTAGCATACATTTTTGCAACTGCCATGTTCTAATATAATACATTTCTGTATGATATCTTCACTAATATATGCAGTTTCTGTTTATCTTCCCCTGATACATGCATTTTTGTAAATATTGCTTGGTTGGAGAAAACTGCATTGCAAATTCAGAGAAGTTTTTTTTTTTCATGATTCAGTTTATCAAGAAAAGGCTACTGGAGACTTTCTGCAGACTTAGGCTGCTGCCTCACAGCAAATCAGACCCTCGGCTCACCTGGTTTAGTATTGTCTACATCAACGGTGGCAAAACCAGATTGTAGAATCATAAAAGATAAGGACCCCTGACAGTTAAGTCCAGTCACGAACGACTCTGGGGTTGCGGCGCTCATCTCGCTTTACTGGCCAAGGGAGCTGGCGTTTGTCCGTAGACAACCTCCGGGTCATGTGGCCAGCATTACTAAGCCGCTTCTGGCGAACCAGAGCAGCACACGGAAACGCCGTTTACCTTCCCGCCAGAGTGATACCTATCTATCTACATGATGTGCTTTCGAACTGCTAGGTTGGCAGGAGCAGGGACCGAGCAACGGGAACTCACCCTGTTGCGGGGATTCGAACCGCCGACCTTCCGACCTGCAAGCCCTATGCTCAGTGATTTAAAGCCAGATCGTAGAATCATAGAGTTGTAGAATTGTAGAAAGGACCCTGAGGGTCATCTAGTCCAACATCTTGCAATGTCCACCACCATCCAAGAGAGCCTGTTCCACTGTCAAAACAGCTCTTACAGTCAGAAAATTCATCCTTATGTTTAGTTGGAATCCCTTTCTTGTAACTTGAAGCCATTGGTTCTGATCCTACCATGTGGAGCAAGAGAAAACAAGCTTGCTCCATCTTCCATTTGACAGCTCTTTAGATATTTCAAGATTGATATCAGATCTCCTCCCAGTTTTTTATACAGGCTAAGCAAACTCAACTCCCTCAACCAATCCATATAAGGCTCGGTTTCCAGACCCTCCTCTGCCAACATTCCAGCTTGTCAATATCCTTCCTAAATCATGGCGCCCAGAACTGGACACAGTATTCCAGGTGTGGTCTGACCAAGGCAGAATAGAGTGATACTGTTACTTCCCTTGAACTGGATGCTATATTTATGTGGATGCAGCCCAGAACAGCGTTAGCCTTTTTTGCTGCTGCATCACACTGCTGGCTCATGTTAGACTCTGTTAGATATTCTCTCTGTGTGAGAGAGACTCATTTGTTCCAGAAACAGAGAAGAAGTTTCAAGAAGAAGCAGAAGGCTGAGATTGTTTTGTCTCTGGAAGAACATTTTATGTGGGAACTGTTCTTTGGACATGCACAGTGTGACAACTGATAACCATGGTTCCGTGTAACTTGTTGTAAGTTGTAAGTTGTTGTGAGTCTCTTGCAGAGAGAAGCAGAGAGAGTGTCTTGGACTCTTGTTGGACTCTAAGCATGCCTTGGCCATGCCAGTGGTGAATGTCTGTATATATTTGCTACCAATATGTTTTTATGCCTGTCAAGTAAACCTCTACACTTGACTGAATCTTTATGGCATCCATGAGTGTTTATTGCCTACTGTGTGTACCTTCAACCCTCAAGACACTTCCAAGGAAGCAGCTGTGTTGAGATGTAACTCTGCTGAGTATGGATCACACCCACACCCACACACCCCACACACTGTGCTGGTCCCGGGGGGAAGGTTACCGTTGGCGTAGTCAAAGTCCGGTCCTGGGTCACTAGCCTGGAAACAGTTCACAAGGAGCGGGGCGAGGTCTGAAGCCGGAAGCCAGGCGGGGACAGGAACACTGGAGGGTCAGGTCTGGGTCCGGGCAGGAACAGGTGCTCAACAACAATGTTCCTCCCGCAACCTGGGACCGGGCTGACTGGCCTTTATCTTCTCTGAGGCCAGGGGCGGTCCCGGCCCCCAGGAGACCCGCCTCTCCTGGCCTTAAAGCGAGCACTCCTCCTGGGAGAAACCAGCTCTCTTCGCCTCTCTGCCCTGAGCCTCTGCAGTTCAGGAGAGGCTGAAGGGTTACTGGGCCCAGGGGGAGACTCACCTGTAGGCACTGAGTCCTCAACCACCTCTGGAGCCAGAGTGGATTCACCTGGTGCCTGCTTCTGAGGATCCGGCACAGGTGCAGGCGCTTCAGAATCAAGGCCCTGCCCCAGTTCAGCTGGCCCTGGAGGCGGGGACTCCGGTGCAGGCTGGGATTCCTCCGGTTCAGCCTCTGAATCAGATTCCCAGGCCACACACACAGAGAGCGAAAGTGATTCCGGACCAAATCCTCCTAAATGGTCACCTCCAGGCTTGACTACTGTAATTCGCTCTACGCGGGGCTGCCCTTGAAGCTGTCCCAGAAACTCCAGTGGGTGCAGAATGCAGCAGCGAGGCTCCTCACGGGGTCTCTGCCATGGAAACATATTCACCCAGTGCTTTTCCAGCTGCACTGGCTCCCAGTGGAGTACAGGGTCAGATTTAAGGTGCTGGTTTTGACTTTTAAAGCCCTTCACGGCCTAGGACCCTCGTACCTACGGGACCACCTCTCCCGGTATGCCCCGCGGAGGACCTTAAGGTCCATATATAGCAACACCCTAGAGGTCCCAGGCCCTAAGGAAGTTAGATTAGCCTCAACCAGAGCCTTTTCAACACTGGCTCCGGCCTGGTGGAACGCTCTGCCTCATGAGACCAGGGCCCTGCAGGTTCTGATCTCTTTCCACAGGGCCTGTAAGACAGAGTTATTCCGCCTGGCCTTTTTCCTTTCTCCTCCTATGATGAGATTGCTCCCTACTTGTTTTAATGTTGTATCCTAATCTTTTAAATTGCATTTTAATCAACTTGTTTTTATTGGCTGGGGAGGGCGGGCTATAAATAAATTTTATTATTATTATTATTATTATTATTATTATTATTATTATTATTATTTCATCCATTTAGACTCCTAGATCCTTTTCACATGTATTACTGGCAAGCCAGGTGTCCCCCCATCTTATATTTGTGCAGAAGGTTCTTCCCGCCTAAATGTAGAACCTGACATTTGTCCCTATTGAAATTCATCCACAATTCTGTTGGTGTATGATATTATTATTATTATTATTATTATTATTATTATTATTATACTGCCCTTTACCTGGAGGTCTCAGGTCGCTTCTTCCATTTGCCCCTTGATTTCTAGGTCCAATATGTTTTTATTTTGTTTTGTTGCTTTCCATGGGAAAAGCCGCTGTTTACCGCTAAATTGGAACAAGCGTCAATCTGCAGAAAACCCAGTAGACATTAGTTCTGTATCTGGTGAAAAGCCTTTTGGACCCATGCCTAGAAGTCATGGGACAAACAGAATAAATCACAGACCAAACAGAAGTATGACGCGCTCTTAGCTGGCTTTTGAAGATGCTCCTATTTACACAGTAACACAAGTGTCCACTTTTCTCTAGGCTTGAAATAACAGCCGCTGGCCACTAGAGGTCAGACGTGCACTTTGTTGAAGACATCAAACTTTTTATTCCTCCTGTGTGTTTTTCTTCACACAGTTGATATTCTTGCTTCTGCATTGAGATTCTGCCTGCAAACCTGCTTCAGCAACTTCAGCTTCTGATTAGAGATAGTGCTAAAATAAATAGACGGAAAAGCCTGATGTTTTCATGTCAATATTAATAAACACACATTACATTTTTAGTAGTGTGATGCAAATCTTAAAGGCCAAATAAAGAGTTGAAAAACGTGTTTTGGTGAGCAAGTGTAGCTCATTACCACCTAGCGGCTTCAACATTCCCTTTAGTTCCAAAGTGTTTTTCTCCAAGGACTCCCTCCCTCTTTCTGCTTCCTTTAGAATGTGGCTTTTGAATTGGGCCAGGAGGCATTTATTATTATTATTATTATTATTATTATTATTATTATTATTATTATTATTTATACCCCGCCACTCTGGGCGACTTCCAACAGAACACTAAAATACAATAACCTATTAAACATTAAAAGCTTCCCTAAAGAGAGCTGCCTTCAGATGTCTTCTAAAAATCTGGTAGTTGTTGTTCTCTTTGATATTAGATTTTAGGTGTTGTGTTGTGTTGTACTGTTGTACTGTTTTATTGTTGTTAGCCACCCTGAGCCCAGCTTTGGCTGGGGAGGGCGGGATATAAATAAAATTTATTATTATCATTTATTATTTATATCTGGTGGGAGGGCGTTCTACAGGGCGGGTGTAACTTGGC
Source organism: Podarcis melisellensis (assembly GCF_964234715.1). NCBI lineage: Eukaryota > Metazoa > Chordata > Lepidosauria > Squamata > Lacertidae > Podarcis > Podarcis melisellensis. Next base: position 8,789,458 of record NC_138531.1, read on the forward strand.
TTCTCGTAGTGAAGGAACCACCAGAAGGCCCTCGGCGCTGGACCTCAGTGTCCGGGCAGAATGATGGAGGTGGAGATGCTCCTTCAGGTATACAGGACCGAGGCCGTTTAGGGCTTTAAAGGTCAGCACCAACACTTTGAATTGTGCTCGGAAACGTACTGGAAGCCAATGTAGGTCTTTCAAGACCAGTGTTATGTGGTCCCGGTGGCCATTCCCAGTCACCAGTCTAGCTGCCGCATTCTGGATTAGTTGTAGTTTCCAGGTCACCTTCAAAGCTAGCCCCACATAGAGCACATTGCAGTAGTCCAAGTGAGAGATAACCAGAGCATGCACCACTCTGGCAAGACAGTCTGTGGGCAGGTAGGGTCTCAGCCTGCGTACCAGATGGAGCTGGTAAACAGCTCTCCTGGACACAGAATTGACCGGCACCTCCATGGACATCTGTGAGTCCAAAATGACTCCCAGGCTGCGCACCTTATTTTCAAAGTACTCAGCAGCCCAACATTAGTCACCGTGTGAAAAGCCACACATGTTTCCATTTCCTTATGGCAGCTTCATTTCCACTGGGATCTATGGCTGGTGGGCATGTCAAAAGGTTCTCGTCACATCTGTCCCCGCACAATAATCTGTTTGCCTCGGCATGGAGGGAAATGGATAGGGACGGGTGAAGCAGCCTAAGCATAAAGAAGCTGGCATAAAGAAAGCCAAGGTAAGTTACGCCAAGGTAAAAAGTTACACCAGATCCAAACCCTATTTTTCAGCAGTGAGGCGGAAACTGCTGCTGCTCTACCTAAGTCTGGTAGAGGGAAATCAAGCCTTTAAAATAGTATTCTGTGCCAGGATGTCAAGTCATTTGCCCAAGCTGAACAGGCTTAGGATCAAGCTGAAGTCACCCTTTTCTGGTGCCACCTCTGCCACATTCTCAGAACACCCCATTTGGGGACATACAGCAGCCTCAGCTCAGCCTTCTGTGCCAGGATGAGCAGGTTAGACCAGGCTATACTTGGGTTGAGCTGGGATTAGGAATTCAACACTAACTAAAGAGGGCTGTCTTTAGCAGATGTGGTGCCAGGGAGCAAATATCCGCCCAGTGCCCCCAACTGATGGGGGGCGAATCTGTGCACTGCCAGCCATGGGGGGGCACAACTCTCCCCTATGCCACTGCAGGAGAGCAATCCCCACAGAGGCTTGGGAGGGAAGCTGCACGCCCGCCAGCCATATGGTTGATGGGGCACAGCTGGCGGGCGTACAGGGAAAGGGAAAGCCGTGCAGCTCCCCTACTCGCCAGGGCGCCCCTGAGAGGCCAGCGCCCTGGAGCAATGCACCACTAAGCCCTATGGGAAAGGCGGCTTTGCAAACTAAACCTGGGAATTAGCCAGCTGAGACAAAGGCCCACTGCACCCTGACCTGCTCATGCTAGTGGATCTTGTCGTAAGATTGGCCCAGTAGTCTCCTAGGTGCCAGCTTTGCTCCTTTTCTCCATCCCATCCTTTGCAGACCTTCCCAGAGAATGCATGGAAAATCTGCAGGTAAACGTTTCGTGTGCATTTTGTATGCAGGCTTCCTGCAACGTACACAGCTTTCAAAGCGATGCTTCCGAAGGCATCCCATCACCCCCTAAATACACTTGTCACACACATTTGTATGTAATATGTGTATTATTATTATTATTATTATTATTATTATTATTATTATTATTATTAGCATACTTTTTTGGGACTGAAACGGCACCCCAAAACTCAGAGGAGACCACAACACCACCAATAATTCCATTCCTATTTGCAAGCAAGTTCGGGAATATTCTGGTCTGGCTTGGTCGGCTAAGAAAAGCAGAACAAATAAATTCCTCCTCCATCTCTAGAAATGGCTAATCTAGCATAGTGGCTAAGCCTCTGAGTTGTCAGAAAAACTTTGATTGGAATCTGGGCCCAGACACAAACTCACAAATTTATTTGCCCTATGCCCATTATCTGCATTTTTTTTTTTTTCCTTTTAAGGGTGTCTAAAATATAATCTAGTGTGTTGTTGTGTTTAGAGTGCCAGACTAGGGTGACCAAATCCAAATTCCCACTCAGCCATGAAATTTAATCTAAACTACCTCACTACCTGCTGTGAGGATAAAAGGGGTACAACCATATTTGCCACATTGTATTCCCTGGAAGGGCAAGATATAAAAGACCACCTCACCCCTTATATGCTGAATCACTGAGCTCTGTAGGAAAGCTGCAGATAATGCCAGATTAGGAGGCCTCTTCTTTTTTATTTTTTTATTATTGGGTTTTATAAACAAGAATAATGTTATACGAACAACTATACCAAGTTTTCTCATGTCATTTGTATATCACAAAAATTGCATAATAAATGTGGGAAAATATCTACAACATATGTTTCGTTATTAGTGGTCAATGTATACGTTTTTGGTTTATGAATTGGTCTAAAAAATTAGGAGGAGGAGGAGGAGGAGGAGGAGGAGGAGGAGGAGGAGGAGGAGGAGGAAGAAGAAGAAGAAGAAGAAGAAGAAAAAGAAGAAGAAGAAGAAGAAGAAGAAGAAGAAGAAGAAGAAGAAGAAGAAGAAGAAGAAGAAGAAGGGGGAAGGAAAAAGGGGGGAGAGGGAGAGTGGCAAGTGGGGTGGGGTGGTTATGCTTCTATTATTCTACTTAGTGTGTGTGAGGCCTCTTCATTACAATATAATCAGGCCTTTAGTGTGGCGGCTCCCATTCCATTCCCGTTGCACATCAGAGCCTCTCCTTTTATCCATTGGGACTAACAAAAGTTCTCAAGGGATGAGAAATCTGTGCATTCCTATGGTTTCAGGATAAAAATAAAGATTCCAACTTTCAGAAAACCTGAAAGGAAGTTGAAAGGGGTTTGATAAGGCTATCAGACTTTCTCAAGGGTTTTTCATACAGCCCTGGTGGGGGTATTATTATTATTATTTAATAAATTTGTATACCGCCCTTCACCCACAGATCTCAGGGTGCTTCACAACCTAAAAATACAATGTAGGTAGGTCGCTCAGTTTTATCATCTCTCTCTCTCAGAGGAATGGGATGGTTCTTTGAAGATACAATGGTGGCAAAGACAGAAAATGTCTTCCCTTCTGTCACTGCTGCTGCACCATCGTGAAATGACAGGAAGGAGATTGGGATTGCAAGAGGCTCGAATGCAGATACCTGGCTGAAGGGAAGCTTGGAAGCACCATTTGCTCAGAGGACTATTTTATTCTTAAATACTTCCCTTGAGCTTCTAATTGATTCTGCATTGTTATGCTGAATACATAGTCTCCTGGATAGAGATAGGTGTGTGACCTTTCCAGAAAACCACAAACATCTCTAAATTTACCACTTGGTAAAGGTAAAAGGACCCCTGACCGTTAAGTCCAGTCATGAACTACTCTGGGGTTGTGGCGCTCATCTCACTTTATTGGCCGAGGGAGCCGGCGTACAGTTTCCGGGTCATGTGGCCAGCAGGAATAAGCCGCTTCTGGCGAACCAGAGCAGCGCACGGAAACGCCGTTTACCTTCCCGCCAGAGCGGTACCTATTTATCTACTTGCACTTTGAGATGCTTTCGAACTGCTAGGTTGGCAGGAATATATAAGGTATCTTCATACAAAAGAAGAAAATTTGCAGACAGAAAATCGAATAAAAATCAAACATCAAGTGTCATCGCATAGCAGTTTCATTTCATATTAAATGGAATGATAATGATGAACATCTAAATTACAGTATATCTATTCTTTAGAAAGTCCATGCTTCAGTCATTTTGCACAATTCCACTGTATTCCATGTTACAGATAGCTAGTATTTTAATGATGGAGAAACAATAATTTTTGCCACTAAATTCCAGATGAGTTAATGATGTTGCACACTGTTCCCTGTAAATATAGGATAGGTGATGATTTCAAAAGGACTGTTCATTCAGTTTCAAAAGGCATCTCCTTGAATTCTAGCTGAAGAGTTAGATCCCACATTTGCTCCTGCCAGCGGAGCATCTCCTGAGCTGAGGGGACACTTCTCCTGGCAGAGAGGGAGGAGGCTATTTGGTGCACTCTCTGGAAGCTGGCACTGTGGGCAGCCAGCGTGGTGTAGTGGTTAAAATTCGTAATCTGGGGAACCGGGTTCGCGTCTCTGCTCCTCCACATGCAGCTGCTGGGCTAGTCACCTCGGGCTAGTCACACTTCTCTGAAGTTTCTCAGCCCCACTCACCTCACAGAGTGTTTGTTATGGGGGAGGAAGGGAAAGGAGAATGTTAGCTGCTTTGAGACTCCTTAGGGTAGTGATAAAGTGGGATATCAAATCCAAACTCTTCTTCTTCTCTTCTCTACAGGGAGAATCAGCAAGAGTTGCTTCTGCCTCCCCCAACTGGGTCAAATCCCTCCTATGGACTTTCCATCTCAGAAGGTGGACTCTGGATCCAACCCAATGAAAACAGTAGAAAGGCCTGTGCATTCTGACTCATGTTGAGAAAATAAAACTCCAATTGCTCTTTGGTTTTGAATTTTGTTTCTACAACACCGCCTTAAAACTTATGTGCTTCTGAAGTTGCAACTAACTTCCTGGCAGGAAACTCTCTTGCCCCAAATATGCCTGATGCACAACACCAGCCTCAGACAGTTCCCTGTTTCTACTTTATAAGTACAAAGAAAGCAAAGGGTGGCTTTTCTTTTGATACGAATTTTTGAGAAGAGTGATTATAATTTTAACATATGCTGAATTGTTTGATGAAACGTTTTAGATGCTGGAAGGGAAAAGTCCTTGAAGGCCAAGTGTGAAAATAATGTCCTTCTTGTGTAAAATAAATCTAAATCTTCAAGTACAGTAGCTGTTTATTGCTACCCAGAGTGCCATGTGGAGCAGACATCAGAGAGTTCATCATCAGGCTGGGGATGATTCTACTTTCTTTTTTATTGAATGAGTTACAGATGCTTCACATATCCTTTCTGTTATCTGCTCAGATGCACATTCACGCTGAAAGAAACTGCCTCCAAGTTCAATGCGCCACAGTCCCAAATAAGCTACACTATCGAGAAATAAGGAAAGTTAGCAAATAAATAAGGAAGCCTAGGATTGCAGCCCAAATCTCTCATTGTCTTGACAGATTGGTGAAATGCTAATATAAACAGCTGTTCATATTATTTCAGATCCACTGGACCACAGTTTTTCTTTTTTGCTGAACCAGAACCCTAAACTTTTGTAAATTAATGTTTTGTTAGCTCTGCTTAGCATGTTTTGAAAATTCCTCTGTGGTACCTGGCTCAAACTCCAAATAATACAAAAATCATGTCAGCTATATTAATATGATTGCAAGACACAGCTAATTTTTGGTGTCCAAAATAAAAATGGCCGGTGAGCTTGTGAAACAGCCCGGCTTGTGCAAAGTAGCAGACAAAACAGATGTGTGGAAAGCGTTTAAAATGAGTCCGTACTGAAGATCACAGAATAAGGCCATAATGGGAGTTAGCTTCATTGAGCTAAATGGGACTTAGCATCAGGGAAGGGAAAGGAGACACACAAAAAAGGATGGAATAGTTGCAAAACACTTGTCCAAATGATCATGGATTGAGTTCAGGAATACTCTCTTGAGGTGCCTGTCTAATATCCACTTTATGATGTAGTCCTTCAGTGGCTGGGAACACACCATAATGGCACCAAAACAGTGGCATATAAAGGAAATAATGGCAATAAAAGGAGGGGGGGAAGTGGAACCAGTGGGAAACAGGGAAGTTTGTGCCCTGAAAATTATGTTGGTTAAAATCTGACATATTTCTAATCTAAGTAATCTGTGCTTAAATATTTATCTGCTGAAAGTAGGATTTGACTGCACATGTAAATTCAACACATTCCTTCCTAAGCATCATTTTAAGGCACAACATGAGCATGAGGCAGCCCCATGTGCAAAAAGCTCAGAACACTTAACAAAGACCCATAGTATTGCCTGAGTCAGACGTGTGAAATTCAAGTTTTCAAGGACTTTCCCAATACTTGTGAATGTTAAAAACAGTCTTGATGGAGCAGTTGCTTAAATCAAAACCATGTTGATCTGAACATTGTAGGCTTCTTCAAAGACACTTTTCAGCTTAATTAAGTTGTGGCTTAGGTTTCAAACTGATTTGTAGGGATGAAAATATCTGTTAATTTTGCTGCTCTCAGTTTCTCATTTTCCCAATCTTAAATTCAGTTCTCTACATTTCTGCAGCCATTTGCTTAGTTCTTCTTTTAAAAAGTCCTCATGAAAATTCACCAGCGCTTTAGTGCAAATTTCTTCCAAGAAACATATTTTTGGATGCCGTGTTGACTAATGTATACATTTTTGCAAACACTTTCCCCTAATATAATGCATTTTGATATGTCATTCTCGGTATTTTTTTCATTTTTATGTACACTTCTCCCTAGAATAGGCATTTTTGTAAGCACTGTTTAGTTGGAAGACAAATGGCGACTCTATCAGTCTGAAAAGTGAGATGAGCGCTGCAACCCCCTTTGACTGGACTTAACCCTCCAGGGGTCCTTTGCCTTTACCTTAGTTGGAGAACTGCACTGCAAAATTCATTTTGCATTTTGCATTTTGCATTTTGAAGGATGGCTTTGTTTCAGTTCTTGTGTTGCTTCAGAAAGGGCAAATTAGAAAAATCCACTCCAAAATGCAAACTAAATTGATTTTCTTCCCCCATCCCTGCTAATCTGTCAGCTCCATGTTCTTCCTTTTTTAAAAAAACAAACAAACCATAATCTTCTAAGCTCTGTTTCCATATATTAAACAAATAACTCATTTATGCGCATGGCTCAGTTAAAACTACCAGCCTCACTTTGCGTCTGTTTTTGTGCATGTTGAACTCAGCCTCCTGGACTGGGTGACATTTTTACAGCATCCTTCTCAGTAGGATTTTCCTCATTGCAGCCTCGTTGGTCCCATTTGCCCACACAGCCTTTCAATTCTGTTCATGATGCTATATTGAGTGCAATGGATGCTTGTAAATGTAAGAATCCAAGTCAGATTAATTGGCTATGTGAGCAAAGGAGGCTGAGGACAAAAGAGCCTGAAATATCATTAAAATCTTGTGGAAATTTCAGCAAGTTCAGGGTTGTATCCAAAGTTGGTCATACTCAAAGCGGACACATTGAAATTAACGGACCTAACTAGATTAGGTTCATCAATGTCAGTGGGTGTACTCTCAGTAGAACTTGTACCCAACTGAAATAAACCTCAAGAATTAATTTCAGTAACGTTCAGTTGCACTAGGTGGGAAAGGGTTTTAGCAACTGCTGAAAACTGAGACTATTCAACGCATCCCCAAGAAAAGTCCATGACTACCCTCGTAAAATGAAACGGTGACAGTCTTGGGCCTGTAGGTGGCAGCAACTGCCTGAAACTCATAGGAGACGATCTCAAAATGAAGTGGTCTCTTCAGAAAGTTATCTGTATCCTAAAGAGCGATATTCTCTTAATAATACATGGGCATTATTTAATGGGAGTGAGGGTGTCAGTAGAATCTAAACAATGGTTCTCTCAACCGCTCCCCCACCCCAAAAAGTCTCAACAGCCAGAACGAGCCTCCCTCTTTGATGAAGTGAAGGGCTCGTTCAATTTGCTCAGCGTGGGAGTCTTTGTCATTTGAACGGGGTGGCACAATGGATATTGATAAAAATAAAAGTCTTTTAGCATAATAGCAAAGCAAGACAATAGCAAGAAAGTGGAGAATTGGTGATGGCCATTAAAAATGTATTAAAACATGCATTCCGCTCTTTTATTCCTTACAATGATAACAATAAAAGGTTGGTAAGTGCTTACATGCAAAAATCCTTCTAAAAGGAGAGAAAGAAAAGGAGTACCAGAAGGAGGCCACCAGATTTAGACACGGGAGAGAAATGAAAATAAAGGGAGAGGGCCTTTGAGACAAAATAAAAGCTCAATGGCTGCTGGGTTGAGCCAGAAGGAGAAACATAAATAATCATTCGAAACAATGCCACAGAAGTCCGATGACTCTGTGCAAAATATCGCCAGAAGCCTCTGTATATAAAATTATCCAGTCACCCTTTCGGAATCACTCAGGGCACATTTACTTTTCCAGGATTCACTGTACTGTACAGCAAAAAAGATCTACCCGTGTTTGCAGTTTAATCCTTGGAATCAAGTCCTGTTGATTTAGGCTGCTCTCCCAAGAACGCTTAGCGAACACAACGTGACATACTTCTGAGTAAACATGCGCAGGGCCATACTGCACCTCCTAAGTAAGCGGAACAGAATCAAAGCCTTTATCAGAAAAGTACAGAAATGGCAGTACTAGACGTTTGGGGAATAAAAATCAGCAGTCCCTGTTCTTCCCCAAAAACATGTTCAGTCCATATCTCTTGCAACTAATTTCCCTAGTTAAAAGTTGTTTGCAGGCTGGCAAATAAATCTGTAGGATATCCTCCACTTCCCCCCTCCCTCCACACACACACAACACATTTTTTAAATCTCAAATGGAAACAAAGGAAGGCTTTGACTCATTTCGGGAGAATGGTGAGCATGTGCAGAGAATCTAAGATTAAAGAGCAGAATATCATCTGCTGCAAGAATTTTCTGATGAAGCCAGCAAGTGAGGAAGGAACTGTTGTTTTACTGTGCCTTGCAGGGTTCCAAGCAGACATATTAAAACAACTTACAGATGTAGTTTGTTCAAAATATTAAGTCGGGTGCCTTCAAAACTCACTTTGCTGAGCTGTTTCCACCCTTTCAAAAATGCATCTAAGTCCTGTAAATCCTCCATTGCTCACTGTCTAATTATGTTGGGCATCCTGTATACCTTCTCATTAAAAACTAACCTCTTATTTTAATGACTTGGTTTTAGCCCTTTGAAGATCAGGCATGTAATAGTGGCTCAATGTTAGCAATGTGGTTATTCATATATCAGCTCTCTTTCTCTCTCTGCTTTCTTCCTTCCTTTCTCGTTCACTTTTTTTTTAAAGAAACTTCCTTCCCTCGGTGAATTCTTTCCTATTTTTTAACCCACGGACATGCTTTTCCTTTCTTGCAAGTTCTGCCAGCCACAGTGCCAAAGCTGCACTAAACCTCCCCACAAAGGGTCATGCAATGTTAAGTGCCCAGGCTGCTCCCACTTAAATGCTAAGCAGGTCTCTCCATCCAGTATTTCAGAGGGATGATTCACTGTGCAACATTTGAGTTATAACAGTATATTTGATTTAAACAAAAACAAAAAAAAGTGGGCTACGTTTGATGGACTTCATTTGATCTCAATAAACGGCCTTATCTGAGTCACACAGTCTGCACCAACCCACCCACCCTCTTCATCCCAGTAAGCAACAGTGACCCGAATGCTGAAAGGTTCTCCCTCGGACCTTCTTCAGGCTGAATTTGTGGCCTGTCACTGAAGTACAGCCCTTCGAATTACAGTAGCGTTTGTTTGTCCCTCATTTGTGCCCAGAGAGTAGAGCTGAGCAAAAGTTTCTCTTTCTAAGAAAATCCCCGAGATTCTCACCCCTAGAAGAAAAGGCCACTTTCCAGAATTTTCTCTAAATATTGGTGACAATTGCTATTCTCCCTCAGCTGCCCCCCACCTTACATACCCACAAAGAAGCAAACACACACACAATGCCTCCCAAACACCAGCCATTATGGTGGGTACAAAATGGTGGCCCAGTTGCTTAACATAGTTGCTGGCCTTGCTACTGTTCATGGCAAGCCTTATGCCCAAGAAAACTGGAAGCTTTTCTCCTCTCCCTGGAGATAAGACGTGAAATTTATGCCCCCAATTTCTCTGCTCACAAAGAGGGCGGAGAATGTGCATTATCTTCCAGATATAAATGAATGGAAATTCCACTCACCTAACAAGACTTTCCTGGTATCTCCCCCTGCACTTTCTAAAAGCCACTCCTGAAAATTGGAATATCCTGTTTTGGGGCTGCAGTGGGACAGGGAAATTAAGGAGAATTTAATGGGGTTGCCTTGTGCTCTCACAAGACGTCTCTGAATCCAGTATGAAAGGAGCTGAAGAAGTTCAGCTGAGCCCTGTACTCTCCTCATTCACCTGACCTTCCACTTCCCCTCCCTGCTGCACAAAGCAAAGGTTTACACCACAGCAAATGGTGGAGAAAGAGGATAGGAGAAAGCCAGTGGGGAAGTGGAACAACAAATATATCGGTTTGTGCTGCCTTGAAGCATTCAAAGAAACACGTTCTCAAGGCTGGCAACTGGCACCTGTTTCTGCCCATGATATTTTCACCTGTGCAGAAGAAACCCAGTTGATTTTGCTTCTGAAATGCATCAGAAGTTTCATACCGGAGGACTGAAGGTCTGAGATTCAGGCAGCCTATTTGCTGCACTACAAAGGTAGCTTGCCAAAAGAAGGAACTCTTAGCCTGCAGACAGCACTATCAATTCAACCACAGTCAGGTAGCACAAGGAATCAATAGAGTTTCACTTTATAGCCCTACAAAGCTTCTGACCCTCGTCTAGGTTGGATCCTTGCTCTGAGCAATCTTGAGCAGCTGTAGACAATCTCCTTGTTCTACTACCTTCTTGTCTTCCCAGAGCATCACTCCCATCACATAAATAAACACAGTACAGCTTTGATATAACTTATTTTGTCATTTGTAGTCCTTCAAATTTTTTGTGAAATTTGCCATTCAGTTCTAAATACATGTTTTAGCTTCTAAGTGTTATCTGACATTAGTTTAGATTAATAAACTCAAACCCATAATTTCATATTCTCAGAGACTAAAATCTAGACTATGTTTATAGTGCCTTGATTTATCAAAGTCTAACATAACACTTGCTTTTCAATCATTTCAATTTCATTCAAATCTTACCATTCTGACTTAGGAATAATAGTGCTTTCTTTATTATCCAAGTCTCTGGTTATTATAGCAACATTTCACATGTGCTAAATGTAGTTTTGCCACACAGGGAGGGTTTTTACTAGACTTATAGGGAGAGATACAACTGGCTCGTATTTCGTTTTCACAAAATGGGACTTTAATTTGAAAATACACCCATAAACATATTGTGTTCCATATGTGGTTACAGGGTTGTTGCAATGTACATATATGAGATGCACAGTTGAAAGTGCTATTCAATTGTTAATTCATCCCTTGTTCACCCCATCCCATGTTGTATTCACTCATGAGAAAAATCACTACGAAAGCCCAACCCACTGGGGGTTTGGGTTAGGGTTAGGACTGAGGTTTGGGTGGCTAACAGCAGAGGAAGTGACAGAGGGAGGCAACTCATTGCAGTGTTGTTCCCAACACCTTCCCTATTGAGTTCTACAAGGACTAAGGTGAAGGAAGCTGACCACCAGTGTCAGCCCAAGCGAGTACACAGTGCCCCATTCACCCTAATGGATACCGGAGGTGAGTTTCACACGTAATGGCTCTGGGCACCCAGGGCTGGGGCTGTGCTCTCTGAAGCAAGCGACTGATCCGCTTGGGGTGGAAGAGTCAGCATCTGTGGTAAAATCCCCTCAGAGGGAAAGTCTGACAAAGAAAAGTTTTGCCTGTGGAGGTTAATGTTTCTTAAGTGCAGCTCTTTCTGATATCTGGAATAAAACCGAGAGTAAGGGAGCTCTTATTGGAATGCCCTGCATCAAAAATACAAATAATTTTCTATTAGCCGTGTCAGCAGGATAAATAACTGTGAGGTGGAATCAAGGCTATTATCAGGAAATGTCTGAACATTCTTCAAAACAACCCTGACCTTAATAACTTGTTTAAAGATCTCCTCCTGATGGTTTATGGAAGAAGCCCAACTTAAAAGACAAAAGTGTGCTCAGCATGCATTGTTAATCACTCTAGACCCTCGGTGGCACAGTTACCTGATGGCAATTACTTTTGTGATGCCTGTGAAATTCAGCCCCCAAATAGAAGTGTTTTATTTTATCACCCTATTAGAGGGAAAATATCCTCTCCCATTTAATGAATAATAACATGCGCTACAAAGAATGTACAGTAGCCCATCTAACCAAATGTCCTTGTACTGCAGTTAGCCAGAGATCAGACCACAAAAATGATGACTGAACCAAAAAAACACACAAAAAATCTCTCCATTAGTGGGAATGATGGAGCCTCTCAGAAAGATGAATGCATTAACACTCAGCTTGCACCACTAGATCTATGGAATTATGTTTTTCGATGAAGCTAGTTGCTTGTTGCCGTATCTTTAAGGAAAGCAGGCAGATATTCAAAATATCTCACATTTATCAAAGGATACAGAATGTAGTAGTGCTTAGAATTATGCCAGATGCAATTCAGAAGATAATTAGAATAAGACATAATCCTTTAAAACACAACTAAACACACATAAGTCAACTCTCCTTTTTTAATCTTGTTCTTGTGAGTTTCAATGTTTTTCAGGGACTGCTTTGACAGTATACTATCACGCTGGACTTTGTGTTACTCTTATGCCATACCTTTGGTGCTTTGAAAACTTTACATTTGCATAGTTTTGCATCATTCTGTGGTAATTTCCATTAGTTCCATATGTGTACTCAGTACTCTGAGGTAGATAACAAAATGGACCACTCTCATTTAGTGGCAAACTGGCTCAACACATCTCATGTGGGATGGCCAACATGAGGCCCTTGAGATGTAGTTGGACTACAATTCCCATCATCCTTAACCACTGGCTATGCTGGCTAAGGCCAATAGGAGTTGTAATTCAACCACATATGAAGGATACCATGCCTTATGCTTTTTTGATCTATGGCAGTGACCAACACCACATCTTGTGGCATGCATACTTCCAAGAAGGTTTTGATAAATCCAGGGGAAGCTGATCCATGACGGCCATCTGGTCCAATAGACTCCACATATCTCAGTCTGCCCTCGGCCAAGCCACACCTGTCTGCCTCCTTCTGCTGCCCTTGTGCAACTCAGCATGGAGGAGAATGGGACTGAGACTAGAATTAGCCAGCTCTGCCTTTCATTGGCTTCTGCTTCACCTACTGTCTCCTCCCCTACCAGTCTCAATGAGCACAAGCCACCATTTGATAAACCTAGAACCGTTTTGGTGTGCTGGTGGAATCCAGCAAGTTGCAAACCCAACAGAAGTGTTCATGTTGTTACCATTGCATGATGGGAAAGATGAGACTAAAGTCACTGGTTCCGGTCTCTGTGTGACAGACAGCTCCTTCAGAGCAAGTGAGGTTAATCTCTATTTTCAGAGGGAGAGTGTGATACCAAGATTCACCCTGGCTATCATAAATAACTTCATAATTATCTCTATTGGCAGAGTGCCAACAGCCGATAGCTAGTCAGCCATCTTTCCTCCCCGGAAGTCTCAGTTCTAGAGCAGAATATGGAAGGAGGGCTTGAACGAGGTCAAACCCGAAGCAGAGAGCGTATTATGCTTGCATCTGAGGTACTGTTGAGTAATAAAGGGGTGGAGTCAGGGCTGGCCCTACCATTAGGCAAAGTGAGGCAGCCACCTCAGGCAACAGATGCTGTGGAGTAAAATTATACAATGTCTTACAGCATATATTCACTTTCAGCTCAACACAATTGCTGGTTTTAATTTTTCCAGGTCTATGAGGAATCTGTACCTTGCTAATTCTACTCGGAGAAGACCCACTGAAGTTAATGGATATGACTAGCTTAGGTCCATTCATTTCAGTGTGTCTACTCGGAGAAGGATTTAGTTGGATATAACACAGTGATGGTGAAAATTAATTTTATCCTACCTTTTGATGACGGGGTATGTTTGTGCGGACATGTGTATGTGGGAGAACGAGAGTGATAGCACAGAAAATGGCCCACTAAAAATTCATGATATGCCTGGTGATTCCTTTTACCTTAAGATTGCTTAATTAGAATGTTAATTGGAATGCTGTGGCACTTCATCTCTATATATCAGCACATTACCCCCAGCGTAGCCCAAATTTGTAAAATAGGAAGCAAAATTCCATTTGGAAAGTCCCTCACGAGCTGTCTGCCTCTCTCTAAATCAGCAAGAATGATTTAAGGGTATAAAACTGTCCAGTTTTCTATTTTTCTTTTCCTCCTTCATTCATATTCAATTGAGCATCCTGCCTCCCTCAGTTTGCTATCACTGCCAAGGAAATTTTAATTAATTAAATATGAAGGTTGGGTAAGAGCTATTTTTTCAACATATCAACCCTGTTCTGAGTTCTTCCAATAAAACAACAACAAGGCTTTAAACTCTATATAAGATGAAAATACTAATCTAAGATTAAGTGGGATACTTCAAACACAAATGTGTTTGCACCCATTACTGCACCCAAGCTGCTATCAGGCCAGTCCAGCTCTGGCCAAACATTGTCACATGTGACTGCGAATAAGCATCTAATTGAAAGCAATACAGTGCAGACAGATGACGCCTGCATTTAGATGCACATCTGAATGTTTATCTAATATACACTCAGGATTTCTTTCCTGGTCCAGCAAGTGAGATGTCCATGCAAGTCTGCTTCCACACATGCATCTGTTCTGAGCCTCAGGGCTGTTTCACTTTTTATGTTTTTAAGTGGTACACCTAAAGATGTCGTAAGCATTACAATGTGACCCAGGCTTCCACACATTCTTTTTCGATAATCTCCCAAATATATTTCGATTAACAAAAAGCCATGATAGCTGAGTGGCATCAAAAGGCTAGGTTTTCTCCCAAATAGTAGATTCGTCACTAGAGTGATTAAAGTAGCAGTTTGGGGAAAACAGATTAGATTTAACAGAAAGGGAAATCTATTTCTAATAGAAAATATGATTATTGTATATCAAATATTTTATAAAATTTGTAATGTTTCTTGTCTATTAGTAGTACCTCTTTTTCACATCATAAACTAAATTTTAACTGGATTTGTAGAAAGGCTCTTGGAAAGAGTCACATGTTTGCTTAATTAGACTGTCAAGATTCCGGCTTTCAGTTAATAAAAAGCAAGGGCGGTGTTTAACTAAATAATTGTGCAAGTGAAACAACTTCCATGTGTGCTATGGGGCTTTCTCATCCCCTCTCCTCCCCATGAGCCATCTCCCAATCTGCTCCAGAGGGTTGGAGAAAACATATTTAGGGGGCACATAGAGGAAGGCAAGTGGGGGGGGTAGGCATGTTCCATTGCACCAGCAGAAACTGCTATTCAACTAGTTACAGTCAAATAGTTGGCATCTGTCTGTATTAGGAGGCAACGGAGGAGTGCACCTTCGGGGGTGAAGTCGAACTGTTGGGGAGTTACAGCGCCTGCTGTGGCTGTAGAGACCAATACAGGAGAGGCATGTTTTGTTGCAGCTGGGGCAGATGAAGGCTGCTACTGGTGTACCATGCTGTTTCTTCTCTCTCCCAGCAGTCATTCCTCCTCTGATCAATGCCATGAATGTACCACCTGATTGTCTGTCTCCAGGCACTGTAGTCATCTGCAAAGGGGTTCTTATGTGATGGCCTGGGACTTGGGCTCGGACTTGGAGCCAGAGGAGTCTCAGTCCACACTGGATCCTTTGCCTCAGGCATCATATGAACCAAGCCTGGGGCCTGATCCTGAAGAGTCCGAGTCTGCACAGGTTCCCCTGCAAAAAACACCAGCTGGGCCGAATAAGGGGCCTGAGCCTGCCCTGGCTCCAGATGTGGGGATTACCTCGTTGCCTTCAGCTGGGGCATCACTTACAGCTGCTCCACTACCAGTTTGGTCAGGGGAGGCTGAGGCGGCCCCTGGGTCTAGTAAACCACTGACGTCTCCCGAGCTGCAGAGACTAAGGTCTGAGAGCAGGGGAGACCTGAGTACTCGCATGAGGGGTGCTCACCTTAGGGCGAAACAGGGAGGTGAGTCACCAGGGGATCAGGACCGGCCACTACCCCAACAAAGATAAAAGACTGTCGGACCCCGCCCCAGGTTGCGGGAGCAACATTGCTGTATGCTAGATCCTGCCTGAGATCCTGTACCTGTCCTTGCCTGGTTTCCTGCCTCACGTCCTGTCAAACTGACTCCCATGGAAACTTCCGATTCTGGACTGGTCCTGGACTGTGTTTCACGGGTTGCCCCCAGGCCCAGCACATCTCATAAGGCAGGGTTGATCTTGCCAGCCTTCATGTCTCATTCACAGCCATCGTGGTAACACAGAGTTGGCCTGCCAACAGGCCTGGTGCCTGAAGCCAGCTCCCTGGAGAGCACCTCCTTGTGGACCCTGCCATCTTCCATTCTGTGGACATCACATCACCAAGCTAGCACAGATGCAACTGAGACAGGAGTGCAAACATGCTGGGAATGTGGACTTGGGAGAGCACAGCTTTGCTTGAATACCAGTCTGCTAATTTGCAAACCTCCCCAACGCCCAACTTAAGTGTGGATCGGAACAGAAGTTAACCATTAAGGCACTTCTCCGAGTGTTGTGATGCAGCTTCAACTGAAACACGTATCATAAAATTATTTCTTGTGAGGAAGGAATGTAGAGATATGTGTGTTGTGAGGGAAAATGTGTCCGAAATGTGCCTTTGGGCAAATGCACTAAAAAAAAAACAACAACTAAAAAAATCCCACACAATGTGCATATTTTACAGGAAGGTGAGGAAAGTACTGTGATGCGAAATTTTCATTCGTTTTGCAAAAAAAAATTGCAAAAAATAACATATGCAAAACTGACATGGAAGTGTTAAAAATTTGGAATTTGAAGAAAAGCATTCAGTGCATGTGATTAGCAACTTTTTTTAAAAAAAAAAGACCTATTTCAGATTAAATGATACAATAGCTAAAGATTTGTAGTTATTATAAATTATTAGTTACTTTATAGAGGTAAGAAGTTCCTTCACGTTTCCTTTAGGATCTGCCCACCATGTATCATTCAGTAACATGACAGATATCTGAATGTGAGTCATCAGAACGGCATAGATTACATCGGCTAGCCGTAATGTCACCTGGCTTTCTGATTTAAGTGTTGAGTTCTTTTACTTTGCACTTTGAGTTTTTGTCATACACAGATTCCCAGCATTCTCAAGCTTGATTAATATATTAATGGTGCTGGACAGAAGTTATTTCTCATGGATGAATCTCACATGACTGTTGTGATGTAGGTGAAAGAGTTTTGGCAACAGAACCATTACACTTATTTCCTGTATGAACCACACACCCAGAGGATTCCTTCAGACAAAACTGAACAGAGCAGCATGAGATGTCACCATGGCAAACCAAGACCATGCCAAGTAGGTAATGAACCTCGAAAAGTCTTATATGCTTCATGTTTGCAGTCTTAATACAAATAAACTCAGTAGGAAAACTTGGTGATGCCCACCGCTTTGGGGGTGTTTGGGCCAAACCAATAGATGAATGAATCTAGCTTTAGATTACTTTGTCATCTCTTAATGGGCACAATTTTGGTGAGAACTGGCATTCCTGCCAAATAGATGGCTCTGTCTATCTAAATTGGGGGGGGGGGTATACAGATGTTGAAGACTTTATGTTGGAAAGCAGGGTACAGACCCACTTTCACAGGGTTATTGTGAAAATAAAATGGGGGGTTGTTTTTGCAAGGCCCTTGGAAGATAATTAAGTTTAAAGTGTAGCCAACTTTAATTTTTTAAAGAAAAAAATACTTGGGACCTGCTGTTCATGTAATATATTGACTTTTTTCTTAGTTTCTTACATTTGCACACTTAGTGAAATTCAAAATAATATTTGGAGTATAGATAACTTTTACTGCAATTTCAAAATGTAATAGAATACACACACATATCAAATGACCATTAATTTACATGAACTGATAACTTGTGAGTCACGTTATGTTACTGGATGGGTGCCAAATCCCACAGAATCGAGGCTAAGAGATTGAACTATGAGCAGTGTCTGGTTCAAATTTCAACTTTGCTTTATGAATTTACTAGGCCAAATGAACGGACAAACGGATTTCAGCCCCAGTTCACAATAAGGGAACAAAAAACCTGATCTACTTGAAAATGTTCTTCTATAGATTAACTGTGACAATGAGTGAAATGCTTAGAAAAGTAGAAAGTACCGTGTCACTATTGATAAGTATTATTACTGATCAACTTAAAAGGGAGTTCAATATTTATTAAAATCCATCCTGGCCACTCCCTTCTTAAGGCAGTGCCCATTTTAGTTAATGACATCATAGCCACACCTCATAGAATACTTTACAAGTTAAATAGCAAGTTAAGATATCATGTTGAGGCTGCTCATTTTTCTTTAATTACAGATGTGTTATTGAGATTGCAATGGACAGGGCCACAACCCTCCGAAATCACACACATACCCAATTGCTACAAGATTTAGGGGGGAAAGTTCATATTAGTGCCAACTTCCCCTCTCTATACGCTGTGGTCCTGATAACAACCCTCTTCCCCCCTGGGGGGGTTTAATTAATTAATTCAATAAAAGCAAGAGACAGAGTAGGTCTACAGATGCAGTGTAATGTAATGAATATCAGTATATTTATGCAATATCAGTACATTTTATGCAAATTTAAGTTGGGTGTTGTTGTTGCTTTAAAAAAACACAGTTCCAATTTGAGAAAAAAATTACAAGCACCCATTTAGTTATTTATTTCATTCATTGATTTGGATTGATAGCTTGCCCTTCTCCCTAAAGGCTTAGACTAGGTCGTAGCCTTTTAAAACCGGTTATCTGCAATCGGAAGGTACCTTGAGGAATGGTATATGGTTGGCTAGAGGGAGCCATTTCAATGGAAGCTAAGCGTAACATGGCCATTTCAAATTAATTTTCTCGGAGAGTTATGATTTAATAGTACCCAAGGTTTGATTCAAAACTCGGGGGAATGCCGTTGAGATTATCAAAACAGTTTAACGTGAATCACTGCAAACTGATATTGACAACTGTTATTCGGCTCTGGTGGCATGATTTTACTGCTGACTTTAGTCTTCTTGAATTATCATTTTGGGAAAGCTTAACCTAATCTGCTTCAAGAACCTATAAATAACCCTGTCACTATTCTTCATAAAAAATCTTTAAAAATGGCTCTATCCAAGTAGATATGATAATCACTTAAAGAGAAATGTTCTATTTAGAGAGAAGAGCCAAGTATTAATTATGAACTAGAGTTTGGCGAGCACTTCAAGCACCAGGTTTCGGGCACCATTAAAAGGCAGGCAATTGCCACTTAATTATTATTTTTACAATGTGTATATGTCCTAACTTTCAGTTTAGTATAAAGGTGATGTGGCATAAACAAACGACATTAACAATACACTGCGGCAGAACAAGACCAACGTATGGATTTGTTTGCACGGTCAGGTCCATGTGATCCGCTTAGGGAATGCTTTTGTCCATGGAGTTTTCTTGGCAAAATACCCGAGTGGATTGCCAGTTCCTTCTCCAGGTGGATCACATTTAGTCTAAACTCTCGGCTATGGCCTGTCCATCTTGGGTGGCCCTGCACGGCATCCATTTGGTTGTGGGTTAATTTTGTAACATTTCAAGGCTATCAGAGAACGTGCACTATGACACAATGTCCAGACTAGGCATCGCAAATAGAATAGAATATGTTTCTGTATGCAAATATACTTTTGTATGCAAATTTCATAGAAGTAATGATGTTTGAGGGGCACGGAGAAATGGTTACAGGCCTACAATGTTTTAGTGCTGGAGGCGGATGATGATGATGATAATAATAATTTAAAATGTTGCTTCCTAACAACAAGCATTCCCTAAGCAGCTCACATGGACCTGACGGTGCAAACAAATCCATACGTTGGTCTTGTGTACAGACCCGCAACCAAATGGATGAGTCAGGTCATGTTCCTTCGTGTTTCTACAGTTGTGTTTGATGAGCAAATCACCAGTAGTGGATGGCAAAGTGGGGCTGAGCCACTCACCTGAACTCCCTCCATTTGTGTTGCTGCCGCATGACAAGATGGAGGGTAGAGGCGGAGATGGTGCCAAATTCAGTGCAGCAAATGCACAAGCATAAATCCCAAACTGATTCCACCGGCACATTGAACTGTGCCGGCCTTGATGCTGCCACCACCTTGTGATGCAACCAGAGGGCGGTTGAGCAGCAGAGCCCCACCACCACCTCCCACTGCAACACATGTGAGCCCCATCTAGAAGGGTAAGATGAAGATTTACTTTCTGTGCAAGTTCCCCTTTTGAAGTTACACAATCCAAAGCACTTTGGATTCTAATGAAGTGTGCTTATTTCAAAGTAAAGGTAAAGAGATGCGAGGGGATATTGATTTGTATATTAAAAACAAATGGAATGCAAATTGCATTGATGTAGTTAAACAATACAGAAGAGACAAAAATCAGGCAGCATTTATATTTGTGCTTAAAATTTGTCCAGATGCTACAATCAAAGCAGTTGGCTCAAATGCTATCAGTTAACTTTTATATGTACATGAGTTTAAACTATTTCAAAGTGGACAGCATCAATACCATTTTTAAGCAAAGCATGTATTTGTTCAGTATTTCATTTTAATATTTGCACTGGTTTCTGATTTATTTATTTAGATATCTACTTCACGTCACAGTTAATTGAACCTTTGCAAAACAGTTTTGCATCAGACAACTGAGCATCAACTTCATGTATTGTCAGAATTACCCTTAATTAAAATAAAATGGAACTATTTTAATTACCGTTATCATGGTTACATTGGTGCTAAATATAATGTTGCTGTGCATGCTCAAATAGCAGGGTGGGACTCCCAACTCCCAACAGCTCCAGCCAGCATGGTCAGTTGCCAGGAATGATGGGAGTTGTAGTCCAGCAACATTTGGAGAGCCATCACCTTGCCGACAAAGGTCCATATAGTTAAAGCTATGGTTTTCCCAGTAGTGATGTATGGAAGTGAGAGCTGGACCATAACGAAGGCCAATCGCAGAAGAATTGATACTTTTGAATCATGGTGCTGGAGAGTCCCATGGACTGCAAGAAGATCAAACCGATCCATTCTGAAGAAAATCAGCCCTGAGTGCTCACTGGAAGGACAAATCCTAAAACTTAGGCTCCAATACTTTGGCCACCTCATGAGAAGAGAAAACTCCCTGGAAAAGACCCTGATGTTGGGAAAGATGGAGGGCACAAGGAGAAGGGGATGACAGAGGACGAGATGGTTGGACAGTGTTCTCGAAGCTACAAACATGAGCCTGACCAAACTGCGGGAGACAGTGGAAGACAGGAGTGCCTGGTATGCTGTCCATGGGGTCACGAAGAGTCAGACACAACTAAATGACTAAACAACAACAGGTTCTCCATCACTGCTCTATAAAAAATAATCTATAAAGTGCCAATCACAAATTAGCCCAGGTGGGACAAGGACATCCAGACTATGCCATATACTGGCACAGGTAGGTTCTAGCATGACTCTGCCATGTTCAGCTCCACACACCAAACCATTGATGTGAACTGGTCCTGCTGCTGTGATGGAATCACAACTTTTCGAGAATCAGTAGGAAAGTGCACTCACTCCTCGCTCACCAATGTGTTGGCGGATTCTGCTCAGGGTTTCCTGGTTGCTGCAAATAGCCAACAGAACTCCATCAGGACTTTACATCTAAGGAAGTCATTGAAATATGTCAAGGTGCACTTGAAAGTCTTTTTAAGATGTCATTATCCTGAGTTTTGCATGCTTTCTGTTCACATTTGCTTCTGCAGTCGCACATTAGCAGGTGGACTGATGTAGATCAATCAATCAGATGCAGAGGGCCAGAACAGACGAAAGCTCTTGAGGCAGGACCATAAAGTAGATGCATTCTTAAATCCAGCCATTCTACTTTCAGGTAAAAGACAAATACAGCTTCATGATTTGGTGCCCCCACCCTGAGGAGAGGCCATTACTCGGGCACTTAAAGTTACAGAGAGAGTGGGTTGCTTAAGAGAGAGCAGTAAAACAAATTATTTGCATTTTGTACTAAGCCCTATGAAGAAAATGTTTATTGAAAAGCATGGGATGTTGCCTTTTAAGATAATCCATTATCAAGAAATTTTGATTAATGGTTATTCTTCAAGTCCTTGCATTATTCTAATGGTCCATCAAATGCAGCTCCACCACAATTTCAAATACAATATAGTTGTTGAGGTGTATATGCAGGGGTAGAAGCCAATATTGATGTACATCAGGAAGAGCACTGAAGTATCTATAAGGTGTGTTACATCTATATCTTTCTGACAGAAATAGCAAGCATAATAAAGGGCTTTCAAAAAGCAAAGTCTAGGGTAGTCCCTTTGAAAGTCTTGTCCATGTAGGACCCATGTAGGCTTAGATCCTTGTCCTTCAACCTTGGGAGCCCAGATGTAGAGTCCTCCATATGGGATTGGTTTTCATAGGTAGGAGAGGATATAACACTGATGGCTGGCTCAGTTGGTTAGAGCATGCTGCTGATAACACCAAGTTCACAGGTCAGATCCCCGTATATTCCTGCATTGCAGGGCGTTGGGCTAGATGATCTTCAGGGTCCCTTCTAACTTTATAATTCTATGATTCCAAGATTAATTGCGATTTATCCCTCCAGGCACTCGCACGTTTGGGTTGAACAGAGCTTAAAGTCCCATCCTTACCAGCGATACCTGGACCTAGGCACCCCCTAACCTAGGCCAGAGGTACTTTTAGGGTTGCATGACTGGTGCAGCCGCAATGGGCACCGTTCTACAGGAGGAGCCAAAACAATACTGTGGAACGGAGAGCAAAAGCTGGGGGGCTATCAAATTTTAGCATCAAACAAGGCGCCGCTGAAATTTGAGAGCTCAAAGTCCGCCACTGCCTAGGCAAAAAGCCCAGTTCACATAGGAAACATTTGCTTGTTCCTTTAAAACGTTTCTATACACACTTCCTCAAAACAGATCTCAGGGCAGTGTTCAAAATCATTGATAAAAATGAATTCAAACTTAGTATAATACAATCAAATGCAAATATTAGCAACCAGAGTAACAGTGGATAACCCCTTCATGGATCACTGCCCTGCTGTGGCGAAGGGGCTTGAATAGCTCCAAGAAGCGATGAGCTATGCCATGCAGGGCCACCCAAGATGGACAGGTCATAGCCGAGAGTTTAGACTAAATGTGATCCAGCTGGAGAAGGAACTGGCAATCCACTCCAGTATTTTGCCAAGAAAACTCCATGGACATAAAAAAGGAGGAGCTTTGAGAAGAAAGAGAGAGTTTCCAAGGCATGCTCTGGTTCATGGGTCATGGAGAGTCAAACACGACTAAGGTGACTAAACAACAACAAAACAGTGCATTAAAGCTGCAAAACAACAACAAAAACTTGCACAGCATGAAACAAATTGTCTTAAAATAACTTAGAAACATTTTCTTGGATATACAGTGGTACCTCTGGATGCAAACGGGATCCATTCTGGAGCCCCGTTTGCATCCTGAATAGAACGTAAGACGCATCTGCACATGCACGGGTCACGTTTTGCCGCTTCCGTGCATGCGTGTGACGTCATTTTGAGCATCTGCGCATGCGCAAGTGGTGAAACCCGGAAGTAATGCACTCCGTTACTTCTGGGTCGCCGCAGAGCGTAACTTGAAAACGCTCAAACTGAAGCACATTTAACCCCAGGTATGACTGTATATGGAAGAGATGCCTAAAATGCTGAACAGGAATTTGCTTGCTGCCAATATCCTATATGGCATTGTCCTCAGTTTTTCTCCATCCCGCCAGCCGAATTCAGCAGCTTTACTATATAAAACACTGAAGCAGCAGGAAGCTGCACGCGTGGTCACTCTGCCTGGTTCACTGCCGCCACTAAATCTCTGAGCAAACTGGTGTCTGATTTTTTTGTACATCATCTTGGAGTCATGCTTAATTATTCTGTATATTAAAGCATGAAAGTGTTCTAATCATTGGAGAGAGAGAGAGAGAGAGAGAGAAATGGAATTGATGGAATTGATCTGAAGAACCACAGGTGTGTTTTAGTCGTGACTTTTCTCTTCTTCCTCCAGCATTACTTTAAAAAGCTAATCCTGGGGGTCATTGTCTTCAACAGTCATTTTGCAACACTGACCAGGTTGCACCTAGTGTAAGTGTCCCTCTTACCATAAAATATATTGTATGTATGTATGTTAAAACAAGGGACTCCAACTTCCATTCACCCAGCCAGCATGGCCAATGATCAGGAATGATGGGCTTGTAGTTCAAGAAAATCTGGAGAGTCACAGATTAAAAGAAGCTCCATTACCTTTAACTTAATTCTCCCACTTAAATCAGTTGGAATTTACATCACGCTCAAAACATTTCTTGATTATTATTACTTTAATTTTAGAACCTATGTGAAAAGAAGATTGGTTTCAAATGTTCAACATTGAGATAAACAGAATGCTTTCAATATTAGCAGTTCCTTTAGCCACATGGGCCTACTATGGTCTACTCATTGCACAGAAATTTGTGGCAGATTCAAATAAAGCAATTGCAAACATTTTCCCCCAGCCAAAGCTGCTGCCAGATCTTAGAAGAGGCATGTTGCGCTCCACCATTCTGTTCTCCCCGAATAATCATGGGTATGTACATATGTGCCCTGTGTCTAAATTAAACAAACGTCACCTTATTAATTTATTTTCTCAGACCAATGTGGAGAAGTTAGTTAGGTGATGTGCCTTCATGGGAAATTAACATTTTTGACTAAATTTATTTTAACAAGATTTGCAGTGCAGTTTGCCCTTTGATCTCGTTTGAAGCACTGCCTGTTGTTCCATTATTCCAACATCCATTTGCAGATAACAATGCATCAGAACTTTTTTCCCCCTTTGCTGCAGAAACAATGCCCTTTAGTTGAGAAAGGACATTGTTTTGACAGATAAAGTAGGCATTTGATAAATTGAAACTGGTTCTGAATTATTTTGAGGGGAATGCGTGCTACATCTGTCTGCTGTGGGGGTTTTTTTCCAGTGAAGCAGTGCTTAACTTTCTTGTCTGTTTGTGATTTATAGAGCTGCAAGAAAGGTTAGGAAAATTTCATGCCTCTTCTCTTATAATTTGTAAGTGAATCAAAAGGCATTTGTTACTGTTTAGAATGCTCAAAAAGGACCAAAACGAAAACCAAACATTTCCTCAAAACAAAGTTGACATTTACAATCGCTCAGCAAAATATTGAGAACTGGTTCTTTATCTACCTCTTTGTCTACTTCTTAATATAGTAGAATATGTATACATATTAATAGAAATCCTAATGTGTATTTGATAGTTAGGCTTGGAGGTGATGGGCACTCCAGCACATTACAAATACATTTGGAAATGCAGTTCACAGTGCATTCCTATACATGGCTATAGATACCTAAGTCCCATTGAATTCAGTTCTGAGGATACTTTGGGGGGAGAGAGAGATGAACATTTAAAGTTGCATGCCAGTGCTTTCAGTGCATAGGGCCTAAGTTGCATTTATGGTCTACTCTGTTCCTATGATGTGCTGAGCCAACAACTAAGAATGTTTTAAGGCTTTGAAAACAAACAAACCACCATTTAAGCTGTATAAGACTTGTCTGTTACAGGAATAATATTTCTCATGCAAAATGTTGCCATCAGACATGACAAAAGCACTTGGGATGTTTAGCTGCTCGAGAGAAAATCATTTTAAATTGCCTCACTCTGAAACTGATAGCACAGCTTCAACCAAGATGCTAAATTACTTATCCTGATCAAACCTTTCAGTCATTATCTCACAGCTCAGATAATACTTTTATTAAAATATGAAAGTGTTAGATATCGGTGAGAATATTATCTTTTTACTATTTCTCTATCCTTCATCTTTGTTCAAAATCTGTCTCTCTCCTCTCTCTCTCTCTCTCTCTCTTTCTTTAAACTGACAAAGCTTTGTCTGTTTGGCATTGAATGCCTCTGAATATGACTGAAGAGCTTTTTTTAACCCATCCAGATATACTTTTGCCATTCGCAAAGCTATGAGTGAATGTATTTCATCTGTACAACTCAGGAATCATGATCTTAATGAGGATGCCATGGATTTATGTTTTTAATGGAAAATTGGCAAATTACACATGCCTTCCCTTTTCTGCTGCTGTGCTGAACTCTGCCATTGCAAGGCAAAAAAAGGTGATGATATTTATCTGTTTGAGATGACTTGGAGACCAAAAAAGGAATACAAGAAGCTGCCTTATCTGGTACTGACTGCCAGCAGCTATCCTGGGTTTCAGACAGGGGTCTCTCCTAGTCCTAGTTGGAGATGCTGGGGAGTGAACCTTCAACCTTTTGCATGCAAGACAGCTGCTCTACCACTGAGCCACTCTGCCTATGACTCTATACTCAAAGTGACCTGGAAGAGTGTGTGTGTGTCCGCGTGTGTATATCATAAAGGCAAATGCTAAAAGGTAAAGGGACCCCTGACCGTTAGGTCCAGTCGCAGACGACTCTGAGGTTGCAGCGCTCATCTCGCTTTATTGGCCGAGGGAGCCGGCGTAGAAGAAGAAGAAGAAGAAGAAGAGTTTGGATTTGATATCCCGCCTTTCACTCCCCTTCAGGAGTCTCAAAGCGGCTAACATTCTCCTTTCCCTTCCTCCCCCACAACAAACACTCTGTGAGGTGAGTGGGGCTGAGAGACTTCAGAGAAGTGTGACTAGCCCAAGGTCACCCAGCAGCTGTATGTGGAGGAGCGGAGACTCGAAACCGGTTCCCCAGATTACAAGACTACCACTCTTAACCACTACACCACACTGGCTCTCCGTGTGGTGTACAGCTTCCAGGTCATGGGGCCAGCAGGACTAAGCCGCTTCTGGCGAACCAGAGCAGCGCACGGAAACACCGTTTACCTTCCCGCCGGAGCAGTACCTATTTATCTACTTGCACTCTGATGTGCTTTCGAACTGCTAGGTGGGCAGGAGCAGGGACTGAGCAATGGGAGCTCACCCCGTCACGGGGATTCGAACTGCCGACCTTCTGATCGGCAAGTCCTAGGCTCTGTGGTTTAACCCACAGCGCCACCCGCGTCCCTTAGTCTTAGTACTAGACAGTGCTAATCTGCATAAATTCCCTCAAAAGCACTATCTGCTACCTCAAAACATGCGACAAACAATTGGAGCATCTAACTTCTGTTTCCTTCGCTGGATACAAATACATACAAATTCCCAAAATGCTTTCTCTCCAGACACCATCCAAGCATCTGTACTCACCATCTATGCTTATTAGAGAAAGATGTTCCGGTCCTCAGAAAAAGCAAAAACATTGTGTAGGCATCTCCACCCAACTCTAGTAGTATCTAATGACCATTGATTGAGCATTAGTAAGCAATCGAATTCTACAAAAATTAGCAATACCTTCATTTCATACAATAACTTTCCTTCACATCCAAACTTCACATGCAAGCTGTGAATGAACTTGTCTTTCCCCCAACTCTGTTCCACCCTTCTGTGTACAGCAGCCCTTGTTTTCTTATGCTTCTGCATTTTTTCCATAGTAAATTTTCCCAAGTTATTTTCCCTTTCTTCTTTCCCCCACAACCTTTCTAGGTCACTTTCCTTTGTATCCCTTCTCGGTGGTACTCCCAACCTATTGCAGTTTGATATTATCTTCACTTTTAATTAATGTGCTGTTTACTTCTTATTTTCCAGATGAATTATAGATACATATTCTCAGTTCAACAGTCAAATGTCATCTGCAACTTCTCTCCCTCCTTCACCTTCTCTCTGACGTATGCCTAAACATGTTCTGCCACACATTGTTTCTCATCTGGATACCTATTTCTTTTTTTAAAAAAAAGTACAGAAAATAATATGGATAATTTGATCAATATTAGGAGATGAGTAATGTTTCACATACAGAAAAGGGTTTAACACTCTCCACATAAGTCCATGTGTGACTCATTGACCAAGCTCTGGACCACATGGGACCAGGGAAGAGAGACAGTGGAAGAAGATTTGAAGAAATTTAAGGACTATCTTAAGAAACATTGCAAAATTAATGAATGTTAGAATGACGTTGGTTTAGAAATTATGTGGTTTCCAGCTGTAATGGTTAAGTAAAAAGAAAAGAAAGGCTAAAAATTAAATGAAAAATAAGGGAGAGGATTTGCTGAACTAATAATTAGAAATTGGAATACAGAAAGGGGAGGTATGAGGAAGTCGGGGAAGTAAGTTACAAGAAAATAAGGGATTGAAACTATACTTGTTTTTGTTTGTGTTTGTTTGTATTGTTGTTTTGTTTTTATATAATTTTTGAAACTTTAATGAATATCTTAAAAAAAAAAAGCTCTGGACCACATGGGACAACTCTGGGCAGCTCTTTGCAGATGCAATGGAGGCAGTGATGTAGGATCTCTTCACTGCCCTCAGAACCACATGGAAGCCCCAACTATGAGCCCAAATTAGGAGGCCACATCGTTCTGGAGTGAGATTTATGCTCCTTATGCACCTAGTCCACTTCACTGACCACAGTTCCTTAATATACCAAGGAGCAAAGTGGGCTTCACATTGGGCCAGAGAGAACCAGCAGGATCAATGGTGTCAATGGCCATATGTGTCTCACTATTCCATACTGAGATGATGGTATGGAGAGGATCACCTGCTATAACCCACTTGAAAATCCTCCAGAGAAGATGGGAATCTATCTAGCATCCTTACTGGTTCCTCACCTCCACAAGTCCAAACCTCATCAGCAAGTGGTCTGACAATGGCAATGGGGTGATGTCCACCCCACCTATTTCCAAACCACCCTTTCCTCCACATTAAGCAACTACTAAACCAAGAGGATGCCCTGCTCTGTGCATTGGACCAATGACCATTTGAGATAGTACTCTTATTGCCATGGAGAACATGAAATCCCAAACCAAACTTAAGTTTTCCCCAAATTAATGTTTTGCCCATACATACAACAACCTCAGTCAGGGAGGCTGTTGAGCAGCCAGATGGGGAACATTAAGCTTTGCATCCCTAAGCTGTGCATCTTTGGTGCATCACCAAATTCAGTTGGTCCAGTCCTTCTCCAAAAGAGAGAGATGTCCTGGTATTAGGAAGGGAACGCCTATGTACCACAACACTAATTTTCCCCGCCCTTCAGTATAGGCTGGTGTTGCACTAAGTATCTGGGCAGACAGAGCTGAGTCAGCTCTGATTCACCCAGCTCCCTTAGTTAGGTCTCTGTGATACACACCAGGTCAGCTCTTTTGTCCACAATCAAATCATGACTCGGAATGGTTAATTGTGGACCAACCTGACATTCAACAGCAGAACCAGCAGATTGTTAGATACAGTGGTAGAGCATCCAGCAGTACCAGGGATAGTACACCTTTCATCGCACCTCTGCCATGCCTGTCCTTCCCATTGATCACTAAAACAGGTCGTTCTACACCACCCTCCCACCAATTTTCCTCCAAGCCACATCCTGTATCCAGATAACCCTGCTAAAATAATTCAAAGAAACAAATTATGCCATGGGGCTTTGAAGGCATCAGCCTGCCATAGGCTGATTTCCTAGAGCCCACCATAAATATTCCTATGATCAATCTGAGCATAGTGTACAGTATATTATACACACATTCCACCCCAAAACTAACCTGGGACAAAAAACAACCTCTTCCCTATCTCAAACCCAGGGGGTCTTTCACATTGGGCACCCGAAAAGCACAAAGCCTATGTACAGTATGCCATACATTCACCCTCCCTCTTATTTCAATTCATACTACATACAATGAAAGAAATCTATTATATTTTCCCAAAGTTAAAACCCCCTTTGGTGTTTTTTCTTTGGGGTCAGCTTTTGGGGGTTGGCCTACCAGGTGGCATTCCACTGTGCCATCTAAATTCCTGCTTCATAGCTCTGCTAACCATACGTTGGAAGTAATGGCACCTGCAGCTTTCCACAAACACCACCACCCTCAGATCGTGGGTTGGCTTGCCTGATGGTGAGTGGCAATTAGACGGCCTCGGTCCAGTATATCTGAAGGAGCGTCTCCTCCCCCATCGTTCTGCCCGGACACTGAGGTCCAGCTCCGAGGGCCTTCTGGCGGTTCCCTCACTGCGAGAGGCCAAGTTACAGGGAACCAGGAAGAGGGCCCTCTCGGTAGTGCCGCCCGCCCTGTGGAACGCCCTTCCAGCAGATGTCAAAGCGATAAACATCTACCTGACATTCAGAAGACTGTTCAAGGAAGTTTTTAATATGTGACATTTTAGTGTATCTTTCATCTTTGTTGGAAGCCACCCAGAGTGGCTGGGGAAACCCAAATTATTTATTATTATTATTATTATTATTATTATTATTATTATTACCTGTGCTTTCAGGTCTAGCAGGAAAAATGGGGGGGCAGGTGTAGGTGTTTAGAGCCCCACCCCTCTCCCATTGTAGCTCATCACAAACAGCAATCTTTCAGCATCCTGAATATGGGGTGAGGAGTGAGCCAAGGAGATTTTTCAGCATATGATTGGAATAACTGATTTGTAGATTATGAAGAGCATGTAGATGACCAGTTCTATGTCTGAACAAATAAGCTTTGGTGTGTGTGTGTGTGTGTGTGTGTGTGTGTGTAAATAAATGGTGGCCTGCACTTCATGTAATCTGGAAGTTCAAAATGACACACAAAGTAATGTTGTTTTAGAAATTAGATATTCAAAAGACATCAGTGGAAAATATATGCTATCGGAGTTTAGTGTCTGGCAAGAATGGCAGCCCAGAAAGCAAGTGTATTGTATTCACTTAAAATAAAGTATTGAAAGAAATACATTTTTAATGATATCGGGCACAAAAAACACTTAGCATGTTCACTCAAACACAAATGTTTAATCCCTTGAATTCTTTAAATCTCTGATCTCCTTTGGGAACGAAATAACTGCAGGGCTCAATTTGTACTGGTAGCTTAATGATTAAAGATGAAAAATTCTTTGCCTATGCATCTGATTTTTATATGCCTTGTTTTACTGCAAATCCTATTAAAATAAACTCTGTTGTTAGATGCTGGGAGTAATTGGATCCAATACTTCACAGCTGAAAAAAAAAGTTCGCTCCTGTTTTGAAGCCTTTTAGCAAAAGGGGAATTGGCAGTGGTTGCAGGAGGGATGTGTGGAGAAGATTCTGTTAGGTGAAAATATATACGATAACACAAAAGACTATTGTGAGAAACTACCATCAATGTACTTGGCTAAAGTGTTCTATTGTGGTTCTGTCACTTTCTATGTTTGTGTGTGTGTGACTGTGTGTATCTACAATGGCTATATTCTACCTCCACTATCGGAAGCATTTGCTGGGAATCCCAAACAGGGTGAGTGCTCTTATGCTCAGGTTCTTCTTGCAGACTTCCCATAGGCATCGGGCTGACCACTGTGAGAACAGGTTGCTGGACTAGATGGGTCTTTCAACGGATCCAGCAGAGCTCAGCTTACATTCTTATATTCCTCCTCAGACATTCACTGTTGTCACATGAGGGGAGCCATGGGGTAAGGATGTTGTGACCACTACAGGTGCAGCCCATGAGTCAAAGGTCAACTATCTGAAGCTTCAAACCCAGATCTTTCAGGGTTCTAAAATGTTCACAAAGCCTCCATGAGCATAGGAGTCTTCTGACTACAGACAGTTGTGCTCCAACTATTGAGAGTAACCACAATGGTGAAGTTGGGAGATCTAGCATACCCATCCATGACTCCTGTCATGTGTTCACTAAACCCAGATAAAGGTAAAGGACGCCTGACAGTTAAGTCCAGTTGCAGACGACTCTGGGGTTGCGGCACTCATTTCGCTTTACAGGCCAAGGGAGCCGGTGTTCGTCCGCAGACAGTTTTTCCAGGTCATGTGGCCAGTATGACTAAGCCGCTTCTGGCGCAAAGGAACACCAAAACCAGAGCAGCGCATGGAAATGCCATTTACCTTCCCACTGGAGCAACACCTATTTATCTACTTGCACTTTGACGTGCTTTCGAACTGCTAGGTTGGCAGGAGCTGGGACTGAGAAACAGGAGCTCACCCTGTCACGGGGATTCGAACCGCTGACCTTCTGATCGGCAAGCCCAAGAGGCTTGGTGGTTTAGACCACAGTGCCACCTGCATCCCTTAAACCCAGATAGTAAACACCTAAAGAGAACTATTATTTCAAAAACAATTTTTACAACTCCTGCGTGGTATGGCTCCATTCTCTATTACTGACACCCCTGAGCAAAGAAAAGGTCAAGTAAAATGAGCAGACAGATTGCAAAAGGCCACCAGGTAAATGGGCAAGTAATGTCATTATTGGAGGGTGAGAAGTATTCTATGACCAACAAAATGGAAGAACTCATGCCTGTCAAGGGCCCCTCAACTACCATTCAACTGAGAAACCAAACCCCTAAAATGAGGTGATTAGATGTATCCAGTAGCAGGCAGAAGGGTCTGTCAAAGCTTCACTGACCTCAGGAAGTGGCAGAAAAGAACAGTCAAGTTGAAAGTAAGGGCAGAGCACCAAGCAGGGATTCTTTAACCTGTGTTTGCCTTGGCTTGCAGCTTTTTTCTCATGACTGGGGTTTCGGTTATGGTGGAGTTATCTTTGCAAAACATTCCTCCATCCAAGGCTGGCCCAAGACATTTTGGCACCTACCTCCACCCTGGGAAGATGGGTTGAGCGAAGAAAGATCTACATTGGGAACTTCTAACCTGGTGTATGCTGCCACCTGAGGCAGTTGCCTCACCTTGCTTCATGGGTGGGCCGGCCCTGTCACCATCCCCAAACTGGACTGAGTACCAGTGAAGTTGCCAGAAGTTATTCTTCTGGTGACTGAATAAGCCATCTCACCAGGTATTTGGTTTGCAGTATTCTGCATTCCAATGATTTTTTCCCCAGATTAACAGAAGTCAAGATGGACACCAATTCCTCACTCATACAAAGACACTTACCTTTTCCAAATAAACAGTGAAGAGTTGTGCATTTTTTCAGCATATGATATAGAGTATCCATTCTTTGAGCACATCAGAGAATAACTGGAATAGCAACACAGAATGCCCATTTCCAGCACTCGAGTGAAATGCTTTAGAGCCACATGTTTCAGTGACAAAACCAACCATATAAATCTTTCTCTCTACAGATGCAATTTAGTGAAATATGCAGTTTTCTGTTTTCCATTACTGTATACAGTATAAATTCTTTCCCCTGGAAGACAGATTGTGCAAATTTGCAAACAGCATCTGTATTCACACATTTGAAACATTAATTTATCTGGCAATAAAAATTTTGATTTCCCAAAAGGAGTGCCAAGTCTGAGAACGGATGCCTAGGGTTTTTTTTTTGAGACTTAACTGAATTTTCAGCGTTAGTTATTTTGTGGTGAGTTACAATGCTTTGGTAGCAAAATATGCAACTTAACAGCAAGTACAGAGCATTAAAAGGGTCACACCAAGCATAAATCTCCAAGCCTAGTTTATGTATATGTATAATTTATAATAACAGACAAAGTTCTGAAAAGGTAGGCTTTCCATTGTGGGGGGAAATGCTTTTGTTAAGGACACAGTTTAAATGAATAACAAGTAAGATTTACAGTGGATTTTCTATTTTTCTATACCTGAATGGAACATATACCAAAAGGATATTCAAAGATCCATTGTTATTTATTATAAAAGTTAGAAAGAGTCTAAATGCGCAGGTCTGTATATCCTAGAACAAAATATTCTGATCCATTGAAGTAATTTTCAAAAACTACAAACAGAAGAGCTCTTAAAATTCAACCTGTCCTTCAACCTTTCTATACCATCAAACTTCATACAATCAGTTTCAGGCTGACATAACAATAGAGCCTGTTTCGGGATGAGTAAAAGAAGGAAGGAAAGATAATGGTTGTAAAATCTCAATTTCTTTGAAATAATGCTAGAAACATCTGAAAACATACCTTCAAAACCAGGAGCTAGTTTTTGAACTGCAAACAACTATCTTGTTTTGTTGCTAATGCAAGGAATTTTGAGGCTCATTTGATCCAAAAACCAAGTATGTACATAAATAACTTATGAACGGTCGGATAAACTATTCACCACAACTGGGCCTCTGCTTTCTGCACTAGGCTAATACAAAAATATGTTGAATTCAACAGTGTGGACTGAATTATTTCAGGACATTCCTGTTATGGCTCGTGTTATGGGGCTGCTATATAACTGCAGAAAATAAGTGGCTGGAGTCAAACATGCTAACTACCATTAGGTAGAGTGAGACAGACACCTTGGCAGCTAACTTTGAGTACTATAAAAAGTAATTTAATTTATTGTGATTATATTTTTACTGCCAGGTTGGGGTACTTACTGGTTTATTGCCTCACGTCCTAAGATAACTTGGCTGGTCTTGGGCTTTTGCCTCAGTTGATGTTCTGGCTCGGGGAACAAAATGTTTTGGGCCAACCCTGAGGACCAGAGCATCTAAAAAACATGTTCCATGTCACTCTGACATCTGGAGACATGGCCTTCTCAGTTGTAGCACCTGTTTGCATCACTTCCTTTACAGGGAGATTCACTTGGTGCCATCTTTATTTTCTGTTTGGTGCCAGAAGAAATCTTTTTTTAAAAAAAAATATTTGTCCAGGCATTTTAATTCTGTGTTTATTTTATGCTCAGTTTTTCTTAAGTTGCCTGTCAGTTCTAAACTATTTGTAGACTTCATGTTTGACTACATTATTTGCATTGTATATGCATGGAATATTTATTGGGATGGGGTATATTTGGGTTGTATATATATATATATACAACCCAAATATACCCCATTCCAATAAATATTCCATGCATATACAATGCAAATGATATGATTTTTTTTCTGGATTTTGTTTTACTTTTATATTTATTTTGTAAGAGAGCTATGGCTGGCTGGCTGAATGAATAAGGAAATATAGCACCAAATGTTGACTGAACCCATTCCTCTAACCTCTCAACATCCTTTGTGGAAATGCCATAATATTGACTCTCTGAAATTGCTCTTGGGTGAGTCAGTGGGCGTCTTGTGGCATAATAACTGCATAGCCCATTGGTCATGAGCCCACAGTGGAGAGTCACAGGCAGATGCAACAATTTACTCAGCCTTACCTCTATACTGAATGTACTGCTGGCTTAAAGACTTTTGTTTTCTTTAATGGGATCCTTTTTTTTTCTTAACAAATAATATATTTTCAGCTGAAGCATAAGTTGCCCTCTGAATCATGGCTCAAAGCAGAATATAGTTCTTCCTACATCTATTTTAATAAGGCTGGGACAGTGGTCCTTGGTGAATAGCACCTCCTTAGGATCCTATGACTAATACTTTTTCCTTTCTTTTTTTTTTTGCAGTGCACTCCAGGGAATGCTTGACTTATAAATGATTGCCTGCTTGTATTAAAAAATTTCTATGTTCGTGCAAATAAAAGCAGCATTTTTTTCTTCTCATTTAACAAAAATGAAACAGTTGAAGATGTTAAAATTCAAATAGCTTTCTCTGCCAGTTGAATAGTAGAGATCTAAAACTTGCATCCATGCTGTTAGTTTAATTAAAATTGTACCCAAAGGAAAACAATATTCAACAGTATTCTCTCCAGAAGTTTTGTGGTGGATTGTTTGAGCACACCATAAGGTGTCCCATTGTCTTGGACTTTCATACAGATTTCTCTTTCCTGCTGTCATACTTCTGACCTGATTTAAATGAAATTTGTGTTAGGGTTTGGATGGTACTTCAATTAACCACCTGAACAAGTAGCTAGCAAGAAAGCTTTAGACATAAAATGACACTATTATGGGATAAGTGGTTTGCAAATAGTGGCCCTATGCAAAGAGTTCTCTGAATATGCGCTTCCCTACAAGATCATCGAAACTGTCCTCCAGTAGATGAAGTGTCCACCCCCCATATCTGATCCAGAAGGTCCCAATACTCTTCAGAGTTGCTTTTTGTGACACGAGCAGTCTAATATAGCCAACATGCTTAAGTCTAATTAACGCATGAAGAAGTTAATACCATAGAATATGCTGCCCTGCCAGGCTTAGCTTTGTCTACTTCCTCTCACCTTGGAAGGAACTTGGTCATCAAGCCTTTGTTTTCTTCCAGTATCTAAAAAGCTCAGTGGATGAAGAGGTTAGAGTTGGCTGCTCCAGCTCAACCCCATGACTCAACCCCATTACTGAGTTCCTATACCAATAATTTCGGAACTTTCACCTCTTTGTAACTAAGCCAGGTTTTACAGCCTGTGCAACCTTCTGAAGCACACAAATCAGACCTCTGGAGAGTTTTTAAGTAGGCCATTTTTAACTTACCAAATGTCTGGTCTTTTCCCCGTGCTTGGGGAAGAGGAAAGCTTTGGGGAAAAGTTTTTAAGGGACATTTTGGAATCTCTGCTGGGGTCCTTTCACCAAAGGGTACTTGCCCCAAACTTGGATCTTGGCATCTTTTATATTATATATATATGGTGGAGGTTTTTTGCACCAGCCATTTTGAGGGAGTAGAGGGGATAGAAGAAGAGGAAGTTCATTGCAGGGAAAGAAGTCCCTGCGCACATGGAGCTGCAGAGTTGAATTCCTAACAAATTGACTCCACAAGGTCAAAGGTTTTGCCTATTTAGATGAAATTACAGTGGTACCTCGCAAGACGAAAAGAATCCGTTCCACGAGTCTCTCCGTCTTGCGGTTTTTTCGTCTTGCGAAGCAAGCCCATTAGCGGATTAGCGGATTAGCGCTATTAGAGGCTTAGCGGGCTTAGCGGATCAGCTGATAAGCGGCTTAGCAGATCAGCTGTTAAGCGGCTTAGCGGCTTAGCAGATCAGCTGTTAAGCAGCTTAGCTGATCAGCTGTTAAGCGGCTTAGCGGATCAGCTGATAAGCGGCTTAGCGGCTTGGGAAAAAGGGGGGGAGGAAAAAAACCCGCAGGAACTCGCAAGACATTTTCGTCTTGCGAAGCAAGCCCATAGGAAATTTGTTTTGCGAAGCACCTCCAAAACGGAAAACCCTTTCGTCTAGTGGGTTTTCCGTCTTGCGAGGCATTTGTCTTGCGGGGCACCACTGTAATTTAAGTGGGCCCACATCATGGTTGTCTTGTGTAACATCACATATTTCACCAGGAATTATTGCCTCTAGTATCTCTTCCCTTGCCACCTCCTCCACCACCAATATAGTGCTACTGTTGTTGTTACTGCTGCTGCTACTATTACTTGATACCATCACAATTATCATCCTGCTGGAAATGTGTTTCTTTCTTCCAGCTTTTTCAAATATGTAGCATCTGCCCCATCTGCCTGTTCACACTTCTTCATACACAAACCCTCTGTCAGACTTCTACAAACCAAGATAAGCTGCTCTAAAATGATAGATAAATCAATGCATTATAGAACAATTCTCTAAGGGTACATGATGCAACGTTATACCAGGCATTCTTAATTATTTATCCCTCCCCAGACAAACCAATCTTGTTCTAAACACACGTCGTCGTCTTAAAGTTGCAAGCGTTTATATTTTGCCCATTGCCAAGATACCTTTCTGTGTGACAGGTCGATACGTAAACCATTGCTAATATTTCTGTTACAGTTTCCAGCTCACCAGTGAATGTTTGGCCTGGCCAGAAGTTCTCCCACTTAGTCATTTGTTGCCACAGGGAGATGTCAAGCTCAATAACCCACTGAATGCTCAATCTTTGTGTTAGTTCCCTAATCTACATCAGTGTAACTTTAAAAAGAAAGAGAGGAAGAAGATAGAAGCACTCTATTCATTCTCTTTTTAAAATGTATTTTTGAAAATGTCAGCTTCCCTTCAAAATGGAAATGTATTCTGCACTTGTGAGGAGGAACCAGCCTGACCGGACTAAAAAAAATTGAGGCACCCATGTTACGGTAAATTTCATAGTCATCCCTTAATACAAAAACAATCACAAAACAGAATGCACAGTTTGGGTTCAGAAAGTTGGTAGGTACCATACCATCACTCATGCTGGTGGGATCCAACCCTTATGAAGCACACTGTATGACCAGCTGCCATGTGCAGCATTAGGCTGTCTGCAGTCCTTCATCCACTTACCTGAATTTGAGCTACACCACTTCCAAGCCACAGCCTTTCTTCCTCATGGTCCTCATTCACACCCTCCTTGATCCACACACAAACATCCTGGGCTGGAAGATGCCATTGAACTCTGATAACGCTTCTTGCATCATTGGATGGAGAATAGAGACAACTGTGTGAATGTGTGTAGATACTAGACTATTGTGCTGTTGTTGTTTAGTTGTTTAGTCGTGTCCGACTCTTCATGACCCCATGGACCATAGCACGCCAGGCACTCCTGTCTTCCACTGCCTCTCGCAGTTTGGTCAGACTCATGCTGGTAGCTTTGAGAACACCGTCCAACCATCTCATCCTCTGTTGTCCCCTTCTCCTTGTGCCCTCAATCTTTCCCAACATCAGGGTCTTTTCCAGGGAGTTTTCTCTTTTCATGAGGTGGCCAAAGTATTGGAGCCTCAGCTTCAGGATCTGTCCTTCTAGTGAGCACTCAGGGCTGATTTCCTTCAGAATGGATAGGTTTGATCTTCTTGCAGTCCATGGGATTCTCAAGAGTCTTCTCAAGAGAGAGTCTCAAGAGTTTCCTCCAGCACCATAATTCAAAAGCATCAGTTCTTTGGCGATCAGCCTTCTTTATGGTCCAGCTCTCACTTCCATACATCACTACTGGGAAAACCAAAGCTTTAACTATATGGACCTTTGTCGGCTATTGTACTAAGGTATAGTTACAGATAGGTAGCCGTGTTGGTCTGCCATAGTCAAAACAAAAAAATTCCTTCCAGTAGCACCTTAAAGACCAACTAAGTTAGTTCTTAGTATGAGCTTTCGTGTGCATGCACGAAAGCTCATAAGTTCTTGGTATCTGAAGAAGTGTGCATGCACACGAAAGCTCATACCAAGAACTAACTTAGTTGGTCTTTAAGGTGCTACTGGAAGGAATTTTTTTGTTTTGTACTAAGGTATAATTCACAATAATCTTGCATAACGGGTTTCTGAACTGGACAATCTGGCCTGATCCAACTTAAAGCGGCTAGGGCTGCAAAACGCAGTCCTGTTAACCAGCTGGCAGTCACACTAATTACCTGCTTGAAAGCAGTGCTGGCTCAAACCATTTTTCTGCCAGACAAGGACCCCAAAGCCCTCTTAGAGACAACACATACCTTACTGCGCTATTCTGACACCACCTCTTGTCTTCATCTATCCACACACACACTCACAAATGCACGCACACGTGCACACACACACACACACACACACACACACAAACTGTTGTGCTTTAACCACTAACTACATAGCAGGCCTAACTCCATCTGAAAGGGCTAATACAGTCTTCAAATACCAGAATGGGCAATACGGCCTTCAAAGTCCACCTCTCAAATACCAGAATGGTGCAATCACCCATCTTCACACAGGGCTATACAGGCAGAGCCCTAACAACTGCTTTTGAGGAGGATCTATACACACTGCCAGGCATTTGCTGCATTCATAATTCCTCAATCACCTAGGGTTGCACGCACACAAACCTCCAAACCAATGTTTTGGAGGGTCAGCACCACTTAGAGGTTTTGTCACTGCTACATAGTGGAAAGGAGAGGGGAATAGGGAAGACAGCCGAGAGATTGGTGCAGTGCAAACATGCCGGCAGAGGTAATCTGGTGCCGCTGCTGGCACATTTGTATGGCGCTGACTTTGTCACTGCCTCACCCTTCTCTGTCTTGGCATGCAGGAATTGTCCAGAGATGCAGTTGCCCCACCATGCTCCTTATATCATACAACTCAACGTAGTAGAGAATGTGATCCCAATAGCATATTGCCTTTCTTTGGGTTATTGGATAATAGTAAGTAATTATAATTTGGATTTGAAGGCAATCGAAGTAGAGCCCAAAATGGTTTAGGACCACAATTTCAGGCATAATTCAGTCAATGTTCAACACAGTTTAAATCCCCATTGATTTCATCTGCTACTAAAATGAAGTGGACTTTCAAATACTTCGCTTTGACTGCCTCGTGCCATTATTTTTATAAGCACCTCCCTTCTCCTTGGGTAGGTTACGTTATTTCAGCTCGTTTTATGGAATAACAAATATTTTAAATGCTTGAGCTAAAACAATGGAAGTGGCTTGTTTATAACTGGGAGACAGGCCTACAGTCCACAGCTTCATCATTTATATATTCCTTCCAGCCTTAATGCTGAACTGCTTATATTCCTAGGTTTTATGGCTCTTAAATATGATATTGTTTTGTTCATCTAATAGTTGTAGCTATTACCAGAGGGATCTATTTGGGTTGCAGTCATTACTGATGCCTAAATATTTCCTCCAAAGTTTCCCTGCTCTGATGTAATCCTTATATATGGGCAAAGTGCCCTTTTTTGAAACATGGTGTATGGGTCTGTGGCTGTTAAGGGACCACACTACCGTTACCACCACACGGTACCACCGCCCTTCATGATTTATGGCACAATCCTATACAATTCTGCTCAGAAGACAGTTGGTATATAGGTTTGCAGTCTTGCAGTTCAATGAGATTTACTCCCAAGTAAGCAGCTATAGAATTGCTGCCTTAAAGTAAATCTGTAGCTTTTGCAATGCACTCTATGCAGTCATGCTGTTGCTTCCATATATATATATATATATATATATATATATATATATATATATATATTTGTATGACTGGGATTTTAATGAAGTTGGCACAAAGCCTGCAATGTAATTTGCTATTTTTATTACTCTGTCAATATTGTGCATTAAGGCCCTCAATAGTCTTCAATGAACGTAAAAAGAACTCTTTAAACCATGCAATGTCGAAACGAAAACAGGAAACTGCTAATGCATGTGTCTTAATACACTCGCTCAGATTAAGGCTTTTGAAGCAGTCTCTCACTAATTAATTTGAAACTGTGATGAAAACACAAAGTGCCCATAGATGTGAGGTTCCTAAGGTTTTTACTGACAAGAGCATTTCGAAATGGGTGTTCTTTTCTTAGTTTCTTGACAAAAGCTATACATCACACCAGAATAATAGCCCAGATTGATGGCCAAGCCTTTTGCTATTCCTCGGAGAGGACGGCAGAAATGTGAACTTCACTTCTGGTCCTGAACTCGTAAACCGTAAAATCAAAGCCTACAAGCCTACAGGCTGTAGAAAACTGAGAAGCGGGGATGCAAATCTGATTTTGATTTTCTCCTGCTATTATCTTTTGCTTTGTCAAACATGCACAAAATTCACAACTGCCTGCTTGCATGTTTACTAGTAGGAAACATGAGTCATTAAAAAAAATAATCCTAAATTTAAAGAAATTATTTTAAGTTCCCTCAGAATTCCCTTAGATATTTTGTCTTCATAGAGACCTCTCTAAATTTGTTTCAAATGTCGCTTTGGGTTAAATGTTAAGGTAACTATAGAATGTGAAGCGCATATGTACACACATTTTATTTTAGTTTTAATCTGTAACTTGAAATGGGGGTTCAAACTGAAGAAAATAAATGGCTGCCTCCTGTACGCTGTCTTGTTCTCCTTGTGGTATTCCCAGACTCATCTGCTTGGCCACTGAGGGAAACAGAATGTTAGACTAGATAGACCTGTGGTCTGATCAAGGAGGGCTCTTCTTGTGTTTAAATAATGAACAAAATAAAATATCTCTATATTGTATTGCTGCCTAGTGTAAAAGTGGCCTCTGTGGGAAAACATTACAAGCATATTGTTGTTTTAAGCTGTTATGCTGACTTTCTCAAAAAATGGGGGGCGGAAAGGGTCAAACTGAAGCTAAGGTGAAAGTTCTGGCATTAAGAACTTTCCCTTAGATATTGAGAGTGGTGGAATTCAGCTACTGTACTGCCTCCCCAAATACAGGGCAGGGGGTTTTTTGTGTATGAGGGGGTGAAATTCTTCAAAGGTGTGCAAGGTAGGAGAAAACTGGTCGAAAGGACATCCTGAAAAGCTAGGTCTTAATCTGGTCCTGAAAGGACCAGAATAGTGGAACTGGGCAAGCAACTGCAGAAAGGGCAATCTATCAAACTGGCACTCCTACTTCTGATGTAAAGGTTGGAAATTCCCAATCCACATACTGGATGTGGCCCATACAACCTGCTCATCCGGCACATAGACCCCACCCCCATCTCCCCACTGCATGGCGATTAGGTTTGAAAATAAGCTTCCTATTGGAGCTCACTTTTCAGAGTTAATTGCTGTGCAAGGAGTACTTTCTAGGGAAGGGTGAAATCACAACTATGGAGGAATGGATTAAGCCCCCTTTCCTCCCATGCTGTGACTCCTCTGCCAAAAATCACTTCCCATGCAGCAATTAGGCCTTTAAGCAAGCTCTCATTGATTCCAATGGGCAGCTGTTTTCAAGTTTAATTGTTGAATGGGGGTGGGGGGGACTCTTCAATGAGACTGCAGCTGATGAGGAAATGGTTAACCCTGCTATCCCTCTGCACTCTGTGAAGATCACCTCTCTATAGCAATTAGACTTGGGGAAAAACTTCAGTGTTTTCTCAAACCTAATTGCTATGGGAGGGTGTGCAATGAATGAATGACTGAATGAATGTGTAATAATAGATCTATGTGGGAGTTACTGTGGATATTCATGAATGGGCTTGCGTAAATGTAAATCTCCCTACCCAACACAGCCATGCAGTCCCTGAAACGTCAGACACAATGGATTGCGGCCTTAAGGCTGAAAAGCATTTCCCACCCTTGTTCCAGTGGATACCCACCAAACATCAGTTGGTGCAGGCACCCAATGCAAGGCCTCCAGTGTTAAACAGAGCACAATAAGGGTTGCAATCCAGAGTCCCTAGAGGAATTTCAGAACAAATGCTACTGAACGAATGACACACAGCAGCCTGTAACTTCCATGATTTGGGAAGGATTAGTTGGTGTTATGTACTGAATTGAATAGGATCCAAACTGCAGCAGTCTGATTGGTCCTAGAACAATAGGATTCAGAATGCAGCAGTCTGATTGGTCCTAGAACATTAGGATTCAGAATGCAGCAGTCTGATTGGTCTTAGAACAATGCAGCAGTATGATTGGTTGGCAGGAACCACCCAATCATGCTCCAGATAGAAGTGAATCCACAACCTGATTGGCTTACAGTAGAATTCCGGAATTAGCCAATCATGTGCAGCCCATTGTGTAAATAATGTATATAAAGCAGATACTTTGAGGGGACAATCATTCATTCCTCCTCACCACTATGAGCTGAATAAAGAGCATGAAATCACTTTGCGACTCTGAGTATATTTCAGTTGGACTAGATCTTGGAATATGATTCTTGGGGGAACTTGGCATTATTACACTCATCTGCCACCAGATTCAGCTTCCATGTGTCTAATGCCTCCTCCATCCCTCTTCAGTAATGTTTTTGCTGCAACTTATCACTGTTCTGACCTCATCATGGCATCCGTTTCTCCACTGACATGGAGGAAGATGGAGAAATTGATGTTTTGTCATCAGAACATGGCTAAGGAGAACCAGAACATGCTTTTGGGGGGAGGGGGAGACACATGGCTAACTGAAGGAGTTGCAAAGCCTATAAATCGGAAGCTGTGGTTCATTGGGGGGATACTGAATATGTGCTCAGAATTAAATACTTGGGAGGCAGGAAAGCAAATGAAGATTTCATGCATCTGTTTTTGTTGTTAAATGGGGGAACTGGTGCCATTTATAAAAATGTTGCACTGTGAAGTTTGGATTTGTCTATTTAATCCAAGTTTCTTCAAAGAGGATAAATCGTGCAGGAGCAGAGTGCTTAGAATAAATAGGCCTATGGATCACAGCCATAGATTTCTAATTACAGTATGTAGATGCAATTAGAGAGTTAAAAATGGAATAACATCAGTTCCATTTCAGACAAGGAAACCTGGCTTTAAAGAAAAGGCTTATTACATTCTGCTGTTCTTTGTTTTTTTAAAAATAAATGTACCTGTTGGCTGCAGATTCCAAGAGCAGCTGACACACACAGGGAAATCTGATTTACAGAGGCGGTTAGCGGTCTGTGAGTGTGGTTTAGAAAGCGGCAATAGGAAGGATAGCCTGTGCATTTTTTGCCTATGGAGATACATTTGTAGCTGTTAGCAGCTTGGATTTATGCTGAAATTTATTGTAAGAAAATACTGGCTGCTAACTACTTTTGTTTGTCCTAGTCGGGCCATAAAAAGGCCTTCAAAGGCAGCAGCTGCCAAATATTACCCAAAGCAGCCCTTCAGATTTCTTTTTCCA
Organism: Podarcis melisellensis; assembly: GCF_964234715.1. NCBI lineage: Eukaryota > Metazoa > Chordata > Lepidosauria > Squamata > Lacertidae > Podarcis > Podarcis melisellensis. Next base: position 8,833,466 of record NC_138531.1, read on the forward strand.
TGGTCATTATTTTAAAAGAAATAACAGAAAACAAATCCGGAATAAATTCAGACAAAGTGCAAACGGTTGGGAAAGGCAATTATCAAAACCCTGCAAATGCAGAAGTGACTGCTACATGGATTGTATCTCCCTCCATTTAGAAAACAGGAAGAGGGCCACTCATACAGACAGGGCCAAGCATCAGAGCTTAGCAATATTGGGCTTCTGGCAAGGCCCAGCCCAGTTCAAGAGACTCACTGCTAATGGCTGGAACCTCCTGCTTCTACTCCTTCTCTTCTTGTCACAGATGGCTTATGTCCCCTTCTCCATGTAAGCAATGACAAGGGGTAGGGACAGGGCTATCTTAAGCATATGCAGCGCCAGGGTGCAAAGCGCCAGGTTGCCCAGTCCCAGGAGGGCAGGAGGGCAGAGCCAGCTAGCCACCTCAGTGTATCACTGGCTCTTTTGCCCCCGGACTTGCGGCACAGAGCCACCCGCAGAAGAAGAGCCCACCACGGTGCTCCGACCGACGGGCGGGCTCTTCCCCAGACTCAACTCTCGGGCCCTGGACTCTCAACCTGGTGCCTCTGAGAGCCCGGCGCCTGAGTGCCCTGCACCCCTAGCGCCTATGGGTAAGACAGCCCTGAGTGGGAAGATTGGAGCATTCTCCTCCTACTGCTCTGCATTTTCCCTTTGGGTGATGGCGCAGATTGTGGTCAGACTGATTGATTGTATTTTTTTGTGTCGCTTTTCATTCAAATGAATTTCAAAGCGGCTTGCAAACAATACATAACAATAACAGAACATCACAAATACAGCATCTTCATATAAAATAATTAACAAAACATCAGTAAAACAATTACAATCAATTAGAGGCATAGCATGGGTTGCCGGTGCCCGGTGGGCAGGTGAGCACTGGGAGGTTGCATGCACACTGGGGAATGCATGTGCCAGGGTACCACAGCACGGAGGGTGAACAGAGCCCACCCAGCCCTAGCCACTGATGCCACCAGAACGATCCCCCACTGGAGCCAAGTGGGGCTATGCTGCGCTGCCCGCCTGCCTGCACAGGTTGTGTGTGTGTGTAACTTATGTTTATTTGTAGGAGCTAGAAGGCATCAGGTTATGGTGGGGGTGTTGCAGTCCCCTGTAATTCTGCTTCATTCAAGAAAAAGTTGCCTCAGATGTTTAATCACATTTTTAAGATCAAGTGGGGGAATATGCCTTTGGGTCATTAATATACACTGACAGCTATCTGGAGTTTGCTTAATTTATGTGTTTATTATCCGTATTCTCCCACACACTTCCTGTCCTTACTTTCTTTATTATTTTCTCTGTGTACATTTCAGGTTTGCCAAGATGAGAATGAGCCAACTGTAAGGGATTTGTCTCTTGGTTCAACTTCTGCTTCTATCTCTGCTTCCAAGAACCAGCTATTCTTGCTTCTGCTCTTAGGCTGCCTGCCAACTGCTCCGCTACTTTGCACCAGCCTGACAAGGCTCACTAATTATAAAGAAATGTTTAATGTCTCAGATAGTAGAAGGTGGAAGAAAGAAGAAGGCAGAAATCACAGTAGTAGGGAAGCCATAAATATCTGCTGTGCTCTTGAAGCAAAAATAATGTTTGCTGTTGCAGAAAAATCTTGAAAAACAACCAAGAGCATTGCTGGAGCCATGGAAAAACAGGAGTGATGCATGGCACAAGTTCTTATGCATTTAAGCCAAAACTGTACAATCATTATGTTTCAGGCCCAAGGGCAACTTTACGCTGCTCAGGTCAGTGGTTTTGTGTGTGTGCGCGTGTGCTTGTTTAATGGGGGGACAATTTGCAATTAAGCCAGTGTACAACAAAGTGAAAAGTCTGTGTTTCTGAACGGGCAATGGTGCAAAATAAGCCATGTCTGCACTTTTGTGATTAATTGTGATGCACACATCCTGTACAAAAATTATTTAGGCATTTCAGGTTCAGCATTTCCATGTATTCTGTGTTTCATTTAAAATGTTCCAACTGTGGTGCCAAAACCAATACCTGTGAACATGCCAATCAATACCCATGCCAATAAATGAGAATATCAATGGGAAGGACCCACATATTCAGTAACAGTAAATTATTTGGATTCGGAAAGTGATTCTTATGAATTAATAATAATAATAATAATAATAATAATAATAATAATAATAATAATAAATTTTATTTATATCCCGCCCTCCCCAGCCGAAGCTGGGCTCAGGGCAGCTAACAACAATCAAAATAGTCCAACATTCTAAAAAACATTCATTATAAAATTAATTAAAATCAAATTAATGACAACCATCAAGCAAAATTCTGTGCAGATTGCCAGAGGAAGGGGTCAGGCTACACCCTGACCAAAGGCCTGGTGGAATAGCTCTGTCTTGCAGGCCCTGTGGAAAGATGTCAGGTCCCACAGGGCCCTAGTCTCTTGTGACAGAGCGTTCCACCAGATTGGAGCCGCGGCCGAGAAAGCCCTGGCTCTAGTTGAGGCCAGCCTAACCTCTCTGTGGCCTGGGATCTTTAGGATGTTTTTATTTGCAGACCGTAAATTTCTCTGTGGGACATCCCAGGAGAGGCGGTCCCGTAGGTATGAGGGTCCTAGGCCGTATAGGGCTTTAAATTAAGATATTGCTTACATGCAGTAACAAGCCTCCTCACTTTGGCTTTTGATTTGGATATCCATCCATTTGGATATCCATTCAAGAAGAATCAGAGGTCAAACAGAACCGAATGAGATTGTTATATCTCATTCTCCCAGATTGTTATAGTGGGGGGAAGTGGATGTCTTTGTCTAGCCTCTGTTGTATGAGTGGCAATAATAGCAGCATTGCTGTCTCTGCTGGATGACAATTGCGCTTGTACAGGAAACTGACGTATGAGCATCAGTCTGCTACCAGGAAGATGTAGCTGAAACTCCTCAGTACATCAGCCTATGGTGTGAAGTATGGTTGTGGCCAGCACCCCTGAGATCTGTCCCAATTTTGGTGGTCTGGAAGGAAAATAAAAGGAAAATAAAATGGGCTCAAGAGATATACAGCATCCACATATGTATGGTTCCTAGTTGTGAGTAGAGCCTATACACACAGTTGTACGCATGTGGGATCCTACCTTACGTTACACCCAACATACCGGAGTGGGGGAGCAGGGCTGTCAGATACATAGACGCTGGTTGTGGGTCATCCAGAACCGATCCACTCTCTTCTACACGTTGATTCAATGCATGTATAGGTCAAGTATTAACAGTCCTACTATTTTGTCCTACCATTAAGAGAATAAGACAGGTGCCTCAGGCAGCAGATGTAGATGGAGGGCAGGGAGCAATAGAACAATGTTGGAGGACAGAACTGTGTGTGCTAACTTGGCTGATCCTAGGTGATGTCCTGTCCTCATCAGTGTGGAAATATGATTCAGTGGGCAATTCGGACAACTTTTGCATCAAATCTGGGTCGTGATACCACAAAGTCCTTCACTTGAAGCAGCAAAATGGCTTCAGCCAGCCCCGCATGTGCACATCCAACTCTCTCATTTTCTAATTCACACAGAGCAGCGTCCTCTTTCCCGACAATCTCAGCTCTCCCCTTCCCACATAGCTACTCACTAGATCCTCTCTGCCAGACTCTAATTCACACACAGCCATTAACCCCAAACACCCTCTCTCTTGCTGTCATTCATAGGCAGACCCTGCTCTCTCTCTCTCACTCACACACACACACACTATTGCTTTTAATTATATATCAATAGTATCTCAAAACAGATGTTGATCAGGAAATCCAGATGCATTTCACTTGCTTGTCTAGCTATATCCATCAATACACTCCCAGTTCTTTTCCACAGGTGAAAGAGGAAAAAAGCCCTTATGTACCTTTCTAACACACACACACACACACACACACACACACACACACTGTCCCTAACTGAACTGGCCATTGCTGTGATTCAGACTGTCACTCCTCTGCAACACAGCACTTTACTCAGCAGTGCAGACTTAGAGGGCCTGCTACCCAGTGGTGCTCTCGGGACTTTAGGACAAATGTCTGGGTCCCAAGTCAGCAGAATGAGCAGGAGAGATGGGTTTTTGAAGTAAACGAATCAACACACCTTGCAAAACCCACAAAGAGGCTGAGCAAGACTGCTGTCATTTGAGGGGCAAAAGCACAGACGGGGTAGTAAAGACACACTTCTTTTGAGTGCCAGGTTCCATGTTACTCCTTTCTGTATTTAAAGGGCCTGCCCTCAAGGTTACAGATGCACATCATTTATTGAGCTCAAGTCCTGATCAATGTGTGAAGGTTCGGGTGGAATCATCAGACTCAATCCTATTTTCTCCACCCCGCCCCCACAAACATTAATTTCTACCCTGTTTGACTGTCTGTACAAGCCTCCAGTTTCTGCCTTTGCAAATGCATTGAACAATTAACATTCTAGATTAAATTGAGCTGCCCTCATCTATCTTATTCAAGCTGGTGGATAAATCCGTTTTGACCTCGGTATAAAAGTGAAAAGTATTATCAATCCACCCTACTCAGCCATGACTTCTTCCTTTTTCCTGATGTATTCACTATTGCTTTCAATTTAGTTATCAATAGTATCTCAAAATAGATGTCGATCAGAAAAACCAGATGCTTTTTACTTGTTTGTTCAGCTGTATCCATCAATACACTCCCCAGTTCATTTCTGCAGGTGAAAGAGGGGGAAGGGAATCCCTTTATGTCGCTTTCTATCTCAATTCTGTTAATGAAGATTCATTTCGAGTTGCAGCTTTACATAAACACCCCTTTCCTTGTTTGGCGAGAAGGGAGGCGAGTCTTTCACAATCAATTTTAGCACTTACACAAAGGTGTCTCACTGCTGTTCTCTGCTTCCATTTGTCATGAAGAGTGAGCTGAAAATTACCCTGGCTGCCAATGGCATTGTCTGAATTCAAGAGCAGAGCCAATAGAGCTATGGAAAGCATGAAATGGCTGACAACACAATCATATTCATAATATGAAGCTTCATCTTTTATTGTCTTTCCCCCCCCCCCCCCTGAGGTATTGTAGGCATTAACAAGAGCTGGGTTTTAATATCTTTATGATTATGCTAATTTGGAGAAATATAATTTCTCATCCTGAAGAAGGTAAAACTATTTTGCTCATGCAGAGTGTACCCAAATCATGGGTGGACCATGGTTAGGATGGTGAAAAGAGTCGACTCCCTTTGCATTTAAAAAGTAAACCTACTTAATCTGTGCTTTCCAAAACAAGGTGTGAGGCCGAAACATTCTACAAAAAATTCACTGCTCTGAATTGTTGCACAGGAGATCTCCAGCCAAGCAATGTAAAAAAGTAAAAATAAATAAATAAATAAGATACATATGCTAGCATTAAGTGTGCATAAAAATGGATAGATTGGTGAAAACAGCCTGCAATGTGTATTGTATTGGGGAAATTGCTTTGTGCAATTGTGTCAATTGGGGAAAATTGCATCCCAAATTTTGTAAAAAACTAAAATGCTGCTGAGGATTTTTAAAAACACACACACACACACACTAACAGACATAGAAATGTTGAAAAGTGAATTTAAGATTGATTTACATTCAAAACAAATCAACATGAAAACCACCATCTAAAAAAATAAACCCCCCAAAATAACCAGAATTCTTAACAAAATATTAGCAACAGCAAGATAATTAAAACAAAGCACTCTCATAAACCCACAATCCCCCAAATAGCAAGAATTGCTCACTTACAGTGAAATCCTCTACCCACTTACCTGGGAGTAAGCCCATTGAACTTAATAGAACTTATTTCTGGGTAGACAAGTGTAGGATAACTGCGTTGTTAAAGCACAGTCCTATAGATATCTATTCAAAAGCCAACCCTATAATCTAATCTCTGAAGGCACAGTTAAGGGGCAAGTTTCACTTGCTATCAAAAAGAAAGAAGAAACTGTGCCTGCCTTTACATCTTTATTTAAGTTGTCTATAGTGAATATGAAGAACTTCTGGTGATTTATACTAATCAGCAGACTCAAGTGATAAAGCTGTTTCTCAGCCCCATGAAAAGAAAAGAAAAATATCCCTGGACATAGAAACATAGGGAGTCAGGAAAGGGGCTTTATCCATGACCTGCTAGCATTCTACATTTAGGTAAAGGTTAGAAGGAGAACATTTAAATATTAAAGTGCAGATGGCAAAAACTTTAACTGCCAATCATGCAATGTAACATGTAAAGGTAAAGGTAAAGGTAAAGGGACCCCTGACCATTAGGTCCAGTCATGACTGACTCTGGGGTTGCGCGCTCATCTCGCTTTAATGGCCGAGGGAGCCGGTGTACAGCTTCTGGGTCATGTGGCCAGCATGACTAAGCCGCTTCTGGCGAACCAGAGCAGCACATGGAAACATCGTTTACCTTCCCGCTGGAGTGGTACCTATTTATCTACTTGCACTTTGACGTGCTTTCGAACTGCTAGGTTGGCAGGAGCAGGAACCGAGCAACGGGAGCTCACCCTGTCGCAGGGATTCGAACCACCGACCTTCTGATCGGCAAGCCCTAGGCTCTGTGGTTTAACCCACAGCGCCACCCGTGTCCCCAATGTAACATGTCCCCAATGTAACATGTAGCAGCTGCATAAATCACACGATAAGGTGGGCTTCGTTTTTGAATGAATCCCATAGCCACCTGCAGCAATTAAGTTCCTTGTCTGTGAAGTAATTGAACAAAGGCGGTATCCTTTAAATTATTACCAAGATTGCGCTATATATATATATATATATATATATATATATATATATATATATATTAAAACAAGTGACTTTTTAAGAAAACCACTCACACAAAGCATAGGAAGTCTTTTAAAAATCACTTCTAATTGTTGGCTGCAGGAGTTTCACATACGATAGTTTCATATCATGTATGCCCTGGAGACCAATTAATATAGCAGCAGCTTTAGAACATTCTACCAGCAGAGAAGCCTTTCCACAGTCAAGGAACCCCAGAGCATCTGCCATGGAACAAACCTCTAAGGGTTTCAGAGGACACTGGTGTAGGGTTGCCACCCGTCCCTTAAAATACGGGATTGTCTCATTTGGGGGGGGCAAAGAGTCCCCTACCCATTTGATACATTTTTGAAGTCATCATTATCCTGCCAGTGGCAGAGAATATCTAAAAGATTTTCCCCTTTTTCTCCCGTACTTTGCCCAACCGGTCCCTTATTTTGCCCAGGCAAAGGTGGCAACCCGTTGACCGCTGTAGCATAGGAAGGTGCTTTGTAAGGCCATTGATCCATCTCACTCAGCTTTGTACACATCAGGAGCAAAGAGAAGGTAGATTTGGATCGGCCAGTAGAACTCTGGCCAGTAGGGAGTCTGGGGTTTCTGACTCCCCATGGTCTAACAGTGGCTACAACAAAAAGGTTCCCACCCACCTCTCTAAATCAGGCTATTGAAGCAAAAAAAAAAAGCTTGGTGGAAAACGAGGAGTGGATTTTTGTCCAAAGCTGAGCGGAGCATGTGCTCAAAAACGAACTTTCCTCAATTCTTCTATGTGTCCTCTCATCAGAGCCATTATTTTGCACATCTCTCTGCTTGAGAAACCTAGACAGCATCTTAAAAAGTAGAGACATCACCTTGCCAACAAAGGTCCGTATAGTAAAAGCTATGATTTTCCCAGTAGTGATGTATGGAAGTGAGAGCTGGACCATAAAGAAGGCTGATCGCCAAAGAATTGATGCTTTTGAATTATGGTGCTGGAGGAGACTCTTGAGAGTCCCATGGACTGCAAGAAGATCAAACCTCTCCATTCTGAAGGAAATCAGCCCTGAGTGCTCACTGGAAGGACAGATCGTGAAGCTGAGGCTCCAGTACTTTGGCCACCTCAGGAGAAGAGAAGACTCCCTGGAGAAGACCCTGATGTTGGGAAAGATGGAGGGCACAAGGAGAAGGGGATGACAGAGGACGAGATGGTTGGATAGTGTTCTCAAAACTACCAGCATGAGTTTAACCAAACTGCAGGAGGCAGTGGAAGACAGGAGTGCCTGGCGTGCTCTGGTCCATGGGGTCACGAAGAGTCGGACACGACTAAACGACTAAACAACAACGGCAACTGCTTGGTGGACCTTGTGGCTGTAATGAAAGAAAGGTAGATTGCACAAGCCGAAAGGCTGCCAAGCTCTGGTCTACACTGAGACGGACTGGTAGTCACTTTCTAGGGTTTCAGAATGGAATCTTTCCTAGTCCTACCAAGGGATACCTAAGATTGAAACTGGGAGACTTTGCATTCAAAGCATGAGCTGTCATTGACTTAGAGCCCTTTTCCTGAGCATCTGAATCTGGGCTCATGGATTGTTCTCCCCAAACAACCCCCAAGTAGTATCCAAGGTTTGTTCTCATGGCTTGTTTTGGTGAAAGAAACCACAAGCCAACATTTAGACGTAATGATAAGCCAGACCACATATTAACTTTTGGCAATGTGGCTCAACAGTGTCCCAGTAAGCTTCATGTTCTCCAATATGTTGTAACTATGGTTTATGGGCAAGCAGTTTGGTGCACCCCCAAACAAATGCTCAGAACAGAGAAAACAAATTTCAAGAAAGGTGAGCACTTCTAGATCAGCTTCAGTTACTGGCTCTGAGTTGAAAGTGAGTTAGGTCTTTGATTTCCATTGCCATTCAAGGAGAACCAGATATCTAATTTCTTTAAAAACAACAACTAAAATGCCCCATACAATATCAGATCCATTACCCACACAGAAACTAATTTTAAAAAAATATTGAAATAAAAAAATGGAGCTCGTCACAAAGTATGACAATGGCTCTGAATGTTAAAGAGGGAGAATTTTTTTTGGAAAAAAATTAATATGGTTTATAGCAGTAATCCTCTTAAATACTTGAGGCTTTGCCAGCTTTTAGCTAACAAGCTCTGTTATTAACGGCTGCAGTGCTCCAACACTCAAAGGATTATTGTCTAAGTTTGCTGACAATGCATTGCCTACTGACCAGTTTCTAACATGCAATCTGTTATTGTATTTCACAAACCAGATCAATGCTTAAAACTGCTTGAAGCATAAAGTCTTGACTCTCGCTCTCACTCTTTCCTTCCCTCCTGCCTGATAAAATAAATAAATAAGCAAGCAAATAAATAAATAAAGTTGCATCGCTTCACTCTCTTTTTTATCTGTGATTAAAGGCTATGATTATTATCAGCGAAGTTATCTGGCACCATTTTGGGGTTTGGGGTTTGATCAAGCAAACTTGAAAAGAACATCAAGCTTCTCTCATACGCACACTATTTCTTTCGCTCTCTCTCTTTAAATTTACCTTTCTTGATTTAAAAAAAAAAATGGGACAGAACTGTCAGGAAGCTGTCTCTCTTCTCCTAATTCTTAATATGGAACTTCTGACAAGTATACAGATTTGCCTTAATTATTTATTCATTTTATTGAAAGTGTCTTCATCTGCTTTAAATTTCTAATAAGTCTAATTTAAATAAAGAGAATCCTATTTGAATGTTGATTTCACATTAAAAAATCCGGAAGGTGGCTGTAGATGCACAGTCAAGGCATTTGGCACGAGCTCTTTCAATGAACACATTTCTTTTAAGCAACCCACTACTGTATTTTACTATAACCTAAAGATAGGAATGCACCAAGTTGGGTGCAAGTTTCTGTTTAGCAAATACAGGTCATCCACCCTGCAAAAGAGCAAACTATGTCAAGTTTCCCCTCTTGTCCACCATGATGTGTTAGAATGGAAATGCATGATGTGGCATCACAACATTGGTGATGCTCTTCCTTATTCATTTCCACAGGGTGTAGGCAGGGAAATGGACAATGTGATGATATCGCACCACATGTTTCCATTACTTCACATTATGGGAAAAGGAGAAGGAACTCAGAAGAGGGCTGCCATTTTGTCAAATCAAGCTCTACCTTTAAATATCCAAATGTGGGGCTCATTTGGCTGTAGAACTTTTAGGCAAAAAGGGGGGGGGCAGCTGTTACTCATTTGTTGCTCAGAGAAGCACATATCACAGCAAAGTGCCCTCATCATTATGCAAACAGCAGTATTCTATCACCCAGAAAATGCTATTCTGTCTTTTTATGCACCTGTTAGTCCTCCGTGTGCCTGGCACAGGTTAAAGGAAATCTACACATTGAATGGCAGGTAAAGGCACACCTCCTGCCCCTGCCTGAACATCACACACTCCAACTAGCCCCATCCGCATATGGACACAGAAAGATGGGGGGGGGGAATCTATGCACATATATTCACGCTGCTGCTGTTAAATTTCTATAATGACCCCCGAAACACATAGCATAACCACACACACAATCAAATGTAGCTTCCCCTACAGATACACTCAACACATACATGAGGATGTCAGGGCTGAGGAACTGCATGATGGGGGCAAATGGAGAGAGGCAAGCTGAAGTCAGGGAGGTAGAAGAAGATCACACCAGCTGCCAGGCAGTGGTTGCTTCTGGTATGTGACTATTCCTTAGTCCTTAGCACAGAAGCAAGACAATCATCTGTTTCAAAGGCAAAGCCCTATACCTGACCCGAAATTATTCATAATGTAGATTGGAGGCAGAGGGGGAGTGGAACCATACTGCTCCTTCCCCCTCCATTCTCTGTCTTCAGGTGAGTTGCCACCATGGGCATCAGGAAGCCTCCAGTTTGAGTCTCAGCTGGGACTGGCACTACCCTCTGCATCTGAGAGGACCTCCTGGGGCCTGGCAAGAAGATACCTAAGTAACATAACACTTCAGAACATTGTTATGCCTATATTGACCATGCATGTGCAGAAAGGCAGGCTAGAAGATGTCATCATATGGTTTGGTTTAAAATATCTCTCTACAACAACAGGCAGGCTGTTGTTGTAGAGAGATCCAGACTGTTATCCATCTATGAAAAGGAAGCAGGGGAGGATAAATATGGGAAAACATTGGAAAGCTGTGTTTAATTCAGACATATTGGCTGTATAATCACAGTTTTACAAGTAATGATAATGGCTGTATGGGGAGGGGGCAGCATTGATAGCAGAAGATTTCGACATGGACAGCAAAGCCCCCACCTGAATGTCTGTTGAATTCTTCTATTCCGGCATACTTTGTTGGCAAGGGGGGCTTTGTTCTTTTGCTTCACAGATGGTAACGGAAAAAGAACTGAAGGCTCTACAAGACATTTCACAGAGACACTTCTGACAGGTGATCAAATCACCGAAGGCTTCTCCCTGCAAAACAAAGTTCAGATGCGATGTGACAGCGTGAACATACCTTTCTGTGTGTTGACATTCATTTTAATAATAGAAAAATGCAAGCAGGATTTTGCGACAATGACAACAACTACCATAGGAAAGAAACAAAGAAAAAGTATACTCCTTCATGTTTTCAATGCAGAACTTCTCATCAATTAATCTGTTTCTTTAACTTGGGAATGACTGTTTTAACCAGATACCTTTTAACTTTCAATAGCATGAGCAGAAAGTCATGCGCTAAGGCTAAGGGAACCTTGCTCTCACTTCAAAAAAAAGAAGGAAATGATCCTCTTTAGGATGGGATTATAAATGTTGGTGAAGATGCTATTAATGGTGTTAACATGAGAGCTTCCTACTAAATCATGTCCTTGATACTGGGAGCTAAACACATAAACAACGTTTCAAGGCTCCTGTCACTCAGAGGCACATTTCTGCAGTGCATAAGCACACCTGTCACTTCGAGATGTATACAGATGTTTTTTAATGCAAATAACATGCTCATTTTTAACTGTGAATTGTCCAAAAGTGTCTCAGCAATGGCATCAATATTTCATCAAAATTGTAATCTTAATCTTGTTGCAGTTTGGAGAAATAGATTGCAAACATACACTATCTTCCCATTCTGATATATACTAAATTCAAATCTCAGCCTCCCCCGTAATTCATTGTGAAGCACCATGAGTGTCATCTAATCTAATCTATATATCCCAGAACACATTTTTTCCCTGAATATATGGAAAGCCATTAGTGACAAAAGTATTAATATGATGAGTTGACCAATACCAACTTGATATGAGTTGTGACAAAGTTTATGATTTAAGTGTTAACTATCTCAATTATTTTATATTTAGATAGATATAGATGAATAGGGACTGCATGTGCATGCAGAAGTAAGCCCCTCTCAGATCAGTGGGTCTCACTGCTGATCTACATTGTGCAGAATGAAGGGGGCTTTATATGTTACTTGAGATGCCTGAGAGCCATTTTTGTGTTGTTAGTCTGTCATGGCCTAACTCTCTTCACTTAGCACAGAGAGGGTTGCTGAAGCTTCCCAGGTGATATCTACAAAACTGCAACCCCACTAGAAGCTTTGATGGAGGAAAGAAAATGAGGCCTTACTTCCTTACCACATGAAGCTGAGGGTAATGTTGAAAACAAATCAACGGAATCCCCCTGGACTTCAATATCCACACACTGAGTCTTTCACATGCATGTAAAGTGTTCCTCCACCACACGGATGATGGAGTAACTCATGTGCTCATTAGTTTCAATGCTTATAAGTTATTTCTTTTAAAAAATTATATCTTGCCTTTCCACTGGTTTATTCAAAATGGCTAACGAAACCAGTCTGCCATAAGTCAATGCAAAGTGAATGTTGTAAAGAAAAGAATTTTACAATGCCAACAGTCATAAAAATCTGACAGAAAATGAGGGCTGACTTTAGAGTCTGTTGCTGACAAGTGATGCAGTCTTTATGTCACTGAAATAAATGAGGGAAACCATTTTGCAAAGACATGCAGTGGAGAGCATACCAGAGCTCCAGGTGTAAAGGTTTGAATCCAGTGTCTCTCAGGTCAGGATATTTGTTGTGGCATGCTTAGATTGTCAATTAATATGGTTATTCATTGACTTGAATGGTAGCATTCTACCCTGAAAAAGAATTAAGGACTACCTTGTTATATGCTAGAATATTTTTGAATAAGAAAATGGCAAAGCATTTGCAACAAACAGATGGAAGATATGGGAGTAATTGGAAATATTTATTGAGTTTGTTTTCTGAACACAATGTAGTACCATTTTTTTTAAAAAAGGACTCTTTTAAAGTAAATAATATATGTTAATACTGTACATGCATCATATTCCACATTAATTAGGGATTTTTCTCTATCAGGCCCCATGAAGCAGTTGAAGTAGCAATGTCAACAACAGTTAATATGATTAAAACTGCATTCCTAATAAGATGTGTATCCCAACTTGTATTAATGTTTATTTTAAAATGCTTTTGTGTTGTTTTGCCATCTGTTTCTTGCTTTTTATGGTACCTAAATTCTACAGTCACAAGACCCAAGGGAGATTCCTTTTCCTAACGATATAACTTACACTCAGATGTTCATTCACAGTTATGCTTTAACAGGATGTATCTAAGTGGGGAAATGTTCCTGGAGTTTTAAAACATAAACCTCTTGATGAACATGCAAATTGTAGTATCCTTTCTAGACAAAATGAGTCTTATAAATGTCCTTGTCACAGAGTTTAAAAAAAGAGAAAGGGAGAAACGATCAGCATTGTCAAAAGTAACATTTTTTATTTATGTAAAAATCTTACTAAAACTACAGCTAAGCTGCATTTGAATTATGACTTTCAAATCACCTTTTGGAGAATGCTGAAATCAATTAAACAATAAGTATATTCTCATTTACAAAAGAAATCAATCAGCTGTCATTTTTGATTGATTATACTTGGATAGAGTGCTGTTTAATCTATGAATTTATTACACATTATTCTACTACTATAAAAACAGCATGTGGATTAGGAATGAGAGGTCTCACAGTAAATGGGGAAAGAATTTTTCTTCCCTTTTGAAGTCTTGGTTGAGGCAAGCAACCATCTGCTCTTGATTTAGGTGGGTTAAATCTATTCAGCATCAAACTATATAACTTTCTATTAAAGGTCATGGAAATAAGTATTACCAAATATTATTCTATCAAAAGACATGCCCATGTTACAGTGTTTAGCTATCATTGTAGAATTTGTCTACAGGGATATGGAGTGAAACACATACATTTACCAGTAAGGATTAACTATGTGGATCAGTAATTGTATTTATGAGATAAATATCCATTATTTCCGATTCATCAATACGGTAGTTCAGCTCAGCAAAGGAGCTGGCAACTGGGATTTCTTAAACTGTGACCCTCATCTCAAAAACCACCTCCTATACCACATGACAAACCATTTTAGGGGACTTTTAAAATCAGTTTGTAATACGTCACCATGGGATACTGAAGGGTAATACATCTAGTGTAGGAATGTGTGTCCTGCATACAGGCCAATTTGCATCCCATAATTAACAGTGCTGCCCACCACATATTTTATTTTATTTTACTTTATTTTTTTATTTCATAAAATGTAAACACTGCTTGATTGTTAAAAATAAATAAACAAAACTCAAAGTGCTTTACAAAAAAGTCCACCAGTTTGCTGAACAGAGACATCAGCTAACTCTTCCCCCATCTACATTATCCATTCAAAGCAGTATCATACCATTTTAAATAGCCATGGTTTCCCATGGCAAAGAATCACTGGTCCTGTTGTTTCCTAGGGGTGCTGAAAGTTATTAGGCAACTCTTTTTCACCTCCCTGAGCTACAATTTCAAGAGTGTTTCCACAATGACCGCTCCCCACTTAAAACGGGGGGCACCCTTTGCGTGGACGCGTGCAGCCCCTAGATCTGGAGCGGCTCCAACAGCATAGGCTTGGCTTTGCCTTCCCTCAGGTGGGATACCTGGAGGTGTCCGCCTACCTCAGTCAGTTGTCCCATCCCACCTGGGGGAAGCATTGCCAAGGAGACCAGGCCAGGTAGGGGAGGGATTACCTGCCCACACAATAGAGGGAGGATCTTACCTGGGAATTCTCACATGGCTCCAGAGCTTCTCCCACCCTACCCACCCTCAGTTTATGTCTTATTTTGCAGGTTAACTTTTCTTCACAAGTTTTGCAGGTTAACTTTTCTTTACAGATATGCGGGCGCTGCTACGTTAAGGTTGCTGTTAAAGGGCCGGAAAGGAATTTCCCTGCATTGGCAGGTTTCGCCTTTCCCGTAGCAAAACGTCACAACTTTGGCGGTATCAGGCCTTGGGCGGAATCCTTTAGTCCATCTTCCTCTTTGCGGCAGCGATACCAGGGTTCCCCGTTAAAGGGGTTTTCTGAAGGGAGGCTTTGACCGTACGCCGAAAGGTCGTCATTGCTCTCCCCTGCGGCGGCGGCGTTACAGGGGCGGCTATCTCTGCTTGAACATATGTTCTCCAGAGCTGGCCCATCCCCCACACACACACACATTGGATAACCCTGATGCTCCCTAGGTCCCCGGCTGGGGACTGGGGAGGGAGAACGCCCAATGCCTGAGCCAAGGTCTACCCACATTTGAAATTTAATAAAGTTGTGGCCAATTTAATCCCATAGCATGTTGTCTTGAGTCGTTATTCCACATGACAGGGGGACAGCGCGGGATCTGGGGACTCCGCCTGTCCATGCAATCAATCCCTTGACAAAGAGAACTCTGAGAATTGCATCTCTGTGGGTGGGATAACTGCATTATGGTTAGTGGCCATAATCCCAAAGAGTTAGGCACTGTTAAGAAAACTAAAGCTTAAGGGGGTGAAATTCAAAGGTGTTCATTTAGCAGTTGAATGCACTATTGATGTTTCACAACCTTAACCTGTTGCAGGATCTTAGCCAGACCCAGTTGAATATAGCAGAGCATACGCAGACTTCCAGAAGCAATCAGTTGCAGGCAGGTAGGATGAAGCAGGAACAAGACGCTGCTACCAGTAACTTGGTTACTTAGAGGTGTTTATTATTTACAGCAGACTCACAAGTTACTATATACAGGATACAGACACGGATCTTAACTCTCTCACTGAACAAACTCCAAACGACTCTCAGAACACACACTATCCAACCAACTAACCAACAAGGAAGGTCATGAGTCATCATGCCTATGTGGAGACCTCAGGCAATAGCAGAGTTGTATCCAAGGTCCCATATCTATAGGCAGAATAACTCCCTCTTCTCAGTCTTCTTGGCCTTTGGTCAACTCCTTAATTGCTTCTGTGGAAAGTTGCATCAGATTGCACATAGTCAAAAATCCCAACATGCACACCATTGGTGGAAGGGCCTGCAGCCCCAGCCCCCAGAAAAACCCATGGACAATCCTCCAGAGCAGATTTGTTAGGGGGCACAAGGTATATGCAGGTTGAAGTTTTGTTGCGTGGAAGTAAGTCCACTTTCATGATATTGGATGCCACCATGGGTGTTTTTAATATATGTTTTATTAATTTTACTTATGTATTTACTAAGAAAACATGTACTGTATACCCTAGGGGGTCTTTCTTCAAATAGCCCTAGTCAACAAAATAAGTTAAAACAGGAACTGAACAATTTGGCAAAACAGCAATACATGCTACTCAATTAGGCAGCCATAGCTTCATATACCCATGTTATAATGGTTAGCTGCTGGAGAGCTTCCCTGCTTTATGAAAGACACAGTAAATAAATAGCTTAAATAAATGAATGAATCATAACTGCTACATGATCTAAGGCTTCCATTCAAACTCTGCTTATGTGGTGCTATGGGGTATGGGGGATGAATTAAGCAAAATCATTCCTCTGCTTGCTGTGTGGTGAACCTGGCAAACAGCCTGAAAATGGGTCATTTCAAGGACATGGTGGGGTCAGCTCAGGATCCCCCAAAGCAACTGCTCTATTCCAAACTTTAAAATGGAAAGCATAATGCTAGTGGTCAGCAAAAGAGGTTTAAAGACTCTTTCAAGGCAAATCTAAAAGAATGTGGTATAAACACTGACAATTGGGAAACACTGGCCTGCGAGCGTTCCAATCGGAGAACAGCCTTTACCAAAGGCATTCATGGACTTTGAAGACGCTCAAACTCAGGATGAAAGGGAGAAACATGCCAAAAAGGTGGCATGTTTGACAAACCCTCACTGTGATCAACTAACCCCCCCCCCCCGGAAACCTATGTCCCCACTGTGTAAGGCTGTGTGGCTCCAGAATTGGTCTCCACAGTCACTTACTAACAGACTCCACTGTTAAGACTGTGTTCATGGAAGACAATCTTACTCGACTACAAGTGATAGAAGAAGAAGAAGAAGAAGAAGAAGAAGAAGAAGAAGAAGAAGAAGAAGAAGAAGAAGAAGAAGAAGAAGAAGAAGAAGAAGAAACCAAAACTCTTTAGTTATTTATTCTATTTATATCCTGCCTTTCCTGTAATGAGCTCACAACAATGTATATGTTCCTTTCTCCACATTTTATCCTCACAGAAACCCTGTAAGGTAGGTTAGAGCAGTAGTAGACTTTGGACTTTAAAATTTCAGCAACACCCTGTGCAACACCAAAATTTGGCACCCCCTGCCTCTTGCTTTCCATTGTTTGAAATTATTTCGGTGACTCCTGCAGTACTCTTTCAGCTTGACGCCCAGTGCAGGCAACCTGCCCACACTCCCTTAAATTCACCTCTAGGTTAGAGCAAGAGACTAAGAGAACTTAAATTTTGGCCAGATTGTTTGCTACAGTCATTGGTAAAGCACAGTAAATTCCATGTGTCCTGCACAATTTGAGGGGTAAGTGGTTAGGCTCTCATTCTAGTTATTGTGAGGGTAGCCAATATAATTTTTGAACTTCGTGACAGCTCCATTGCTTTTAGCACTATGAAACGACCGTCTTCTGGGCGAGTTCATTTAGAAATGTTCTTTCATCTAGGCTCACAAAGTCAAAGCTTTTCCTGTCATCCCTTTATGACATGCTGACCAGAAATGAAAGATACTGAGGAAGTAAATTAGGTACAAATAAAAGTTAGTTGGATGAGTGGGTTTTCAGATAAATGTTAGCAAGAGTGTATGAGTGTCCTATCATAAATTTGACAGTGATTATAGTGAGATTGAGTTTCCCAGAAATGGATTTTGTTTAGTGAATGTTTAAGGATGGGGCACTTAACACACTTTGAAATATTTCAGGAATTCTACCTGTTTTCAGAAATATTTGAGAAATACGGCCCAATTATGATAATAGAGGAGCCAATATAGCGCCTTTCAGATTTTGCCAGACTACCACTCCCATCACTCCAGGCCATTTGCCATGTTGTCTGGGGCTAATGGGAGTGGAGTCTTGTTATAAACTCAAACAAAAAAGCAACAAGTCCCTAGCAGGGGCCTCCATCCAACTTAACCCTCTGATGCCCAGGGCAAGTGTACCCGACTGCCCCCTCACTTCTGCACAGTCCTGCCTGGAGTGCACTACATTGGTTACCCCAGAAATTGTCACCCCAGTCCAAAAAGCTCTGCCCCCTCAGGACATTTTGCTGCCTGATGCAGAGCCCAAATGATTACCCCCTCACCCCTGCTATGGCCAACACTTTAATAAGCCTCCCCGTGCCATTCAAACACCAGTTGCTGCAATCATGTTCCACTGCCACCACGCACACAAACACACACCATGTTGCTACCTGAAGCAAGTTGCACTGACATGGCCAGCCCTGCTGACAAGAGGAAATGTTAATGCAAACAGGCGCTGTGTGCGGACAAGCCCAATTCTGCAGCTGGACCAAGGCTCCGTCACGGGTCTATTTCACCCAGGAAACCACATGCGTAGTATTTACATTTGCACCTAATGAGTATGGCAACTGAAGAAACTGTTTCACGGGCCATCCTTAAGATTTGCAGTCCTGGGAAATTATAAGTTGCCCTGGGTGCAGAGGTGAAAAGGAAAGTTATTTGTGCTGGAACTAAATAACCAAATTTCAGGCAAATGCTTGCAGCTGTAAGGGCAAGCAAATTCATCATGCCTCCAAAACCATCCTCACACAGAAGGCGAGTATAGAGGTCTTCCTGCACCTCTTTGAGACGAGTTGTCTCAAAGGCAGCCTGTGCCTGCCCTGGTCCTAAAACCCTGAGCTGCAGGTCTCAGGAGCCACCTATCACCTGCAAGGTGCTTAAGGAGGTCACCAAGCTGGCCTGTTTCCATCCATGGACCTACCTGCCAAAGGGACCAGTCATACCAATTGACCTGTTTAACAAGCCATCGTCCCATTCCATGCAGTTTGGAGCAGACAATAAGGCTGTCCTGTCTAAGCCAAACTTAGTCCAAAGCTGCCTTGAGGATCATTTGAACAGCAGGCTGTAACTCTTCTCACTCAATAAATTATAAGGATGAGATTTACCAACACATCAACCAACGCGGTGTGATGAACAAGAGGCTTTGTCTGTGCTGCTGACGCAGCTGACATGGGAGGCCAATATGTCAGTACTGATGTTAAAAGCTGACGTGCCAGCATGATTATGTTATTGGTGGTCAAATTGATTCTGTATTTAAATATTTTTGTCATTCTTCAGAATCAATGCATATGCTTACCCAGGGATATAATACCCTGAAGGATCTCTTGTTCCTCAAAAACGTTATAGATCCTGCTGATATTTTATGCTGGGCATAATTTGGGTAGTGGCTCATTACTGAGATGTTTAAATTCGAAACTCATGTGAGATACGGGTTTTTCTCCTCAGCTGAAGTTCCTGAGGCTTTTTGAGGCCAAAACCCAAAAGAGTTTGATAAAACTAGTGAATGCTTGGAGGACATCTCTCCTTGTCCCCCTTGGGGAGCAAGTTTCGTGGCATAGGGAGGTATATAAATTCAATAAATCATCATCATCATCCAAGGAATTTTGAGGGAAGCTCAAGTGACTTCGATATAATGGAACATGTCAGTTACACTCACAAAACACACACAAGATAAGGTCCTTCATATCAATTAAGCACAAGCCAAATGATTGTGCGTCGAGGTCCCCAAGACACCCCCCCCCAAAGAAAAACACAATTGACACTTAATTTTTGTTTAAGGTTTTTGGCATAATTTTGGCCACAACTTTATTCAAATTACAGCAATGTGAGTGGTTGCTTAGGCATTGGTAACACTAACTGACCCTGCACGGGGACAGCTCTGACATTCGCACCCCCTGCGAAGTCAGGAAGGGTAAGTCACCTGGGGAGAGAGACGGGACTGGGAACCATGCCTCACCTCTCCCCAGAATGCTCCCAGGGGCTTGCGTGGCCCTAGCCCCTTGTCAGAGGGTTTCGGACAAAAGCATGGGGAGCCCCTGGGTTCCTTTAATGGAAAACCCTTGAAGCAGCAGCTGCAGCAGCATTTTGGAGGGGCAGACACAGCGGAATCCATACCCCTCCACCAACCAATTCCAAGACCAATGCCTAACCGCAAACCTTACAAGTTGTGACGATTTGCTATGCAGTAGGCAAAAAACCAAGTGGCACACACTAATCAGCCAAATGGCAAAATTCCTACCGGGCCCCTGCCCCAAAGCAGACGACCCCATGACAGGCCAAGGTCAAGCAAACAGCCTAACATTAGGGAAGGGAGGGCGGGTGATCCAAAGTAAGCAGCGAAAAGAGGAAGTTCATCACTGCGAGCATTGTATTTAACAAATAGGGCTGTCAATCAACAAATGGCAACATCTAGATTTCCCCAGTAACAGCCCGCCCCTGCTTAAAGGATGGCCAAACCATTTGCCTAGCAACAGTGAGGTGTCTCGTCAGCCCCACCCGCAACCCGGGCTCTCCATGAGGGAGAACACACTATTCCAGAATACTTAGGAAGGAGTATTTTAAGGGAAAATATATTTAAGCTGCAATCATAACTCAATTTACCAGGGATAGGTAAGACACGTTTAATTCATCAGGACTTAGTTCTGCGTAGACATTTTTAAAAGTATTAAATGCACCTATTAATGCATTGATTTCTTTAAAAATTGAAGATTAATGTGGAAATGAAGTGGGCTTGTGAGTGAACTTGTGAGGTGATGTGGACTGGAAATAAAATGATTTGCAGACCCCTTCTAGAAGCAGATTTCCCCCCATCCACTACTATACATACAGCAAAGCCATACTATTCATAATGACTGATCTGTGAAATGTTTCTGGAAAGAAGAAGGGAAGATCAAATTGGGAGGAATATCTATCCCAAAAGTAAACGTTGTGCTTAATGTGTATTTGTAGCAGGTCTTCTGTACATTTTGTTTAGACAAAATATACAACAGAGAACAATTAACTTAAAAGGATCATGCTTTTGTGGAAAGGACGATTATCAGAGGAGAATGCAGCTAAGGAAATGTTTTGCAGATGTACTGCATTTAAATTAATAAAATCTCATTAGGTTTTATGTTTGCCAATAATGGCTGGAAAAGTTACCATACATTGTAGGAACAATTACCCAAATCTTCACTGTCTCATTAGGTTTGTCATACTGTTTTCATTATAATACATTAGAACTTGCAAGTGAGCCTTCAGTAATGACATATTGTTCCAATTCGCCTTTCAGCAGGCTCTAAGATATTTTAGTATTTGTGTTATAAGCCAGCAGGTGTCTTCACTTTGCTCCCCCCAACCAGTTTTATACACAGACTTCCAGACTTAGAAAGGAATGTAAAAGGGCTTTCAACAGTCACATAAAAATGAGTCTGATTAGAGTAAAGCAATACACACTATTTTTATGTTCTGGTGGTAATTCAAAGCACTAAAAATGTGCACCTTGGTTGTACATCTCTATTTCTGTGTTTTCTTACAGAAAGCACTATTTAATGGTCATGAACCATGTGGTACAAAAAGTTTTCAGATTTGCATAACAAGTAAAAAATTCTGATTTGAATATCTGAGGAGCTGTGGACTTCAGTGAGAATGATCATCACTCTTTGAGCTACCAAAGTTAAACATTCAAATGGATCATATTTAAAAGTGCTTGAATGGTTCCAATGAACCATAGGTAGTGCTGTACTGAATTCAAATAACAATGTGAGTTTACTAAATGTGGGTGATCTTGCATGCCCAATCTTGGAATTTTCTACTTGAAATCCATCAATTAAATGTGCTTTGAATCAGGATGCACTTTTTAAAAAACAAAGAAACCTTTCTAATCATTTAGAAAATCCAAAAATTTCAAAAGCACCGTTCCTACAGGGCAAAAACAAAGACTTTGCAAATCATTTTGAATAATTGCTTCCATCACTGCATTTTTTAAAATAATGTTTCGAGGCCAACCAGGGCTTCCCCAAGCATAGAGGCAGTACGTAGAAAACAGTTGCCTAAGGTAGCCGACTAACTGGCTGTCCAGGCTGATCTGGAAAATCCTATAGGGTGGGAATGATCAACTGGAAGTCTGGGAGCTAGATTTAGCCTAAAGGTATATCTGGTAAGCCTTCCAAATTTTAATCAAGGGTATGGTAAAATGTTTGCATGCAAGGGAAAAAATATTTTCAAGTTGCATGCAATAGGAATCATTCACATATTTTTATTAAACCTTTGTGGGATTTCAAATGCCATGCCAACTATGCACTCTGTGTGTGTGTTTTCTGCAGATGTGAAGCTCTTGCTGCATGGTAGTGCAAACTTTATTATACAGGTGGGTGGAAAGATTGATTTCCAAGCCATGTCACCTTTTGCATGCATTCCATTCCATTCCATTT
Organism: Podarcis melisellensis; assembly: GCF_964234715.1. Lineage (NCBI taxonomy): Eukaryota > Metazoa > Chordata > Lepidosauria > Squamata > Lacertidae > Podarcis > Podarcis melisellensis. The sequence goes on from NC_138531.1 coordinate 8,855,950, forward strand.
CAACATAAGGGGGATGGGGGATGGGGGGAGAGAGAGAAAAAGAGAAAGAGAACATAGCAGCACTGGGTTATTTGAGAATTATGAAAGCCAGGGAACAACTGCATTACAGCTTCCACATTCATCCAGGAGATACAAATCAGATCAGTTCATATTGGAATCGGCAAAAAGTGAATTTCTGTCTCATGGATCACTGTCCAGAGAATAGTGTAGACCCTGAAAATAAGAAGTTGTCATCTTCGCTCTGGGAAAAATATATATTACCTATTGCACACCACTGGGATAACAGTACCTGAGGTGTGAGGTCAATTGCCTGACCCTTTCCTTTCTCTTTACGGAACACCTTCAAGAAGAAACAGTCTTTTCACAAATGCAAAGGCACAAAAGGTACAGGAGCCCCACTTCCACCCAGTTCAGGAGGAGTTTGTACTGACCCTGAAATCAGCATTTCAAGCTTTTCTCCTTTAGAGCCAGCTTGTCTGTTACACATTGGTTCACTCACTCCTCCTTCTGTGTGATGGTCATCTTTTCTGGTGCTTATTACTCCCACAATACTCCAGGGCTTCCTAGCTGCTTTTATGTTACAGGATTCCTTAATTTATTTCTTGGTGCTCTGATTTCCCCCCTCCCCATCTTAATTTGTGCATGGACTTTAATTAATATCTTCCATCACGGTTCACAGATTTGGCAAGCTTTTATTAAGTGGGGGGAATGCAAATTTGCTCACCTAGCAAAATTTCATACAATTTCTCTCCTAGAAAAAAGATCCATTACTACATCCCGCTATAAACTAGAGTTCACAACATGGAATTCTTTTTTAAAACATTGTAATATGGAATAACGCAAGTTAAAATGGCTAGCGACCTGTTTTAGGCTTGTAGTTTGGATATTTTTTCCCCAAACAAGACTAAATGCGCAAGGTAATCTGGTTCTGCAAATGTTTTGACATTAGGGTGCTCATGTATCATGTCCTACTTTATAGAGAACAGTCTTCTGTTTCAAGGCCTGTTTGAAAGAATATTCCATTTGAAGGGCTCTCTGTTCCAAGTCCAAATAAAGAACCATGAGAAGGGCTTTAGAACAATTCAAGTTACTATTTAATTTGAACCTATGCTACTGAATCATTTGCAGGTTATGGTTTTGTCAACTGACATCCATTTCTGAAGCCTATTAAACATATTTCTGTTAATCACACTTTTCAGAAGCCTGTGTGTGTGTGTGTGTGTGTGTGTGTGTGTGTGTGTTTGACAGAGAGAGGAGGGAAAGAGAAAGTAAAAAAAAAGGTGGGGGAAGGACTACAAAAGACTACAAAAACATTAAATAAATGAAATTGCTTGTAGCTGATAGTGAGTTACAAGTTCTGGAGACTATAGGACAGAACTGTGATATAACTCATGGTAGCCTCTGGAGCCAGTAAGTTATGGGATGTTCAAATATACGAGAAAGCCTGTAAGTTACTGGAGTCTATATCATTACTTCATTATAGCTAGGGACATATGAAATGGCTGAAATTCAGTTCACACTCTTCCACATCAATCATACAGCTTACCAAATGAGAGCAAATCGGATTTTGTACCAGTCTGGGTGTTGGTACCACTTTATCTATGGGAGAGAGAAAAGCTGAATTTTGTTTTCTTTGTTCTCGTGAATATGATGGGTTTAAGCTTGAAATAATGGGCAATTCTTCCAGCAGATGTAGAAATGTCTGGTTTTAAATATGACTGTGTTTAACTGGTATATATTAATCTTGAAGGGAATCATCTGCCCCATCTCCTTCTGCACAATAAAATACAAGTCTTCTTTTTATTTATAAGCCAGAGAAATCTTAAATCCAATTTTGAGTTAAGTTTACATCAACCCAACATCACCAGGCTAAGCTTGGACTGTGCAACTGCTGGAAATCTGAAGAGGACGAAGGGGTCCACGTGGATGTCTGCTCCTGCCCTGATGATTGCATAAATCTGAATGACCGGCAGCCTCCTCCCTCATCCAGCCACATGTTGCACTGCCTAGGAGCAGCATTGGCACTGACCATGGGAGCAACAGTGTATATCCATTGTGGCTTTGCCCTTCAAAATACAGTGGTACCTCTGGTTGTGGACTTAATTCGTTCTGGAGGTCCGTTCTTAACCTGAAACCGTTCTTAACCTGAGGTATAGTACCACTTTAGCTAATGGGGCCTCCCGCTGCCCCCACGGGGCTGCCGTGCGATTTCTGTTCTAATCCTGAGTTAAAGTTCTTAACCCAGGTACTACTTCCGAGTTAGCGGAGTCTGTAACCCGAAGTGTTTGTAACCCGAGGTACCACTGTACAGAAATGAATCTGGGCCCTGCTCACTGTGTACCCAATGTGTATACGATATATACACATTGTATTCATTGGAATTAGTTCCTGAGCACAAAACACATTTTATGAAACAGCTTTGCAAAAAAAAATTAAAAAATGATATATATTTTTTTAAGATGGCCTCTTATGATTACTCAGCACTGAACCCAAACTAAGTTTCCCAGTTCTGTATTTGTTCCAGGGAGAAGCTGCCATCGTTTACTGTTTTGCCCATTTACACCTCATGGGACAGAAATGTTTAGTGGAGCAAAGTTGACCAGTATATCGAATTTAAGCAGGGGCTGTGGGCAGCTCTACCTAAATGCCACCCCACAGCACCTGTTCTCTATCTCAAGAGTCCCTTCAGGGGACTTCTTTGCATTTGTTGACCATGCAAAGGCAGAAGCCAAAGTACCTAGTATTTATGCAGGCCTGGCCTGTCAAGAGACTTCTACTGCTTCCCAATGATGCCCACTGCTCTTCCCTTCAGGGTCTGAAGAAGACCCTGGGGCCTCAGCGCACTCACACTGTGGTAGCTCATAATGGCAGGCCCCGCCTCTTCATGTAACACAGTCCAACATTTCTGGTTCAACAATGCTCAATGCTTAGCCTTTATATACTTGCTCCCATTAGAGATAAAACAAGAATTCAAAGCAGGGAATTTGTTGTACAAGCAGTTGTGGTTGTGATTGTTCTGTCACTTTAATAGCATATATTCAACAGAAAGGGGAAAGGCAGAAGGGGAGGGAATGGATTATTGATAATGTATATCAATGTTTTATGTATACCACTTAGCGATTTTTTTAAAATAATAAAGAGCATTATACATTACAAATTGTGCAATGTTATGTCTATGTATGAATCAGGACCAGGGTAATCTAACCCAGTGTTCAACAAGTGTTTATTACATTGTGTTTTACCAATTTTGTATTTTTAACATTTAACACAACATTTTTGTGTTTCTCTATTCAATCTGTGGCTGCCTTTAGTGGTGTGGTCTTTTATCTGTATACCGTTGTTTTTAGGGTGTGTGTGTGTTTGGTTGTTTGTTATACTTGGTTTTAGTGTTTTTGCAAGTTGCTTTGAATCACTTTTGTGAGGAAAGCAACAGAATAATACAAAATGTGTACCTGGGTGCACAAATAACATAGTGTATTTCTGGTTTTTATGGAAGCCGCCCAGAGTGGCTGGGGAAACCCAGCCAGATGGGCGGGGTACAAATAATAAATTATTATTATTATTATTATGTTATGTTTGCATGTACAGTCTGTGTACCCGATAGAAATAAATGGTACATGTAAACAAGTACACCCTCTGCACATGCACAGAGACAGCTTGTACCTGTGGTCAGCATAATGTGTGAACAAACCTGTAGGATTTGGAGACTCAAATTCAAATCTCCACTTATCCATGAAGCTCACTGGGTGACCTTGGGCCAATCTCTCTCTCTCAGCATAACCTACTCACAGGGTGGTTGTTAGGATAAAATAATGGGAGTGACCCTCACAACCCTCCCTGATCTCCTTGGAGAAAAGGTGGGGGAAAATACAGCTAATAAAATCACAATTGATAAATTTTACCATTGTGATATTACCTATCCAAGCTCATTTGCAGTGGCCTAATTCTCTTTCTCATGAGCCCCACACATCAAGAATGAATTGATTTGTTTATGAAACACCCAAATATTTTATTGGTCTCCATGAGCATACATGATTGTGTGACTTTCATATTGCTCAGTTCATGTTGTCTTTTAACTACATTTATTACATTATATTTTACTAATTTTGTGCTTTATGTGTATTTTCAACCTCCCTGATTGTTTTTCTATCCTCTTGTTAATTTCTCGCTTTTCTAGAGGTGAACATCATATGATTTACTTTGCTTACTTCGCAGTTAATCAACTGCTGGAAACACACAGCACAATTTGTTTCCACCAGATTGTACTTGTGAAGTATGTTTGGAATGTTTTCTTAATTTACAGCATATTTTTTCTTTATCTTCTTTCCTGGGTGGCGGTCTGGCATGTTCAAGTTGCTCTCTCTGCACATATAAATCCTTTCTCAAATGCCTTTTTTCTAATATATATTGCTTTTGGTATGTCGCTTTACAGGAAAACTCCTGGATGTCTTTTAATTCTGGGTAATACCAAATCATTCCACTCTGTTTGCTGCCTCTGAAACGTTTAATCAACACAGGTTGGTTTTTTTTTCTTCTTCCTCTGATGTAGTAGTCAGACTTCATTAAAAAATTATGAGCCATACAATTCGTAACAGGCTTCACTTGAGTTTAAGAAACCCTAAATCTAAACCATAGTCTTCCAAAGATGTTGCAGAATGTGTTCAAAAGGGTAATGTCAGTTGGGAAGTGCAGTCAACAGATGTATTCTTTGTTTGGAATGATGCATACATTGGGCAATGCATGAAATTGAAATGGAAGCTGTGACTCTTAGAAACATAAGAAGAAGAAGAAGAAGAAGAAGAAGAAGAAGAAGAAGAAGAAGAAGAAGAAGAAGAAGAAGAAGAAGAATAGTAGTAGTAGTAGTAGTAGTAGTTTGGATTTGATATCCCGCTTTATCACTATCGGAAGGAGTCTCAAAAGCGGCTAACATTCTCCTTTCCCTTCCTCTCCCACAACAAACACTCTGTGAGGTGAGTGGGGCTAAGAGACTTCAGAGAAGTGTGACTAGCCCAAGGTCACCCAGCAGCTGCAGGTGGAGGAGCGGGGAAGCGAACCTGGTTCCCCAGATTACGAGTCTACCACTCTTAACCACTACACCACACTGGCTGCCATTGGTCCATTTAGCCCACTTTTTTCTACACTACCTGGGAGCAGCTATCCAGGATTCCAGGCAATGGACATTCCCAGCTTCACCAGGAAATATAAGGGATTGAACCTGGGAGGTTACCAGAGGTTAGACGACAAAAAAATTAGGCCACAGATGACAAAATTTTGGCAAAGGTGCTGATGGGCCACCGGTCTAGGGATCCACCCACTAACAGTCTTATCTGAATTGAGGTTCAGTTTATTGGCTCTCATCCAGTCCACTACCGAGGCAAGAAAATGGTCCATCACATCCACTGCCTCGCCTGCAGATGTAAAGGAGAGGCTCTGTGTGGTCAGCATATTGTTGACAACACACTCCAAAACTCCAGATGATCCCACTCAGCGGTTTCATTCAGATGTTAAACAGCATAGGGGATAAAACTGAACCCTGAGGAACCCTACATGGAAGGCTCCACAAGGCCAAAAAGTTCTCCTCAGGCATCACCCTCTAGAAACGACCATCCAAGCAGGATCAGAACCACTGCAAAGTGGTGCCACCCCTAACTTGGAGAGCTGCTCCGGAAGACTACCATGGTTTATGGTATTGAAACCCACTAAGAGCTCAAGGAGAATTAAGAAGGAAATACCGTATTTCCCCTGTCTTTCTCCTGACAGAGGTCATCATACAGGGTGACCAAAGCAACTTCTGTGCCAAAACTGGGTCCAAACCCTGATTGAAGTTCATCTAGAAAATCATTTTCCTCCAAGGGAACCTGGAACTGGTCTGCAACCAACCACTCCAGAGCCTTACCCAAGAAGGGGAGAATGGTAACTGGTAATTACTTAGGTGAAAGTCTCTCCCACCACTCCACCTGCTACTGTTGGAAGGGTTTTAAAGAGTTTAGGACAGGATTCGGGGTGGGGGCACAAAGTTTGCTGAAGAATCTTAAGGGAGGACCCCAAAACAGCCTGATGAGAGCTGAGCATTCTCATTTGTCACAGAATGCTAGATTTCACTTGAAGGGGGAGGATAGAACATCCTACAAAATGGAATGGCCAGCTGAAACCCCACACTGTCTCCCCCATAAAGCCTGAGAACAATTGACATGTGTTCTGAGCTCATCACACTCGGAGTTTCCCTGTAGTTGCTCCATGTAGTTGGATGTTGATGGTACAAAGTGGAGATTCAGTAAGTGAGTTTCACTGGACAGGATGAGAAAAAACAGTCTCCCATCATCTTTAGGCCTTCCATAAAACGCTTAAGTTTGATGTAGCACAAATTTCAAGATCTAACCTCCTATAAAGTCGTGCATACTGTGTGATGCAGGTTCTCAAGCTCTTTAGGCCTAAGATACCTGACTGATATATTGCTTTGGGAATGCCTGGCCTCTCATCTGGGCACAATGTTCTGTTCAAAATCAGCAGCTCAGTGGAAATTGCCCAGTACATCGTATCAAAACAGAGCAGATAATTTCAAGCTCAGCAAACAGTGGATCGCATTTACTGAACCATGAACGTTAAAAACAAATGTAAACAGAAATTGAGGGAGGCGATGAAAACGATTTAGATATTATTTAAGTCGCCTTCGCCTAATGGAAGCTCAAGTCTGGGTCCCAATATGGCCCAATTATATTAAAGGCTGGCTCCCCCCGCCCCCCATTTCCAAACTGCTGTTTTCCATCATGCCACTGTGGCCTTCCTAGTTCCCGTTGTGCAGGCCAACATCAGCTACTATTAAGGACTTTTCATGCGTGTAAAATAATATGATTTCACAATGATTACATATTCACTCTACAGCTGGCTGAGTTTTTACATCTCCATTTGTCATTGACTATTGTGTCCAATTAAATGATTAGCTTTTAAAAACTGCGGCACATTATGAGAGTGAACTTGTGTTCCATTGCACTGAGTGATGCAGAAACAAACTCATTACAGCATGTAATTCACCCATATTAAATAACAAACAGATGGCTGCTGTAAATGAGAGCTGTTTTTTCTCTTCAAAAGTGCCAGGGAAAAGGTGTTTTTATTTATCTTTGTTCCCAGCTTCTTTCTGTTTTCTTGACAAGTGGGCAGCTGGCTGCTGAGGTTTTCAATTGGTGCAGAAGAATGAAAAGCCGGCTTCCATTAATTTCCCCATAAAATAACTCTTTGAATCATTCCCGTTATAAATGCATGTGCAGTAGCAAGCTGCTGCTTGATTAATTCACTTATTATGAAGATTTCATCTTTTATAAGAGGGCCTGCAGGTAATTTATCTTGTTTAGTAAGATTAGAAAAATGTAATTATCTTGATACCTTTGGACCCCTCTCATTTTAATTGTGTTCCCATAAATTTCAAACATAAAGATGGAATTTCATTTCTTTCTCCCTTTTTTTGGAGCACAAATGTTCCAACATGTGGTCGAAAAATGCATTCCAAGATGTGCAATAAAAAGTTACAAATTCAAATACATTTGATTTGAACCATTAGAATAATCTGCAGGAACAGCATCCACCAATCATATCCTTGTGGTTCCCATGTCACAGGTGGCGTTGACTACAGGGAACAGAGATTCTAAAGATATACAATTTTTATCAGTCATGCCTGTCTCTGGAGGAAAGTGAAATCGGCTTTATTTTCACAACTCAAATTAATGTTGCAGGTTGTCTTCTGCTTGGCCATCAGTGCGTACGCCCAGCTGTTGGTGTGCATCTGCTAAGCTAGTTCTGAAGGCTTCCTCCTTCTCCTCCTTCAATATAATGTTTATGATGGATCCATTCCTTGATTCTAGCTAAGACTTCAAAATTTCCTGGCTGCAGGCTAGTCATCCCTGTCTCCTGCTAGAAAAGGAAGGGAAAACACACCCTAGGAAGGATCATTTCTGCCAGACAGAAGTGGAGGTGTTAAAAGTATACAAGTTTTGTTGGCCATTGAAAGCTTGACACTCATCATATAAAGAGCTCATATGAGCCTTTTGCCCCCAAATCAAATGGTGTCCCCTCCACCTCACCCCATCTTACTTGAGATTACCTATTTGTAAGCAGAATATCTTTCTCCCATTTTTTTCTGTTCTCACACTGTAGCTGAATGGCATGCACAAATTTAAATGACTGGGGCTATGCTACTAGAAAATGAGTTTGATTTATGAATAAGCATACCTCAAGGGTATGTTGCACTTTGCCCCTGTATTGAAAACAGAGTGTTGTGGATGCTTGAAAGAGTAAGTTATGACAGACCCCTATGCTGTGTTTTTGTTAAAAATATGCTAAGAAAATTATTTGTAGGGACTTGAACTACTTAGAGTGTTACACCTCTCTCTAAGAACATGCTGAAACATGAAGGACAACACCCTCAGATTCAGAGCCTAGTGGAAGAAAGAAAATGGATGTGTGGATTTCTTTCTCTTCTGTGGGTATAAACAAGTAGACCTGGCTCCAAAGAAAGTAAGGGCAGATACTAGTCAGGAAGAACAGGCCTCTGAGTGATCCAGAAGCTCTTGTTGGATGCAAGAAACATGATCTGGCTAATTTCTATGAAGATGCAGGGATGCTTTCAGGGGGTGGTCCAGGAGGCTCAAGTCACTGGTCTTTTGTACCAAGCCTTGGATCTTCTACCTTTTCAAAAAGTTTGAAAAGTTTTTGTTTGTTTGTTTGTTTCTACAGTGGTACCTCAGGTTAAGTACTTAATTCGTTCCGGAGGTCCGTTCTTAACCTGAAACTGTTCTTAACCTCAAGCACCACTTTAGCTAATGGGGCCTCCTGCTGCCGCCGTGCCACCGAAGCCGATTTCTGTTCTTATCCTGAAGCAAAGTTCTTAACCTGAACCACTATTTCTGGCTTAGCGGAGTGTGTAACCTGAAGCGTATGTAACCCGAGATACCACTGTAAATCACTTTTGCTAACAAGGTGCTTTCAGGGCTGGAGTCAGATGCAGGTCAGAACGAAGAGGCAGAGTCAGTTGTCAGTGAAGTTACCTCTTTATTCAAGGAAACGGCAACACTTCCCAGTAGGTCTTGCCCCCACAGAGCAGTTGCCAGGACTGAAGGTCCCTGCTTCCCTTCCCTCCTCTCCCAGATGTTTCCCAAGCAGTCTCAAACTATTTCTGCCCATCTCTGACCTCTGTTCCTTCCTCCTTGTTATGTTGCACTTTCTTGGAGATCGGGGGCTAGGGAAAATTGTTGCAGCAGGAGAAGACAATTCCCGGGATGCTTCAGAATCTCTTGACCTCCCTCCTCTGCTTCAGCCTTGGAGTCTGAACTGCTCCTTGCCACAGGTTCCTCCTGTTCACTAAATACTCTTGTCCCTTCAGTATCTACCACCTCCTCCCAATCTTCCCTCTCTGACCTCTCCTCCGTGTCCCACTACCAATCCCAGATTTCTGAGCCTTCCTCCTCTGGGATTTCCCTTGGGGGTTCCCCGGCTGGCACTTCCCACCACTCCTTGTCATCCAGCCAGTCTCTGACAGGTGGCTGGACGCACTCCAAAATGCAAGGCTGGTGACATCTAGCCACCACTATAATTTGACCAGAAGCATCTAGGCATATGACATGTGGGTGGCGCTGTGGGTTAAACCACAGAGCCTAGGACTTGCTGATCAGAAGGTCAGCAGTTCGAATCCCCGCAACAGGGTGAGCTCCCGTTGCTCGGTCCCTGCTCCTGCCCACCTAGCAGTTCAAAAGCACGTCAAAGTGCAAGTAGATAAATAGGTACCGCTCCGGCGGGAAGGTAAACGGCGTTTCCGTGCGCTGCTCTGGTTTGCCAGAAGTGGCTTAGTCATGCTGGCCACATGACCCGGAAGCTGTCTGCAGACAAACGCCGGCTCCCTCGGCCAATAAAGTGAGATGAGCGCCGCAACATCAGAGTCGTCCACAACTGGACCTAATGGGCAGGGGTCCCTTTAACTTTATCTTTATCTAGGCATATAGATTAGCATATGCAAAACTGTGTCACGTGCCTGTGCCCCGAGTCCCTAAAGTATCATAACTAGCAATGCTCAGTCAAAGAAGGGCAGCTGGTCTTTCTTCAGTTCCCTCCTTTGGATAGAGCCAGGTGGTGCTGCACACCTGCAGGTGTGGGGCCCAGTGGTTGGTGTGGAGAAGGAGGAGTCGGAGCAGTTGAAGCATCTGCTGGTGCCGCCAGGACCAGGCCGGCATCTGCAGAGCAGCATGGGGTGATGGTGGAGGATGACGGAGGTGCTGCGGATCCGTTCCTGAATCGAAGGCAGAGGTTGGTGGGGGTGTAATTTGGGGCTGAAGGCTGACATGGTTGCAGCTCTTGGAGCCCAGTTTAGGAAAAACTCAGCAGCCTGCCCAGAGTGGATGTGACTTTGGGGGACAGCTTCTTAACATGTTCCTTTACATATTTCTGAGGTGATTTTTTTACATCTCCTGGGCCCAGTGCAGAGGTGCCAGTCATCCTGACCTAAATCTGCCAATGGTATGTCTCTGAATACCAGTTCCTGGAAAGCTCAGGGGGGCAGAGTGCTGGTGCACTCAGGTCCTGTTTACTGGCTTCTCACAGACATCTGGGTGGCTGTTGTGAGAACAGGATGGTGGACTAGATGAGCCCTTAGCCTGGTCAAGCAGAGCTCTTCTTATGTCCTTATGCAATGTCATTCACAGGGAAGAAGCTACAGTTCTGATATTTACAGCAAAACTTCCAAATAAGCAGACCCAAAAAAATTGCCAACCCTAATAAGTAACAAGTAGCAAATGTTCTAAATATGTGCAGTTTCACAGTTTTGGTCTCTGAACTACCAGCTCTCTGCTTAGCTTGCCTCACAGGGCTGGCGTCTTATGAACTCTCTGGTGGGTTTTCCAGGAGGCATGGAAGCAGCCTTTGCCTCTCTGTGAAACAGGAAAGAGGCTTTGACACAGTTGCCTCAAAGTATCGTCTCCAGTGCTGCGGAGCTCAGATGGCTGCCTGGTTTTCTGGAAAATAAATAAATCCACAACTGGGTGAAGTGGTTCTGACAGCGGCATAAAATCTAGACATCTGCCTATGGACTAAGCTCTCTTTGCAAATTCTGCCCACATGCTCAGTCAGAGAATGAGCAGGGAGCCGAGCTGCATGGACCAGTTCTAGCACCTGGCTTCCATGTGTACAGCACAAACATCTGTAGCAGGGAGACCTTCATGCACACAGAACTGTGTGTGCCAAGCCTGCTGCACAGTTGGGAATGCCAAAGGCCCAAAGAAGGGATGCATACCTGCTGTTTTGCTTGAACCTTGTTTGCGCAATGCACAACGAAGCTACTAACTCAGTGCAAGAATATTTCATGATGCCAAGAAACCATATCAGCTTCTTCTTCTATCATCATCATCATCATCATCATCGTGTAGTGAAACAGTACACTCAACCATTCTCATGATAGCTTTACTAGGCTGTGAAAACATTAATAGTAAAGGAAAACTGTAAATTGAGGAAGGCACTAAACTGATAAAAGAGTACAGATGGCTGGAACACTTCAAGTCAGGTGAGAATAGCAATTTTGACTAACCATGATGCAAGAGACCTTTGTCAGCAACTGTATACTGAATACTGGAAAGCTGAGTAGCTCATTAGGCAGATTGACGAATAGCCTAATGACCTTGCAACAACTCTGGACTGTAGCTCCGCATCAGCCACACATAATGCAGGATTGGTTTTCTCTAAGGCTTGTGTGTGCCAGGTGTGGTGGGAAATTCAGCCAGGAGCACAAAACAGTTATTCCTATAGAGTAAAATACTGGAGAGCAGGTACGTGGCCAATTTCTACCAAGCTGAAATTGGAGAAAAATCTATCTCTGAACGTTATCCCTCCTTCAGAAAAGTATTCATGTACCATTTTTCTGACTCTTAAGAGAGCCAGTGTGGTGTAGTGGTTAAGAGTGGTAGACTTGTAATCTGGTGAACCGGGTTTGCTTCCCCGCTCCTCCACATGCAGCTGCTGGGTGACCTTGGGCCAGTCACACTTCTCTGAAGTCTCTCAGCCCCACTCACCTCACAGAGTGTTTGTTGTGGGGGAGGAAGGGAAAGGAGAATGTTAGCCACTTTGAGACTCCTTAGGGTAGTGATAAAGCGGGATATCAAATCCAAACTCTTCTTCTTCTTCACTAATTGTCAGAATGCACTGCAGATTGCAGTGCTACTCAATCCTATGCACTCTTACCTGGGAATAAGCCCCAGTGAATGTAAGGGGATTTGATTCCATCTAAACATGCATAGGGTTGCTTCGAAAACCCTAGGGTAATAATAATAATAATAATAATAATAATAATAATAATAATAATAATAATAATAATAATAATAATAATAATAATTTATTTATACCCCACCCATCTGGCTGGGTTTCCCCAGACACTCTGGGCGGCTTCCAACAAAAGATTAAAAATACATTAAAACATCAGTCATTAAAAACTTCCCTAAAGAGGGCTGCCTTCAGATGTCTTCTAAAAGTTAGATAGTTGTTTATCCCCTTGACATCTGATGGGAGGGCATTCCACAGGGCGGGTGCCACTACCGAGAAGGCCCTCTGCCTGGTTCCCTGTAACCTCACATCTCGCAGTGAGCGAACTGCAAGACGGCCCTCGGTGCTGGATCGCAGTGTCTGGGTTGAACGATGGGGGTGGAGACGCTCCTTCAGGTATGCTGAAGAATAAAGTGAAATAGAGTGAAATTTCTTGGACATGGGAAATTTCATGCATATGCAAAGTTGCCACCATAGTTTCCAACTAGTAACCCCAGAGCAGAAATGAAGGTTTCTCCCTTGATCCACTATCTGCTCCCTGGAATCTCATCCCTTAGTGCCTGTGTCTCTGATTTTAAATATTTTCGATTACAATTGCATTTCATTTTACTTTATTCTTAATCCCAATCTTGTTGTAAACAAAGAAACAACCTGCCTTGGCTCCGAATATTAACTACATTTAATTCTGTAAATTGCCCTCTGATAACACAAAGTATTTAGAACTCATTTGAAACCTATTCAATGGTAAGAGTTCATTTTTGTAGACGGGGTATGTCGTTTGATGGAGTTCTTTGAAATTTTAGAAGTTTCCTCAAGCCACAGCTCTTTCCACCCCCACCATTAACAGCCCAATTTGATTTGAAGATTGGCTGTTGAATGATTTTAGCATCACATTTCCTGATTTTGATTAAAAGATCATTAATGAGTACTAATTAATATACTACAATAAAAAAACACTACTGGTTCACAAAGAAAATTAAGTTGCAATTTAATGATCAGTAACATACCCAAATGCATGTTTAAGTGTATGGGGCAACATGCCTAAGGCATCCTAATGTGGCTAAGTCCCAGGAAATTCCCTGGCAGCAGTGAATGGGCAAAAGCTTTGAACTTAGGGATTGGTAGGTTGGAAAGCCCAGATCACTTTCCTTCAGTCAACATAAGGAACTATCAGGCATGATGACTCTGGGAGAGATTGTCCTAAATCCTAGGAGCTCCCAGGACATTCCTCTCCAGGAACATCTCAGCCATCAGGCCCCTGGCCTGCACATTTCTTTCGGGGTGTGTGTGTGCTTTTGCCTGGTCAGAGGCCATTGCAGAGTGCGGGTGCCTCTTCTTGGTTGTTCTCAGACAAACATATATTTTCAACCTGCATCACATCCCGCCTGTGGCATTACAGTTATATGACACAGTATATGTCTCAAGAACAGATCCTCCTGTGGTTTTGACACAAACTGAAAATGTGATTCAAAAGGGAGGGAGGGGAAGGAAGGAAGGAAGGAAGGAAGGAAGGAAGGAAGGAAGGAAGGAAGGAAGGAAGGAAGGGAGAGAGAGAGTGTAAGTGAGAAAGAAAGAAAGAAAGAAAGAAAGAAAGAAAGAAAGAAAGAAAGAAAGAAAGAAAGAAAGAGCCTTCAACTCTATATGGACACATAGACCACACCATTGTGGCCTATCAGGTCAATAATTTTTGAGTGAAAAAGAGATTAATAGGATTTATGACCCTTCTTTCAACAGCATGTAGCTCAAGCAGCACTAATTATATTTTCATTAACCTCAGTGGCTAGTTCCTGCTCTAATAATTTAGCCCTTTTATGGACTAATCTGGTGTTTTACATGTTCAATAAAGTGTATACACAAGCAAGATCTATAATAAATAAGTCCTTTAGGTCAAATTATGGCTGCCCCAGTAAAGATGCCAATGACATACTTTGCTTCCAGAAAAGATCTGGGAAAGGGACAGCTGGAGTGTTCTCTGAAGCCCATGTGCTGAGTTTACAAGGGGCAGGTGGGCTCTGGGTAGCCCACCAGAACATGGCGGGGGATTGTTATTTTTGCTGTAAGAACAATGGAGGGCCTTTAGCGTGAACCAAAATGAGCTGTGGCTAAAATAACAGAATCAAATTGCCACCCTGGGTGAAGATCCGACAATGTTTCCTTATTTCAGTTGTGAACATAAATGACACACCTGAATTCAAATTACTCACTTCATCAAATTCATGAACAGAGATCCAGGGCTGTTATCTGTGCCTGCAGTCACAGATTGAGTTGACCGGTTACTCAAGAGCTGTGTGAAATAAAGCATATATGCACATATGGAGCTCAACCAAGGTGAGTGGGGACCTTGCAGGGCACAATGCCCCACACATTTGCCTCCATAGAATGAGAGCAGAGTAGCAATAGTGCAGAACTAGGAAAATCACCTGATACCTAATTACTGGAGAAGGCACAACGAATGCAGCAGATTGAGATAAGCAGAGCCGTGGGTTCCATGCTGGCTGCCAGCAGCCAAAAGCAGACCCTGGTCAGGTGCATATATTTTTCATTTTCTTTCTTTCTTTCTTTCTTTCTTTCTTTCTTTCTTTCTTTCTTTCTTTCTTTCTTTCTAAAGGCTGTTCTGTGTAGAAGGGGTGCAGGGCAGGGCAGTGAATGAAAAAAAGTGTGTTGAATGGAATAGAGCATCATGTTAAGATCTAAGATCTGGCCTCATTTGTGCTTTCACCAGAGAACTTCCTGGCAGATCAAACTCATCCATTTATAAAAGAGAAACTGGATTTCATACCAGAGGCTAATCCTGGAAATGTTTTGTTTCCAAGAACCAAATCAGGAAGGAAAGTCCGAAAACAATGCTGTCATTTGGAGGCATCTATTCCCCAGAAACCATTTAAAAAAGCAAAGAATAGAGTCAGGAGACCTTTTGGAACAGAACTTTAGAAAATATGAGAAATTCTGCAAGGAAGGCTTTCCTGAACAGTTTTATTAATTTTATCCCTGTTCCCACCAGCACAGAAACTGGACAGTGCTATGAATTGGGAGGTACTATAGTTTGTGCCAAGTTTAAATTATGAAAGATGCAACCATCTAAGAAACTTTGAGCTGTTAAAATATTTAAATACCATTTCTATGGAGTTTTTCCCCATTCATTTCTATCTTATTTCCATCACAAAAAGGAAGCCAGGAAAAAAAATCTTCAGAGTTCAAAGGTATTTAAAATGATGAAAATAGATAGATGATAGATAGATAGAGATGATAGATGATAGATAGATAGATAGATGATAGATGATAGATAGATAGATAGATAGATAGATAGATAGATAGATAGATAGATGATAGATAGATATAGATAGATAGATAATAGATAGATGATAGATAGACAGACAGACAAACAGACAGACAGACAGATAGACACTTGTTTATTTCAAATTTGTGTTACAAACCAATCCACAAACTGGAAGGGTAGGAATTAAGTCTAGAAGGAGATTTCATTATTGCCTTGCCAGGTCTAGCTTGTGGAGACTGCACAATTGTGAAAACCTGGGCTGGAACTGCTCTGCATTTTGGCACATCGAACTAACAAAAAGCAGGACTCTTGGAGCAGGCTTATAAAAATGACAGGGATACGTTTCTCATCCTATCAGAAGCTTACATGCTTCCCCTGATAAGGCTGCGATGCTTGCCTAGGAATGATGCCACTGTAAAAGGCAGGGAGTATACTTATTCTCTGCAGGGAAGAGCCAAGATAATAGATCTGTGTCATAAGCTGCATTTGGGGTCTGGATGAATGCTGGCTACAACTTGGAGGTGTTGCACTGAACTCAATAGGGCTTACTTCAGTGTAGACATGTGTCAGGGAACTGCCATCTAAAGCGCCGGGGGCGCAAAGGCTCACTGAGGTTGAGAGAGGAGTAGCAGCGGAAGAGGGAACCAGTAGAGGGCGAGCAAGAACTCCAAGGGAAAGTGAGTCGGAGGGATGGCTCAGAGACGCTTCCAGCGAAAACAGTGGGGAGGTCTCAGGACCTCCTATAGGGACACCCACACCTCGCCGGAAACTGTCACGCCGAGAGGCCAGACGATGTGTTTCCGTTAAAGAGCTTTTATGTTGGAAACGATTCCGGAAGCAGCCACTTTCGGATTCTACTAGTGATTGACGCAGCCATGCTGGAGGGGCTCCGTCACAGGCAGAGGTTTGAAAACCTGATCAAACTCTGAGGGACTTGCATTTTACGCACAAGCAGCTCATCGTCCCATCACAGCAATCCGAAAGTCACCGAAAGCCAGCTTGTGCAGGGAGAAGCATCATGAGCAACCCAGCCGGAACCGGAGGAGCAGGAGCAGCTGGAGGGGGTCCAAGCCTGGAAGAAAAGTACAGGGCGTTGGAGATCCAGTTGGCGCTGCAAACGGCGAGGCTTGAGGAGAGGAGGGCTCAGGATGCAGAAAAGGGAAAGGAGAAAACCACCCCGCTCGCCAGAAAGGTGCCAGGATTGGTGCAGAAATTCGGGGGGGATCCCAGGAACTATCATGCCTTTAGAACAGAGATGCAATACGCTCTAAACTTGCAGTTTGATGACTTCCCCAACGAGGAATCGCGAGTGGCTTTTGTGATTGGCCATCTCGAATCCGGGGCGAAGGATTGGGTTAGACCCCTGATGGCAGCGAATAATGAGATCCTAAAGGACACGAGGAAGTTTTTTCGTGCCATGGACCTGATGTTTTCCAGCGATATTGAGCAGGGGGTGGTGCGAAGGCAGTTAATGGCTTGCCAGCAAGGAAGCAGATCTGTCCGTGAGTACTGGACTGAGTTTACTATGCTGATTCATAAATTGGGGTGGGACCTATCGGCGGAGCCCATCCAAATGCTTTTCGAAGAGGGGCTTTCTTCAACCGTCAAAGATGAGCTTTCCCGGGGGCCCAGGGCGGAGTCTATGGATCAGTTAACCAAATCTGCGCTGTGCATAGGAGCGCGCCAGGAGGCGAGGGCTTTGGAAAAGCGGGAAGGGAAAGGAGACCGTTGGAGGGAGTTCCACATTCCAGACATTCCAGAGCCACCTTTCCCGCCGGCAGAGCCGATGGAAGTTGGAACAGCGCGGGCGCGCGCAGTTTCAAATCCCAGTGAAGGGCGGAAGAAGGAGGGAAGGAGCGCCAAGAGATGTTATCTCTGCCAACAGCCAGGGCACTTTGCCAGAGTCTGCCCACAAAGAAAGGAATGGCAAGGGATGGCAGGAGCTGTTGGGGGAAAGGAAGAGGAAGGCAAGGAGCAAGTAAAAGCCAACGCCTGGCTGCCACCGTCGGGGCACAGCAGCCAGGCCAAAGAGCAGTGAAAGTGCCCATGCCGGAACCTCCCAGACCCGCTTTAGTGATAGAGGTGTTACTAGAACTGCCAAACGGACACCCACTAAAGATCAAGGCGCTTTTGGATTCAGGCAGCTCCTGTAATTTCATGAGTAAGGAGTTTGCAGCTGAGCACCAGATACAGACTATCCCTTTAAGTAACCCCTTGCAGGTGACTACGATTGACGGCAGAGAGCTGTTGGGGGGAGAAGTTAGCCAACAGACTGTCCCGATGATAATGAGGGTGGCAAGGCACACCGAACAGATAGTGTTTAATGTGGCCATCCTGGGAGGAGCGCCCATCATTTTGGGGATGAGCTGGCTGGCGCTACACGATCCGCTAGTGGGCTGGCATCAGAGGGTGGTCTCCTTTGGGTCAGCGCATTGCCTAGAACACTGCAAGGAGGGGAAGGTTTCAGGAGGAGACAGAGTCACCCTAGCCGGGATGGAAGTAATGGACAAAGGGAAGGTGCCCCCGCAATACGCAGATCTGAGCAACGTATTCAGCGAAAGGGAAGCAGACAAACTGCCACCGCATAGACCCTTTGACTGTCAAATCAACCTACTCCCTGGGGCCCAACTCCCAGTAGGCAAGCTGTACGCCATGTCAGACAGGGAGATGCAGGAGCTGAGGGAGTTCATTGACAAAAACCTGAAGCGAGGTTTCATCAGAGAGTCCCGAGCGGTGGGGGGCAGCCCAGTGTTTTTTGTGGACAAAAAGAACACAGACAAACCGAGACTGGTGTGTGACTTTAGGGCCCTCAATGCAGTGTCGGAGCCCCTGGCTTTCCCTATGCCCCGAATTGATGACATTTTGACCAGAGTAAGGAAGGGAAAGATTTTTACAAAGCTGGACCTGCGGGGGGCGTACAATCTGATACGCATAAGGAAGGGAGATGAATGGAAGACCACCATGTTTACCCCTTTGGGAGCCTTTGAATACCTCGTTATGCCCTTCGGTCTACAAGGGGGCTCCGCGTGTTTTCAAGCTTTTATAAACCACGTTCTGGGACCTTTGCTCTACAAGAATTGTGTGGCCTTTTTAGACGACGTGTTGGTGTATTCGGAAGATGAGGAACAGCATGTGAGGGACGTTCGAGAAGTGTTGGGCAGGCTGCAAGCCAACCAGCTGTGGGTGAAACTGGAGAAGTGCCAGTTTCATACCAAGGAGGTGGAATTCCTGGGGTACCGCTTGTCAGACAAGGGATTGGCCATGGATCCAGGCAAGGTCCAAGCGGTACTGGAATGGAAGACACCGAAGACCAAGAAGGACGTGCAAAGATTCTTGGGGTTTGGGAACTTTTATCGGAAGTTCATCAAGAACTTTGCCCACTTGACGGCGCCCATCACCGACTGCCTCAGCAGCAAGAAGAAATTTGTTTGGACGGTAGAGGCGGATCGAGCCTTTGAAGAACTGAAAAGGGCTTTCGCCTCGGAAGAACAACTTCTGCATGTGGATTTACGAAAACCCATGAGAGTGGAAACCGATGCATCCGACCGGGCGGTAGGGGCGGTCCTTCTTCAACCGGGGAGGAGTGCGTCGGAGTGGAGACCGTGTGCCTTCTTCTCGCGGAAGCTGAATAAATCCGAGAGGAATTACACGGTGTATGACAGGGAACTACTTGCCATTCACGAAGCATTCCGGAGGTGGAGACATTTATTAATTGGGGCACAACACAAGGTGCAAGTGTGCACCGACCACAAGAACTTAGAGTATTGGAGAACAGCTCGAGTGCTCAACCAACGACAAGTGAGATGGGCACAGGAATTCTCCAAATTCAACTTTGAAATTTGTTATGTGCCAGGCCCAGAAAACGTCAGGGCGGACGCGCTCTCACGCAAACCAGAGTATTGGGAAGGGGAGGGGGTGATTGAAGAGAGACATGTCATCCCTGAGGACCGCTGGGTGTGTGGGGCGGCGCTGGTGGGGCAACGAGAACTGGTAGAGGAAACGGAAAATGATGAATATGCCCAGGATAAGCTCAGAGGTCTCAGGGGGGAGGGCGAGAGCCCCGGAGGTTTTGAGGAAAGAAATGGGGCATTGTATTACAAAGGGGCACTGTATATACCCGAAGGTGAATTGAGGGGGAGAGTACTCAAGCAGTTGCATGATAGCCCCACGGCGGGACATTTTGGACAACACAAGACCATGTGGTTGGTTACCAGGGAATTTTGGTGGCCTAAGGTGAGGGAAGATGTAAGGGAGTATGTAAGAGGGTGTGACCAATGTCAGCGAGCCAAAGGGGAAAGAAGGGCGCCGGCAGGGTTATTAGAACCATTACCCACACCAGAACGGCCTTGGGAAGCGATATCAATAGATTTTATGACGGATCTGCCAAAGTCCAAGGGGAAAACAGCCATCATGGTAGTAGTAGACCTGTTAACTAAGATGTGCCACTTTGTAGCATGCTCACATGCACTCACAGCGGAAGAAACAGCGAAGTTGTTTGTAGAACACATCTTTAGGTTGCACGGGGCTCCCTTGAGGGTGATCTCAGATCGCGGCAAACAATTTACTTCCAGGTTCTGGAGGAAGCTCATGAGCTTGCTGCACGTGGAAGTCAATTTTTCAACTGCCCGGCACCCTGAAACCAACGGGCAGGCGGAAAGAGCAAATGGCATTCTTCAACAATATCTGAGGTGTTATGTCAATGACAGAGAGAACGATTGGGTCGAAAAGTTGGCGTTGGCAGAATTTGCCTACAATAATGCGGAGAATGTGTCCACAGGGATGAGTCCCTTTTTGGCTAATTACGGGTGTCACCCCAGGGCATTTCCAGGGGAAGGAGGGGAGAGATGGAGCGTCCCAGCGGCTGAACATTTTGTAGAAGAGATGGAAGCGATCCATCATCAGCTCCAGCTCAACTTAGAAAGGGCTAAGGCACAATATAAGAAGCAGGCAGACAAGAACAGAAGGGAAGGTGAAACCATAAGGGTGGGGGATCAAGTGTGGTTGTCAACCCAAGGGTTGCCGTTCAAAGGGGGTTGTAAGAAATTGAGGCCCAGAAGATTGGGACCCTTTGAGGTCATTCAGCAGGTCAACCCGGTAGCTTTCAAACTCCGATTACCCAACCACATGAAATTGCACCCAGTGTTCCACAGGTCGTTACTGTCACCATACAGGGGGGGACGTGAAGGGGAGTACGTCAGGGGACCAGCCTTGGAAGAGAGGGAACGCCGCAACCATGTAGCGGAAATCCTCGATTCCAGATGGAAGGGAAATCAGGTGGAGTATTTGGTGGCGTGGGAAGGGGAACCGGAGTCAGAAAACACCTGGGTGAATGCAGAGGAAGTCAATGACGAGGTTTTGACAGAAACGTTCCACCAAAGGTTCCCGAGGAAACCTCAGCCGATAGCAAGGTTTAGGAGGGAGTATTTCGGCACCACCGATGAGGAAGAGGAAATGGAAGGGTTCGCGGAGTCGGAGTTGGAAGAGGGAGTGGACTCCGATGACGAAGATTACCGAGAGAGTAGGAACAGCAACAAGTGGAGGGAAGTGTTCGCGACGTCGGAAGACGAAGGAGGTTCTTTCAGGGGTTTTACCTCCTCACCGCCAGTAGGGGAGGAGACGGGAGGGGGTGAAGGGGGCCCTGGAGGGGAGGTGGATGTCAGGGAACTGCCATCTAAAGCGCCGGGGGCGCAAAGGCTCACTGAGGTTGAGAGAGGAGTAGCAGCGGAAGAGGGAACCAGTAGAGGGCGAGCAAGAACTCCAAGGGAAAGTGAGTCGGAGGGATGGCTCAGAGACGCTTCCAGCGAAAACAGTGGGGAGGTCTCAGGACCTCCTATAGGGACACCCACACCTCGCCGGAAACTGTCACGCCGAGAGGCCAGACGACGTGTTTCCGTTAAAGAGCTTTTATGTTGGAAACGATTCCGGAAGCAGCCACTTTCGGATTCTACTAGTGATTGACGCAGCCATGCTGGAGGGGCTCCGTCACAGGCAGAGGTTTGAAAACCTGATCAAACTCTGAGGGACTTGCATTTTACGCACAAGCAGCTCATCGTCCCATCACAACATGTATAGAATGTCCCCTTGAAACTGATGGTACACATTAGTCACAATTTAAGTCCCCTTGACTTCACTGCAAGCTGTGCAGCTAACTTAATTTGGACCCAGCTCACTTCTGTAATTTCCAGTCAGGATTTGAACCTCAGCAAGCCCTGCATACTGTGATCTGAGCAAGAGAGAAACTTGAGGGACAGGCATGGCCTTTGGTTCAGTATATAACTGAGCATCATGAGTCAAATGCCTGTTCCAAACTGAACTGCCCCAAAATTCAGTAGCATCACTAGCAGCAACACAGGACTGACTACAGCTCTCCAAGATTTCAGATAGGGTTCTCTCCCAGCCCTAGTTGGAGATGCCCAGGAATTTGATCTAGGACATTCTGAATGCAAAGTAGATGATCTGCTACTTGTGGGATAGCCAGCATCATCCAACCAACATGCTTAAGTCCAATTAACACATGAAGGTGTTAATACCATAGAGTAAGCTGTCCTGCCAGGCTTAGCTGTGTCACTTCCCCTCACCTTGGGAGGAAATGGGTATTCAAGTTTATTGTTATGTTCAGTCTGAGAAGGCATGAAGAGATTTGAGCTGGCTGTCACCATTAAATTCCTATTCCAATAATCTAGGAACTTTTACCACTTTGTAACTAAGCTAAGTTTTACCTCCTGTACACAGTGGCGTAGCGTGGGGGTGCAGGGGGGGCCGGCCACACCAAGCGCAACATCTGGGGGTTAGGGTTAGGGGCGCAAATCCATGGGTTAGGGGGCGCAAATTACTTGCCTTGCCCCGGGTGCTGACAACCCACGCTACGCCACTGCCTGTACAACCTTTTCT
The DNA here is from genome assembly GCF_964234715.1 of Podarcis melisellensis. NCBI lineage: Eukaryota > Metazoa > Chordata > Lepidosauria > Squamata > Lacertidae > Podarcis > Podarcis melisellensis. The sequence continues at coordinate 8,878,412 of NC_138531.1, forward strand.
AGTGATGGATACACTAGGGAAAGCACATGAACCAGACATTTGGAGAGTTTGTAAGTAAACCATTTTTAACTTACCAAACACGTGGTCTTTATATGCTAGGGGAAGTGGGAAACTTTGGAAGGGCATATTTGGAAGGTCTAACAGCCCATATTTAGGTATATTTTTGTGATTTTAAATCTCTGCTGAGGTTTTCAAGAGTACTTGCCCCAAACCTTGTAGCCTTATTGGAGTTCACTGATTGGGTCTGCGTTGCTCCGGGACAGGAGGAAGGAAGTCAAATGACACCGAGTTGGTTCAAAGAAAGAGTTTATTCTGCTCTCTGGATAGCAGAAGGCACCTGCGTGATCAAGTCCACAGCAAGTCCAAAGAAATGACAAGTTTCATGCAGTTTATATCTCCTCCAGGCACCCTCTCACTCCTCCCCCAGGAGCCCAACCACGTCAGCCTACGTACGCAGGTTGACATCACATATGTTCCTGCTCTGGTACTCTCAACCATAAAAGGATCTTCCTTCCTGCACTCCTGACCATAAAAGGATATTCCTGTTCCTACTCTTATCTTGGAGCCAGAGGTCACCATTTCCGAAAACACACTTTGGCGCTGTTCCCAGATTGGGTCTGTGCGTCAGAATGTGTCCAGGACGTAAGATAAAATGCAGACGTGTCTTCTCTCTGTTCTGTTCTACTACTGGTACAGTGAAGGCCATAGTTGCCGCCACAACTGTTAAAGGAGAGGGCTCTGAGCACTTGTTTATACAACCGGGCTTTTGTTTATACATTGAGCTCAGAGCTCAAGTTAATGGATTTTAGCTAAGGAAAAACAGGGATTTTGGTGCAATTTCAAACTGCCTGCACAGTCAGTTTAGGGTTTTGGAAACCCATTCCTTCAACCTGGATCATGGCTTCCAGGAATTATCCTTTCTAGATATAGATATAGCTATGGATATGTCACACCAACACTACTGAACTATGTAATGGTGGCCGTCGGGGGCAGAGTGAAACCCACCCACTTTTTGCTGTCCCAGAGAAACCAGGAGGTTGATTGAGTCTTTGAGGGACCTTGCATGGCTGGTGGAGAGAGCCTTTGATTTCATGGGTCACAAGCAGTGCTGGCCAACTCTCTTTAGAAGAGATAAGAAGAAATATGTTTTTCCCCCTCGTTTTAAATTTCCTGCGGAACAGTCTCTGAAGAACTGGGGGTTATCTTTCCCTGACTGAATGTCATAGTGTCAGAGGGGAAACCGAAGCCTGAGGAAGCGGAGATATTTTCTAGCAGTAAAATTCCAAAGCTTCAGGAAGTTTCTTTATTACTTAGTACTGTATGTTCTAATCAAGCATAAAGCAGGAAAGTGTCTACTATCAAAGGGCCCATAAAAAGAGTTTATGATGTTTCAGATTCAGACAACATAAAAAGGACATATTCAAATTAGAACCACTATTATAAAGTGTGATTCTATAAGGAATCTCCATAACAGACTTAATAATGTGATTAAAGAGACAAAGTAATGGCAATATACACAAGTACTAATTAGAACATTGAAACTATTACGCCTCATGTGGGAGACAAGCCATAAAATTCAAAGAATATTTGTTTTTTTTAATAAAAAAAACACCCTCAAAAACTTTACCATCAGACTAGCTTTTAAGTTTCCTACTGCCTGAAGCAATGTATATGAACTTTGTGCCATGTGTCAAAAAATATTTAAACCAATCCATTTAGGCTAGCAGTACCCCTTTTCTATAACGCTTCTAATTTTATTTTCTTCTTCTTCTGTGCAACAGTTAGGGAGGGATGCATAGTTATTGTTCCTCCACAGGTTTTCTGTGGGCTGGTTCGAATAAACATAGGCTGATGGAGGAGACCGATCATATACAGTGGTACCTCAGGTTAAGAACTTAATTCGTTCCAGAGGTCCATTCTTAACCTGAAACTGTTCTTAACCTGAAGCACCACTTTAGCTAATGGGGCCTCCCACTGCTGTGCGATTTTTGTTCTCATCCTGAAGCAAAGTTCTTAACCCAAGGTACTATTTCTGGGTTAGCGGAGTCTGTAACCTGAAGCGTATGTAACCTGAGGTGCCACTGTATAGCTATGCCATCAACTAAGTCTGGGTGCAGTTCCTCACATGTGCACATAGATACACAAAGTCTATGCACAGGGATGGGGGAGGGTCCAATTTGTGTTGACCTAAATCAAGTTGCTGTGAAGCATAATGGTTTGATTCAGCATCCATAAGAACGCAAGAGTCCAGCTGAGTTAGACCAAAGGCACATCAACCCCAGCTAGTCTAGATGCCTATGGGAAGCAAGAGACGAGCCCAATAGCCCTCGTGATTCAGGTTTTGGGATGTGAAGCCTATGTAAAATGCAATATGCATGCACAGCTTACTGACAGGCCTACAGACAGGACAAATGTGCCTGGTGGATTGGGTGAGCAGGTGTGATCACTCTGTTTTCCTTGGAGGAAATGTTGGCTGGTATCTCCTTCCTCAACCCACTGGGTGTTGTCTGCAAATTCCTACAAAACAGACCCTGCTCTCCTAAGCCCAGCTGAACCAAACGAGCAGCCATGTGTAAGAGTGCAACTGTCAGTCTCTCAAAAGTTTGCGGTTTAACAGTACAGCAAAAACTGTATCACTTATGCCGAGAGATTGTGGTTGCAATTAGGCTAATGCCAAATATGGCAATGAAGGATATGATAAGGTTCTGATGAATAATTTTAGGAACGTATACTCTCATGACATACGAATGCAGTGAGAAGACATTAAAGGGATACGTGGATGAACTGAATGAAATGAAGGTGAGAAACAATTTGGGTTACATCTTTTGTTAACCTGACCATACCTAGCAAATGTCTGCTTAGGGTGAGTTATGCTATTTTGTCAGTTTTGACTCTTCTGTCATCCAATATGTCATCTGCCACCAATTACATCACCATTACATTTGGCTCAGAATACTACAGGAGGTGAACTCATTAAGTCATATTTCCCCTGATGGTTTAAAACTATTTCTGCTGCTAGTTTGCACTAATGTTAAAAGGCTTAATAAATCTTAGGCCGCTATTTAAAACATTAGCACGAGCTCGTGTGCGTTTTTAATTTTAACCCTCTGCAGCTTTCCTGTGCATTTTTCTGCTTGATGTTTTATCTGCCATTTATTTTAATAATAAATTGTTCACCTGTAGTCAAAGGTCTTCCATTCTGTCCATCATTTTATTTTATTATTATTAAAACTGGCATGTTAATTGATAGAATTTTCCCCCCTATAAAACCACAAGTATGATTATCTCCTGTTGAAATTGAGAAAAATTACTTCAATTTTTTAAAAGCACTCTATATTTAAAAACTATTTAGAATGAGGAGCTATTTAAAAATGAGAAGGAAAAGGCTTTGGTAGAAATGTGTGCGCGTGTTTTATTAAATGCTACAAGTCCTATTCACTAAAGTCGCTGGGCTTTTTTCACTGGCCACAATCCATCAGAGGTTTTGCAAAATTTAAAATACATGTATCTTAGTGTGAAATAAGCAATAGCAGATGCTGTGGGAGGGCTGTGCCACTCATCTGACCTCCCTCCAGCTAAGTTGCTGCTACATACTGTGGCAAGGTGTGAGGAATTAAGTGAACCTATTTGCTACTTTATCATAGAAACTTAGAGTTGGAAGGGTCTCTGAGGGTCATCTAGTCCAACACTCTGCAATGCAGGCTTCTTAGCTAAAGCATCCATGACAGATGCCCATCCAAGCTCTGCTTAAAAACCTCCCAGGAATGACCGTCCACCATCTACTACTGTAATTCGCTCTATGTGGGGGCTGCCCTTGAAACTGTCCCACAAACTCCAGGGCCCTTGTATTAGGGCCCTCGTATCTACAGGACCGCCTCTCCTGGTATGTCCCACGGAGGACCCTAAGGTCCATGAATAACCATAGTTTAGAGGTCCCAGGCCCTAAGGAAGTCAGACTATCCTCCACCAGGGCCAGGGCCTTTTCAGTGATGGCTCCGACCTGGTGGAATGCTCTGTCCCATGAGACTAGGGCCCTGCAGGATTTAACCGCCTTCCGCCGGGCCTATTCTGCCTGGCCTTTAATTTGAATTCAGCCTGATCTTTTATTTCCCTTCTCTTCCCTCCCCCTCCCCTTTCTATGAAGATCACCCGCTCTGAGACCCCACAGCTAATTCTCCCCTGGCCTCCTCGCTGGCCCAAGTAGGACCAATTCAGCCAGCTAGCTCTGGGGATTATCTAATGCTTATTTCCCCTAAATTAATTTTTGATTTTTGAATTTTATTGTTATTCATGTTTTTATACTGTATTTTATGCTGCTTTTATAATTAAGTGTTTTAAATTTGTTGTTAGCTGCCCTGCGCCCGGTTTTTGAACTGGGAAGGGCAGGGTATAAATAAAAAGTTATTTATTTATTTATATTCATCTTCCTATGGAGTCTGTTCTGCTGTTGAACAGTTCTTACTATCAGAAAGTTCTTCCTGGTGTTTAGCTGGAATATCCTTTCTTGTCCCATACATGAAGTCACAGGCAGGATATGAAATATAAGCAGCTGATAATTGAAAGAATCAACTACATTGGGGCTTAGATAATAAAAACATATGTGTTTTAAAACAGCTAATAAAAAGAAATAATAAAAATAAACATCAGGAAAGGAAGGGGGGGAAGTCAAGAAGTAATTATGTATGTATATAAAAAACCCCTGTATATGTTCCACATTGATGCCAAAATCCAGCATCGCCTGAGCTCTGCATGTGCAGCTTTCTCCCGATTGAAGTGCAGAGTGTTTGAGGACCGGGACATTCGCAGAGAAACCAAAATGCTTGTTTACAAAGCCATTGCACTACCAACCTTACTGTATGCTTGTGAAACATGGACCACTTATAAATGCTATCTCCAACTCCTCGAAAGATTCCATCAACAGTGTCTGTGGAAAAATTTTACACATTGCATGGGAAGACAGGCAAACTAATACCACTGTACTGGAAGAAGCAAAGATCACCAGTGTTGAAGCAATTATTCTGCAACATCAACTTCGTTGGACTGGTCATGTTGTGCAGATGCCTGAAGATCGTCTTCCAAAGCAACTACTCTATTCCGAACTTAAAAATGTAAAGCGTAATGCTGGTGGTCAACAAAAGAGGTTTAAAGACTGTCTCAAGGCAAATCTTTAAAAAAGTAGTATAAACACCAACAATTGGGAAACACTGGCCTGTGAGCACTCCAATTGGAGAACAGCCTTTACCAAAGGAGTCATGGGCTTTGAAGACACTCAAACTCAGGATGCAAGGGAGAAGTGTGCTAAGATAAAGACACGCTTGGCAAATCCACACCATGATCAACTCCCGCCTGAAAACCAATGTCCCCACTGTGGAAAGATTTGTGGATCGAGAATTGGCCTCCACAGTCGCTTACAGACTCATTGTTAAAACCAAGTTTATGGAAGACAGTCTTACTCAGCTACGAGTGATCGCCAAAGAAGAAGAAGGTGTGTGGGGATGGGGTGGGGGGGTGAGGACCCTTCTCTGTTCCACAAGAACAGAGGGCAGTTCACAATAATTGCCATTCAAACTTGGAACAGCATTCTCACACTCTTCATTGGACTAAGATGTCTAAATGCCCATTCGGAGCATTGTGTCAGTTATCCTTTCAGAAGGAGGAAAAGGCAAGGAAGCAGAAGGAAATGAGTTACTTGCCTAGTTAACTGGTTACTCTATTAATTACTTGTTTACCCTGCAACTTCTGAGTTTTTCATTGGAAAGGGGTTGTTTTTTAAAAAGCAACAGTGAGGTACCAAAAGGTTTGAACAAATAAGTTAGTAGGGGGGAAGCAAATAACAGAAATACTTGATGAGGAAAATATCAATATGCTTAGTTGCTTCTTTTTAGGAAATCAGTAAATTCTGGGTCTTAAGTTATAGAGGTCTGCATCTTCAGACTAAAACGTGAATTTACTCTTGTGATTGCAGCATGAACTAAAATGAGACACTTTAAAAATATACTTTAGAAAACATTCAGCAGATATATAAAACTGGTACAAGCCAATTAAGGCAAAACAAGGATGCATTTGAATTTCAGACAAACAAAACCATTCCTATCCAGTAGAGTCTTTGAATTCCTATCCAGTAGGGCCTTAACCCTTCAAAAATGTAGTTTCCTACTGATATGTCTGGCTTAGTCTATTTCTTCAGAGGTATTGTGATTTGTTTGTGTGCTGCAGAACATATCTGCAATATGTTCTTGGAGGTTTCTTTTTTTAAAGAATAATTGAATTCTTAATTTTATTTAGGATTTACATCAGCAGGTGGCCTTTTTAATGACTCTGTGATGTTCTAAACTTCGAGAACATTTAGTTCTCCCCCCACTCCCAAAAAATAGCATTTCATGTTTGCTCAGTATGTTTCCGGTGCAAATTGGTTTGACCTTTTTTCATCGTCTGTGCCAAGCCTCTGTGGTATTGGGCATAGTTTCAGATCTGTGTATGTAGATTTCTTTTTAAATGTTCAATGAGGGAGATACTTAACACTGCATATTTCTTCCTTTTTAAAAATATTATTATTAAAATTTGTAAATTGTGACAAAAAAAATTACACACAAACAAAAGGAAATAACAGCGGGGGGAGCTGTGAAATAATATTTAACGTAAGACCCAGCAGGAGAATGCGAAACAGTTACAACATTTTCCATGCAAATAGGTAAATCCTAAAACTAAGTAATTCACATATAGACTTACCAAATGAAAAAACGAAGGACATTACACATTTCTGTGGTTCTATGTAGCTAACTAATCAAAAGCAAGTTCTCTGGCTTTCCCTTTTTTTTGTAATCAGAAGTGCATGTAAAGGTAAAGGGACCCCTGACCATTAGGTCCAGTTGCAGATGACTCTAGGGTTGCAGCGCTCATCTCGCTCTAGAGGCCGAGGGAGCCAGCGTTTGTCCGCAGACAGCTTCTGGGTCATGTAGCCAGCATGACTAAGCTGCTTCTGGCGAGCCAGAGCAGTACACGGAAACGCCGTTTACCTTCCTGCCAGAGCGGTACCTATTTATCTACTTGCACTTTGATGTGCTTTCGAACTGCTAGGTGGGCAGGAGCAGGGACCAAGCAATGGGAGCTCACCCCGTCACGGGGATTCAAACAGCCAACCTTCTGACCGGCAAGCCCTAGGCTCTGTGGTTTAGACCACAGCACCACCCGCATACCCATGTTGAAATGATGTGTGTCCCATCAAATGTGTGGCAGAGCATTATAAAACACAGAGAACATTGTTTGCATATAGGAAGTGTCAGGTTCAGTTTCTCACACCTTCAGTAAACAAGAAGAAGGGATGGGGAAGGTCGTCCTCTGAGACCTTGAGGCAACACTGGATATGTGACTCAATAGTCTGCATCAACATGATGTCACTGCCTATATAATGACAATGGAGAGTCGTGATCAAGGTTGCATGAGACCTCAACCTGAAGGGCGTCTAGTGGGTGATGTGGCCCAATACCAGCGCATTTCAGAAGACTGAAAAACTGAAGACTGGACTGTTTCTTGGAGCTACATAGCAGCTTGAGGCAACAGAAAACTTCTTCTGTAAAGAGAGAGAGAGAGAGAGAAAGGGGGAGGAGTTTTATCTTCTGCCCCATCTGAAAATGGTTGGAACTCAACACCTTCCTTGTAAAAGCTCCCCAAAATGCCCCTCTTCACTTTCAAGGGAGACAAATGGCCTGACGAAAGGAGGGGGCAGTGTTTTCAGCTCAGTGCTAAATAGCAATAATTCTCCACATGTTCTGATTTCAGTTATACTGTGCTCTGAGAATCAGCGCATTCAGTCCAGTGGGATCTGCAAGCTATTTTTAGCCCTTGATCACTCACGTATGATGCAACGGAAATGGTTAGCCATTATCAAAGGCAAAACTGTCAGTGTTACTTATATTACTGATCCTCTGTGACAGAACTATTTTATTGTTGCTGAAAAGACTAAAATTGCTCTCCATTTAATGAGGAAATGATTTCCTCCAAATTGACTTTGCCTGTACGGCTGCCACAAATGTTAATCTCTGACAGCTCAGCTTCACTTTTTGACCGGTTCACCATTTCAGCCTCTTTTTTCTCTCTGCTATCTCCCCCATCTTACAAGCCCTGGGCCCACCTTCCTCTGCAACTGTCAAAGTACTTTATTTTCAGTAGCTGAGGTGCTGATTTGTCTAGGAGGCTCCACAGACACACATTTCTGCATGCTTTCAGTATAAAGAGTGAGAAATTGAAATCACCTCCTTTTTTAAGAGCTGTTTTGCAGGACTCTTCAGCATTCCATCATGTTTTTCACTGGGTCAGTATTATTCTCACTACCTACTAAAACAGCATCTGTTCTACAAATGAAGCTACCACGAATACTGAACACAGATACAGGTTTTCCAATTTATCTGGTTTATTTGTATAATATGAGTCAATTAAATTTGCACAGAGCAAACCTCCACAGTTGGGACTCTCTTCTCTGAGTCTTTCAATTTCCCTATAGAGTTTTAATACCTGATTATGATTGTTTTTTGTAATTAAGATTTAAGTATCCAATCCCCCAAGACGTCTCATAGAGAGCACTGCCAGTTAGCTGCTCACCAGCCTTCTCAAGCACACCATCACTTAGCCACAGAGCATTTTCTCTATTTTAGTACTGTCTTTGGACAAGTACACAAAATCCACTGACAGATAGCCAGAACCTACTTACAACTGTAAGCACACATGGTAAAATGGCCGACATATACCTAAAGCCAACATGCTGGCAGCTCTCTGCCCTCTGGCTGACCAGGAAGCACCTTGGGTCATCTACAACTGATAGATGCTCAGAATACTGAGACAAGCCTAAGTGATCAGCTGTCCCTAATGTATATCATATCATGACCTAGTTAGCAGAAGGTCATTTGCAGCAGTGTTAAGAGGACATGTCAAAGCATAGGCGCCAACTCTAGGGGGCGGGTTCCCTTGCCTCCCCCATAATTTTCTTCTTGGGGCACAGCCTCCTCAATATTTTCTCCCCTTGCCTGCCTGCCTTCTCATCTCCCTCCTTTCCTCAGTCTGCTGTCTCCCACAAGCCATGTCCCTCCAGCCTGTTAAAGGTATGGAAATGCATCTCCCTTTGCAATTGTTGACTTTGTGATGGCCTGTGATGGCCTCTTGGCCCAAACCTTTTATGTCAGTGTTGGTATTGTGTCCTCAATTATTAGATAGGAGTGCATTTAATAGGCCCAGTAACCTGTTCTTACCATTTAACTTTTTAAGCTCAGCCTTTGTAATATTTATTCAGTGGGAATGTACATGGCTGCTGGTTTTATCCTTTAAAGTGTGGTGAGGACAACCACAGGCCTGCAGGTAAGACACACCTTTTTGAAGTCTCTGCGTAGCTCTTAGGACTCTCCCTAGGCCACACCTCCTTTTTTCAAGCCACACCCCTATCTTGAAGCCACTCCCCTCTCTGCAGAGAACCTTCTTCTCTGACTCTGCTCCAGTGTTTCTGCCTTGGCATGGCATCATAAATGACGCAGCTTTAAAATTCACACTGTCAGATTAGCATGTGGCCTCCCGCCATAGCTGCTTCAGTTTTCATTTTACTGTATTAAGTTATTTAAAAATCAAGAAATAAATATATATATTAAAAAAAGAAGATCTCAAGAGAAATGAACAAAGGCTAAAGTATAAACTGCACTATTTAATGAGGAAATGACCAAACAAAATAAGGGGAGAGGGTAACGTTGGTGCAAGTGATAAGAAAACCATGAGGCAAATTAAACTGCTTGACGTTGTGTAACCACCACAGGGAGTTCCAAAGTCTTATGGCTCAAAATGCATGCATTTGAACTGTAATAACACTTACATGCTGCTGCAATCCATTTCCTCCATATGATTTCCCTCTGCATGGGAGGACCCAGTTATAACCTTTATTACGTTGCATTCATCACGTTAAAAATAATTATGTGGTTTCGATTTCAATTTCAAGGAGATGCTCACTGCATGGAAGACAGTTGTGGCTACATATTAAAGACAGAATAAAAGGCTGAACATTTCCTACATACAGACCGAGCATTTACTACATACAGGAAACCTAGCAGAGTTTCTTTCATTGTGGGAGCAGGGATCTACAATACATCTTTCTATGCTCTGAACACCAAGACATATTGCGTCCCCTGCCGCGGACATCTCCTCATAGACTGCAGTGGAAGCCAGTACATGCTTATAGGCTGAACCCATTGAAGGGCAAGCACAGTTGGCCATTCAGCTGCTGGACAGAGACTCAAAGATGTGCTCTCCCAAGACAACATTCCCAGCATGTTCGCACTTCTGTCTCTACAATGACTACACTGGCTTGGTTATGTTCATAGAATGGAAGACTGCAAGATCCCTCTTTAGGGAGATGGCTCTTTGGGGAGATGGCTTCAGGCACCAAGCCTGCTGGCCAACCAGCTGCATAACAAAGATATCTGCAAAAATGACACAAAGGATTGTAACGCCAATCACACTGGTCCAGAATCCCTTGCAGACTGCAGTGCCTGGAGACAGACAGTCAAGTTGTATATTCACAGCAGTGACCAGAAGATGAATGACCATTGGGAGGAGTGCAGAAAGAAGAAATGCTATGGTGCGTCCACATCAGCATAACAGGATGCCTTCATCTGCCTCAGCTACAACAAAACAAGTCTTTTTTTAAAAAAGATATTTATTAAAGTTTCAAAAGTTATACAAAAAAAAGCAATAAAAACAGAACACAAACACAAAAAATAACAAATATAAAAAACAAAATACAAAACTAAAAACCATTTAAAAACAAGTAAAGTTTCAATGCCTTATTTTCTTATAACTTACTTCCCCGACCTCCTCATACCTCCCCTTTCTGTATTCCAATTTCTAATTATTAATTCAACAAATCCTCTCTCTTAATTTTCGTTTAATTTTTAACCTTTCTTTTCTTTTTACTTAATCATTACAGCTGAAAACCACTTAATTTCTAAACCAGCATCATTCTACCATTCATTAATTTTGCAATGTTTCCTAAGATAGTCCTTAAATTTCTTCCAATCTTCTTCCGCCGTCTCTCTTCCCTGGTCTCGGATTCTGCCAGTCATTTCTGCCAGTCCCATATAATCTATCACCTTCATCTGCCATTCTTCCAAGGTGGGTAGCTCTTGTGTCTTCCCAACAAAACATGTCTTTCCCACATTGCTCCCTATAGCAACAGCAGGCGCTGTAACTCTTCAATGATTTAACTTCACCCCCAAAGGCGCACTCCTTCATTGTCTCCTAATAACAACAACATAGGCATAGTGCTGCTGTAGCTAATTCCTCCATCTGCTGCCATCACACAACACCAGCCAGTAAGTTGCAGGAACTGGGGGCTTCCCTGATCCACTAGCTGCTGCACATCGATGGCTTTTTACTACCTTTCACACCACTTCTTGAGCTGACGCTGCTATCCACTGTCTGAGCTGAAGGCTACCACAGCACCATTTCTCCCAAGTAGAACCTGTACTATTTCTCATACAAGTAAATGGCTGCCATTCATGAATCTATACGAGAAAATAAAGAGATGGGTTCAGAGACACCCGTCCCCTCCCTCTAGGAACTCCAGCTTCTGGAGTGAACTGCAAATTCTTACTCAGCTGTGTCCCACGTAGCATCCCAACTTATTTATTTTGCCCCCATAGAATGAAGAATACTGTCAGACCCCATGTGCGTAAAAGAAGAAAGAGAGAGAAAAGCCCAAGCTGTATTAACCAGATTGTTTTACTGGTTTCTGTTACGCAGGAGCTGAATCAGTTCTGATAGCAGTGCCACTATTCCAGGACAAAGATTACCCCCAGTTCTTGGGAACAGGTGTGTCCCATCCTGTGGCTGCATTATGGGTGCCATAAAACTATGTAAAGGACTTATGCTCCTTCTGAAAAAAGCACATAGAAAGAAAAATAATTTGTGGGTGTGTTTTTGGGTGTGTTTTTTTGGTATGGCACTCACTCTTCAAGCTCTGATATAATTATAATGTTTAATATTTTATCTGTGGTTTGTTTGTTGGTTTGTTTAAAAAACTTATACTTCCCCAGCTTCATCCTCCGAACTCTCATGTGCAACAGTTGGGGGTGGCCCTCCTTTCTACATATGGAACACACCTTCACGTGGAAAATGTGTGAAGGGAACGAATGTTTAAAACAAATCATGAAATTTGACTGATCATTTTTCCAGCCTCTGGTTGGTATTCCTACAGTTGCAGAAAGCCATGATAATTCATACTCGAGTAAGTTTAATTACGATTTGGGCAACGTGTCTTATGCATCGATATGCATGAAGGCAGGAATGATATGCATTTAAGAAGGAAAAGGTTTTACATACTTTTAAAGAAAAAAATAAGGGTATTTGTTCCCGAGACATTAAATATACTTAGATATCAACCAGGAATTTATAATGTAACATTATAAAGATTTCAAGGTGATTTGCTTTTATGCTGTGGAAATCCCTGTGTTCGCACTTTTCCCTTATGTTTCCTAAGCATAATCACATATTAGTTGCAATTTTCTTTGAAACAGGAGACTTAATTATGCAAAGGAGGCATGCTTCTTCATATAACAGATCTCTTTTTTTGAAGAAGAAAAAACCTCACACTACAGGTATCCAGTTTGTGTTAATACCAAGATTGGAAACTCATTACCACTAAAAATGTCACTTCCGATGAAGCATTTAAAAAAATTCCCAGAATCAAATTTAGGATGTCTTTACTAAGCTGTTTTATGGTAGAGCCTACCATTGGAAATGTGATGAGTCTTCATGTAAAAATGCTGATTTGAATTAGATTTAGAATATATGTCATCCCCAATTAGCCTTCCCTTCATCAAAATGATCTCACAAACACGGAGAATGAATCTTTATTTCCTCCTTTGCACATGGGAGGTCATTTGTCAGATTTAATATACTTCTACCTATGTCTTCCTACATGCTTTGGGTTCAAGATGGATGACCACAAACTGCATGGAGGGGAAAAGTATCATTGAATATTTGAATTCTGTTTTAATGAACTGCTGAAAGTGGTAACGCATTCTGTTGTAAATTACAACTGAATTTACAATAGGGAAAATACCATGTTAATCCCAGCTGGGCCTCAAAGTGTATATTTTGATATAAATACAGTTTTACGTACTCAGTTGATAAGTTTTGCTCAAGTGAATGCAGTTGCCTGCCAAAAAAAAAAAAGTTTGAAAATACATAATGACTGAATAGAGCTGTCACCGTTTCTCTGATTTGATGACTGATCTATATAATTCCTTAGTGTTGTATCAAACAAAGTCATCCCTTTAGCACAAGGACTTCCATTTGTGCAAGAGAACTTACCTCCCTCTTCTCCTTTGTATGTTGCCAAATTCTGTCCTCCAGAACAGGTTTGGGGGGTACCAGGAAGTTAAAGGGAGAGGAAAGGGAAGGGAAAGGATGTTCCACTGAGCAAGCAGAAGTCCATGCAGAAGGATGAATTCATTGGATACAAAGGAATAAGCTTCCCCCCCCCCCAAAAAAAAAAAATACATTGCATGGACAGGCGGAGTCTCCCCAACCCCAGGCGACCCCCAAGCGGAATTATGACTCAAGTCAACATGGAATTAAAATTGGCCACAACTTTATTAAGTTTCACATGTATGGAAAACCTTGGCTCAGGCATTGGGCGTTTATCCTTCCCAGTCCCCAGCCGGGGATCTGGGAGACTTCAGGGTTATCCAGTATGTGGGGGGTTGGGCTGGCTTTAGAGAACATAGGTTCAAGCAGAGAGCCCGGCCCCCCGTTTCGCCACCGTTGGAGGGGAGAGCATTATAGCCTCTTGGTGTATGGCCAATGCCTCCCCTCAAGACCCCTTTAACGGGGAACCCTGGTATCACCGCCACAAAGGGGACGTGGGTCGTGGCTTCACGCCCCTCCCCCCCATTTAGGAAGATAGACTAAAGGATTCCGCCCAAGGCCCGAAACCGCCAAAGTTGTGACATTTTGCTATGGGGAAGGCAAAACCTGCCAATGCAGGAAAATTCCTTTCCGGCCCTTCAACTGCGACCTTGACGTAGCAGCACCCGCGTACCTGTGGAGAAGAGGTTAACCTGCAAAAGAAGACTTAAATGAGGGAGGGGAGGGTGGGAGAAGCTCTGGAGACGACTGCCGCTTCGCAGGTAAGATTCACCTTCTGTTGTGTGGGCAGGACCGTCCCTCCCCTTACCTGGCCAATCCCCTGGCAACGCCTCCCCAGGCAGGATTGGGCGATTGGCTGAGGTAGGTCGAGACCTCCAGGTATCCAGCCTGGGGAGGATGAAGCCAGCCTGAACTACCAGGAGTCACACTGGGATCCGGGGGGCTGCGCACAGCCACACAAAAGGCACCCCCATTTGATGTGGGGAGCGGTCATTCTATAATAAAGAAATGACCTAATCTTATATTTTTTGGGGAGCACAGTGATTTGGAAAGTGCCAGCTCTAGAATTTTGGCACCTTTGGGCTAACCACCTACAACATACCTCTTTCACCTATAAGAGACACAACATGCAAACCAATAATTTTTTCACGTTACTACTGTTTTCTGTGCAGAATTAGAATGATGGGACTGTTGGGTGCAGAGTCAACCTTTTCCCAGCGCTGGGGTGAAGGCAGATGCTTGACCTCACTGCCCTTGGACCTGAGGCCGAAAATACACTTTTCTACACTAACAGAATCCTCATTGCCAATCTAGCAACAAATACTTCAGAGTAATGGAGCAATATGTCTTCCACATGCTTATGGCTGTACATACAAAATCCAAAAGAGAAATCTAACACCTGTTTTTGAGTGAAACTTTGAGCAAATATTTTAGCACACCTCAATTAGAAATCCGGTAAGCTTGCCAGGCATCTGATAAACAGCTTCAGGGGTTGGAACCAGCCCAATTCCTAGCAGTTGGAAAACCCTGATATAATCTATAGTCCACTAATTTGAAATAAAAATAATGTTCTTTATTTGTTTAAAATAAAAAATGCCCATAAAAAGGAACCATATATTTTTTTTTTATTTTAAAAAAATCATCCAGAAGGAGAAAAAAAGGAATGAACTCACAAGCTATAGAGATAAACAAGTACGGCATAAGAACATTCAGCATCCTATTATTGATCTTGATCTTGATCTCCTTCCTCAGGGCCTGTAAGACAGAGCTATTCCGCCTGGCCTTCAATTTGAATTAGCCTGATCCTCTATTCCCTCCTCCCTTTCCTCTCCTATGAAGAAACCCTTTCCGGGCCCCACATTTAAATTCCTCCCTGGTCTCCTTGTTGGCCTTAGTAGGACCAACATGGCCAGTTAGCCCTGGTGATCATTTGATGCCTACTGACTAGGCCCCCCCCCAAAAAAAATGACCCCTGAATTTTTGAATTTTATTTTATTGATATTGATGCTGCATTTTATGTTGTGTTTTATGCTGTTTTTAAGTCACATTTTAATCAATGTTTTATATTTGCTGTTAGCCGCCCTCAGCCCGGTTTTTAAACTGGGAAGGGTGGGGTATAAATAAAATATTATTATTATTATTATTATTATTATTATTATTATTATTCCTACAGGGGTCAGCAAGTTGCTTCCATGAAGTCCATTGAAAGGGCATTAAGGCATTAAAGCCCATGAGAACCACCATTTTTACCTCATACACCCTTTGGAAACATGATCACTTAACACTACTTCCACACTATTTTAAAAGTTCGTGGCAGAAGCTGCACTTCCTAGTTTCCCAGCTTTTGTTTTACCTTTAAGGAAGCTAGATGAAAGTGGCAGGGGGGAATGGTTAGAAAGCTCTTTCGACCACCTCATATTACCGTAAGCTTAAAATAGAAGATGCATCAAAATCTCACCACAACAGAATTTTCACTGGAGTTTATAATGTTGGATTCAGAACTTGGCAAGCAAATTATGATGGGGTTAGTTTGCCTGTTGCTATTTCTTCATTTCACCCTCCATGAATCTCCTTTGAAAGCCATCTAAAGCAGCGACAAACATCACACCTTGTGCCAGCAAATTTGTATAAATCAATCCTATGTCTTCTCTTGCCTTTTGAGAATCTATATCCAGTTCTGATGTCATGGTAGGAAATAAGCACGACTGTATCCACCTTCCCAAAGCCATACATAATTTTAGAAACTTCTATCACATTTCTCTTAGTTAACTTTTCTTTTTCTAAAATAAATTGAAAAAATTCCCAAATTCTTTAGCCTTTCATCATATAGAAAGTGCTCCAACTCCTGGATCCCTTTGATTGTCCTTTTCTGCACACTAGTTTTAAGATAGGGTGACCAGAACTGTCCATAATATTCCAAATGAAGCCTCATCAAAGAAAGAGGAGATAAGAGGGGGGTTTTGTGTTTTGTTTTTTGGCATTTGGCTGGTAAGTAGCAGATCTGTAGGGAGCGGCTGTTACTCTTGGAAGGTGATGCTGCTTTAGAACTAGTTCTGCCAGCATACATGCCTGCTTTCCATCTGTACATTTGTAAATAGTAAATTGCAAACGGCACCCTTCAACTCCAAATGGATCAAGCAAAGTCTCCAATGAAAATTTCCATGCTTAGAGTAATGCATGGAGCAAAACAGAAAGAGCTGCTTCCACTTAGATCAGAGACAGGAAACCTGTCAGGCCTTCAATGCTGTCCTGTCACCCTTGATGTTTGGCCATGCTGGCTGGGACTCATGGGAGATTGAGTACAAAATCACCACCCCTGGTTTAGGTCATTCTCTTCTTAAGCGACTAGGGTTGGTTCCAAATGTTGGAATCCTCAAAAAAAAAAGTGGGGAATTCTTCAAGGGACCTTGAAGGCATAGTATGGTCAGGCAGAGAGCATCCCCCCACAATTCATTCAGAGGGAGGGCAAAACACTGATACTTTCACAAAATAAGATTTTATTTTAATTTTTAAATTTTTTTATTAATTCAATTTGTATACAACCCTTTATCTAAAGATCCCAGGGTGGTGTAAACATAAAAAAACACAAACAAATTCCTTCCAGTAGCACCTTAAAGACCAACTAAGTTAGTTCTTGGTATGAGCTTTCGTGTGCATGCACTTCTGTTTCAGTGTATCTGAAGAAGTGTGCATGCACATGAAAGCTCATACCAAGAACTAACTTAGTTGGTCTTTAAGGTGCTACTGGAAGGAATTTTTTTTTTGTTTTGACTATGGCAGACCAACACGGCTACCTATCTATAAAAAAACACAATATACATAATATACATAATAAATCAATCACAGAAAAAAATCATAACAACAGTCCCCCCACTTTTAAAAGGCCTGGGTAAAGAGGAATATTTTCCCCTTGGCGCCTAAGGACAACTAATGTTGGTGCCAAGTGAGCCTCTCTGGAGAAAACATTCTACAAACAGGGAGCCACAGCAGAAAAGGCCCATTCCCATTTTGTCACCCTCTGAACTTCCCAGGTAGGAGGGATGACAAGTGCATGGTCCAGCTCAGTTCAAGTGGGGAGAGGTGGTCCTGAAGGTATCGGCTTCCTGAGCAGTGTAAGATTTTGTAGGTCAGCACCAGCGCTTTGAAATGGGCCCAGAAGCTAATTGGTAGCCAGTACAGTCAGGCCAGGATTGGTGCTATATGCTCAACTCGCCTTGCCTTGGTGAGCAACCTGGCCCTCTAATTTTGCACCAGCTGAAGTTCACGATTCTTCTTCAGAGGCAGCCCCGTGTATGATGCTTTGCAGTAATCTAACCCAGGAGATGGTGATGAGAGGCTACTTCTCCTTTGAGCTCTGCAGTCTGCAATATGTCTTTCGTTAGCTTTTAGTCTCTTTTAGTACTCTAACCTAGAGGTTACCAGAGCATGGGCCACAAAGGTTAGGCTATCCCAGTCCAGACAGGGGCATAACCCGACCACCAGCCAAAGCTAACAGAAGGCACCCATGGCCACCTAGCCTCAAGCGACAACAATGGGTCCAGATGAACCTGCTCCTTCAGAGGGAGTGTAACCCTCTCAAGAGCAGGCAGTCTCCCATCCATCTGGCCTAGGGAACAACCCACTAACAGTGCCTCTGTCTTATCTAGAATAAGCTTCAGTCCATTGGTTCTTCTCCACTCCATTGCTGAGGCAAGACAATGGTCCAGCACATCTGCTGCCACACCAGCAGGTGTATAGAGAAATAGAGATATGGCTGACGTTGTGGCAGTATGGTGCTATCATGTTGTCCTGCACAATCTCTGATTGGTTGTGATCACCTGGGGGGTGGGAATACTAACAGAGTGGCAGCGAAATATCTACAAAGCAGAAACAGTGGAGGTTGAGAAAAGAGATTCAAATAACAGCCAAAAAATAAATTACTGTTTAGATGGGAGAGTATTTCATAGCCATGACAGCCACGCTTCAACTTTGAAAATGTTTGTAGATAAAAATTTTGCACAACTCTAGTGCCAGCCCAGTTATCCTCCCTAACAATTCATGATATTAGTCCTCTTAGATTTTTGCCAATTTGCAATATAATTTCTCCATGTGGATAATGATGAAAAGATTAACCTTTCTGATATGTGAAGCATTCTAATTCTTCTTCCTCTTTTTTTTTAGACCTGGGATGGCATATTTATATTGACATTTATACTGATTCGTTTTATGACATAGTGAAGGTGATGAACAGGCCTAGGCAAGAGGTCACCTTGTGTCAAGGCTGGTACCCAGTCTGTCAAACACACCGCATCTAAGTCTGCTAATGAGGAATTAACTAGACAGAAAGGGAGCATTTTACTGTTTTCATGCAATCCCAACCTGTTAAACAATGCTAATCAGGTGTTTATTAAGTAAAACCATTATGCCACACTTGCTGTAGCCTTTACCATATGTCAGAGAGGTTGTAAAATATTATTCATTAGATTTAAAGCTGATTAATAAGAGCCATTTAATAGGGGCGCTTTCTTCCTTTCGCCTCCAGCTCAGCATATGCATCAAGGTTAAACTAATATCTGGAGAAAGCCTGTGAAAAGTTATCACTTTTTAAAGAGTAGATCATCTTTAACAATTCATTTAAGATTTTCAACCTGCAGAATGTGCATCATTCATCTTCTTGTTAACTGATAAACGTATGAAGAAATAAATCAGAAACTAAAAAAAAAAAAAAAACCAGCCAGAAAACAAGTGGGAGACGGAAACAATAAGCAAGTTATCACAAAAGATGTTGATTTAGCTGAATGAGGCACAACTTCACAACTATGAAATGTACAGGTATGCCCAGTGCTTAGCAACTGTTGATATTTACATAAAAATTGCCCATTTGTTAAAATGGTATAACGTGTGACATGAGGGTGCAACTGCAAAAGGAACAATTTTGAGACAGACATCTAGGGTGGGATGGAGAGGGGAGCAGGGAGGGTCTTGCCTACAAAGGGTTAAAAGGTAAAGGTAAACCATTAGGTCCAGTCATGACCGACTCTGGGGTTGCGGCGCTCATCTCGCTTTATTGGCTGAGGGAGCCGGCGTACAGCTTCCAGGTCATGTGGCCAGCATGACTAAGCTGCTTCTGGCGAACCAGAGCAGCGCACAGAAATGCCGTTTACCTTCCCGGCGGAGCGGTACCTATTTATCTACTTGCACTTTGATGTGCTTTTGAACTGCTAGGTTGGCAGGAGCTGGGACCAAGCAATGGGAGCTCACCCCATTGCGGGGATTCAAACCGCCAACCTTCTGATCAGCAAGTCCTAGGCTCTGTGGTTTAACCCGCATCCCTCTACAAAGGGTTAGACCACAATAAATTTGTTCTCCTTTAAGAGGCCACCAAAACTCTCCGTCCAATCTTATGATGAATGAGGCACAACTAAGCCCACTGAAAGCAATGAATTTAGGTGTTATTAATTCCATCTAGGCTTGCTTGTTTTACTGCAAGAGACAGAGCTACCCTTGGGGAATTGACGTCCATTTACTTTTTCCAAGTTCTGCGTAAACATTCGTAGCATAGTTGGAATGTGCCCTGTAATTGAAGCATGATTTGTTTCTTGGGGAATGCTGCATTATTTAAACAGTACACCATCGTTTAATAGATGGATGTTTGTGTAGCAAACAGCCTCAGTTCACAGGTGTCAGCAATTACTCATATCACAAAGGAGTCTTCAAGTGCCCCAGTTCTCCACCAGTTATACAGCCCACGGAAACATTCAGTTTCATTAAATTTCATACTCCTCCCTGTACATCTTGCTCCCAAATCAGTGACATTGTACCACGAATATTCGGAGGGTGTGTGGACTAGTCGTTGAACTTCCATTTGCTGCTATGGTGACTGTGGGGTTGGTGGGGAGAGGACAACCTTCCTGTATGCTTCTCCTATAATTTACATTTTCTGAAAAGGCATCTTACGCTGTTGTTATCAATGCAGATGATACAAAAAATTGGAAAGACGCCAAGCACATCAAGTTCTTCTTCGAAACGATAACTTCCCATAGTCCATCCCTGATGACAGTGCCTTGAATATCTTTAA
Organism: Podarcis melisellensis; assembly: GCF_964234715.1. NCBI lineage: Eukaryota > Metazoa > Chordata > Lepidosauria > Squamata > Lacertidae > Podarcis > Podarcis melisellensis. The sequence goes on from NC_138531.1 coordinate 8,898,873, forward strand.
CTTTCCCATCAGAACCACTTAGTGTTACGAGGCTTCGCCACTGTTTGAACATCGCTACTATTGTCAGAACCAGGCAAACAAATTTATGATGATGTTCCTGGGAATAAGGAACTAATGCAAAGGGGATTTCTCTGTAGTTCTTCATTAACATTTCATTCATTACAACAAGGGAGTTATAAGAGTTTCCTTTTAAGCAAATTAGGTCACAGGGAAAAAAATACACAGCATGGAAACACAATGTATTACTACATAGAACAAAAGAGGTGGTTAATAAATTATGATAATGGAATTAGTCTACTGCTGATGCTGAAAGGCACATTTAAATATTGTGAAATTTACTTAGCAAGAGGAAACCTCTTACATGTATTCATAAAATGTTTTTCTGTCCTTTGTGCTGCCGTTATTGTCGTTCTTCCCCATGTTATTTCCCTCTGAGGGCGTGTGCAGCATCTACTTTAAGCATTTGCTTTGGTTTGTTGCAAAGCCAAAGGAGCTGTTTAAATAAGTGGAGGTTGCGGCAAAGAAACTATGAAAGAGAGAGGCAACTCAGAACAATTCAAGCAAATCAGGTTTGGAAATGAAGAGAGTTCAGGGAGATGGAAAGTGGAAATAACTTGCCTATTAAATGAGAAATCAATCATTCAATTATTTCTAAGCACTTTTTCCCAAGCAAGGACATAACGTGCTAGTTTACCAGGATGCTTTGGGTACAGTCTCTGTCTAAGTCCAAAGCAAATCTCCCATTAATTTTAATGACTATTACACCTGTAGTTACATCACAGCTGCTTAATTCATTTGCTCTCATTCTGATTTTGTTAATGCTCCTAATTTGTGTAAGATTTTAGTGTTGTCTCAACCATTTCCTGAAACCAAATTCCACATGTCCTCTGTGTGTGTGTGTGTGTGTGTGTGTGTGTGTGTGTGTGTGTATCTTGTTGTTTGTCACTGTCTTGAGCATTAGTTAGACGTTTTGGGAAATGAATTGATAGGAGACTTTATGTTGGATCCAAATTAAAGCACCATGTCTACCTACCCACAGCTCTGAACTGAAGAGGTCCTTATCCAAAGTACCAGTGTGTTCCGAACTTGTTTTATTTGTTTATTTTGGGCACACTCTTACTTGAAATCCAGAAACTAGGACAAGACATGGAGGGGGGGTGTAAAAATATATATACATTGCTTGCAATCTGTCAGTCTGATTTGCTGTTGCTTGACTCTAACCCTTGAATGTAAAGATGGTTATGTCCCATGGTCCCTGTGCAATGACAAAAAGCAGTGAGAAGAATTGAGTTCCCACTTCTGCAACAAAAACATCTGTAAAAAGGACCACATTTGTTAGGATTCTCATGGTATGAGATACATAGATGCCTGCTATTAGTCTTGAAATGTTCCATAACATTAGAGAAAATGTTCTTTAGAATAGCCACTCAAGACAATCAAAAGCTTTATAAATTTCAGAAGAGAGTTGAGCAGGTGATGTTTCAATTTTTTAAAACCCCAAATCTGTGATGCACTGTATCGAAAACTTTGGAGATATTGAACAAATATTGTTTCCCCATGAATAAAATATGTATTCTCTGATAGGATAGCGCCTGAAATAAGAACACTCTGTTTGATAATGCCTCTTATTTGCCGGGATGTAATGAAAGTGCACAGTACAGTGGTACCTCGGGTTCAGTACTTAATTCGTTCCGGAGGTCCGTACTTAACCTGAAACTGTTCTTAACCTGAAGCACCACTTTAGCTAATGGGGCCTCCTGCTGCTGCCACGCCGCCGGAGCCCAATTTCTGTTCTTATCCTGAAGCAAAGTTCTTAACCTCAAGCACTATTTCTGGGTTAGTGGAGTGTGTAACCTGAAGCGTATGTTACCTGAAGCATATGTAACCTGAGGTACCACTGTATGTGTAGAAACTTGGCTAGAAAGTACCATGTTATACAAAGGTATAAATTGTATTCATTGTTCCACCTTCTTTTGAACTTGGTTCTGCCCATTGCGACTTACTCCGAGGTGAGTATAGAATTGCAGCCTAAAATTCTTTAATCAACATTATGTGACTACTCAAACATCTTAACTGATTTTTATGTAATTTGGATGAACATGGTAAAGAGCTTCACCAACACTGCACTTCTCTGTGGTTGGCCAATGAATAGGTAGTCACCATGTGATCTGGAAAGCTCTTACAGGAAACTGACACTGAGAGCTATATTTGAATTAGACAGTACATTTGGATTCGATCTTACATTACAATGGGTTACCTAATTGCTAACAGCCATATTGATTTTTTTTTCTTAGATTGATCACCAACATTTGTCCAAAATTAAAATTGAAAGTGAATTTCAAGGAAGCCAAAGGAGTTTTGCTTTGTTCTGCATATTCCTAGGATGCCATCAGATTTCAGTCAGACTGGAGATTCTAAAAAGAAACAGGTGAAGAATCTTTGGGAAAGCCAAAATATTTTTGATAAGAATTTGAGTACAGAGGAAGAAGAGATTTATAAACCTCTGTCTTTAGCTCAGAAAGTATTCTCCATGTTCCCTTAAACATCACCATCATTTAATCTCCATAATTATCTCCATAGCTAATGATGAATATCTTCAACAAGATTCATTCTGCAAATTCTATTTGGTAGGGCTTTTATAGCTGTTGGTTAAATGTTTGACTGCCGGTCAAAGTTGGGATTTTCAATGGCATAAATATAAACATGTTTGTATGCTTAGCAGGAGGAATCATGGCTAAACTTATTTCAAGATGATAAACCCAAAGGGGGGAGCATGAAAAATAGTTGCATGCCACCTTAATAAAGAAGGTAGAATGGTACTAGGTGCATGTGAATCATAGAAAACTTAAAAGGAGATAATGTCAGAACTGAATCTTTATTTTCCTTACTAATTAATAAACATCACGCTGTGAATAACTAGTGATAATGTTCTAATAAGAAAAATCAATAAATTTGCACCCAGGGTCACAGTAATTGATGCCACAGAAGAGAAAAATGTATTTTCCATTGATCCTTTAGCAAACTTCTGACTAAAAAGGATAGGAAAGAAAGCCAATTACTGTGGTGTGCCTCTGAAAATGATAAGATTAAAAAAAAGCTAATTATGTGTTTTTGAATAACTACAATTTTTGATGAAAGTGAGTCGAACGAGGGCAGCCTATGTCTTCAGCACAGAGCTATTACTTTTGGCTAATTAAAATAGTTAACATTACCTTAAAATGTTCTTAAACCAAGGAACAAACAGCTTGGATTTTGCTGTCAAACTTTCACCACTCACACTGCCGTCCTAACCCCATTTCCCTGGGAGTAAGACCCATTGAATTCACTAGGACGTACTTCTGAGTAGACATGGTTAGGATTGTGCTGCAAGTCAGGTAAGTAAGTAGTCAATTCTTACTCGGCTGAGATAATTAAGCTGAAAATAAATGTCACTCCAAATGCTGCAGCCCACAGTCATGCTATATGTAAAGGGTGACAAACCCTTTACCCTCCAAACGTTGCTATTGAACACATGCTTGAGATTTGTTATGCACTAGACAAAGAGCAACACTGACAAGAGAGAGATCGTAGTTGCTTGTACTAACCCTGTTGGCAGGTGTTTCACCTGAAATAGGATATTGTCTTTAGTGTATTTTAGATGGGGTTGTACTTATTCTAAAAGACCAGGCTGGCAGTCCTCTCTAGGTAGGCCTGTAGCCATGGTCTCACACAGAAACTTTCAACAGCTATGGCTGCAAACTGTTTTAGACAGAGATAAGCCAGTCACAGTTATGTATGCTGTCTCTCCCATTACATATAGGACAGGTGCCATCTTTACTGTCTTCCTGATACCTATTCCTCTTTCAACAACCCTTTTAAGTGGATATTTTTACACCAGTTTTTAGGACTGAAACCACATTCCTATATATTTTACTTTTGTAAAATTGCTTCAGGGGTTTTCATGGGAAGTGATTCACAAATTAAATTTGAGAAAGAAAAAACTGAGGCGGTTTTATGTTTTACCCAGAGTAGACCTAATGAAATTAACTGAACTTTATTATTTTCAATGAATCTACTGAGAGTAAAACTTCATTCAGTGCCAACCTTGGACTACTCTGGTGCTGCCATTGATGATTGCTCAGAAACTTCAATTAGGATGAAATATGGTAGATAGAATGCTAATTGGTTAATGTTGTTAATCTTAAAATAACAGCTCTGGTTCCCTATCCATTTCTGAAACCATTAATGAATGGTTTGAGATAGGTACTTTACAACTACCTTCCAAATTAGCTGGCCTTGTAGTATTTCAGGACCACCTGAGGTGTTCTTCCTACACATCTTCTCCAGACTGACCCTATGAGTCAAACCTCAATGGCTAACTAATTTCATTTCACTCTGATCGACTCCAATCAGCATAAAGGGTGAAAAGACTTCTCTAAAGACCTTTTTTTTGTTGTTGTTGATTGGATGGCTCGAAGATACTGGAGGCATGGAAGAACTTGCTAGGACCCTGCTGCAGAAATAGTTATGGGTCTTTGATACTAGCCCCAAACCAGGAGCACCACACCTCTGCTCCAGATGCTTCACCCCAGCTGTCATTCCAGAGCTGTGCTTTCTTTACATGCACAGTTCTCCCCAGCTGGAAGCGTAGCGCTTCATTTATATGTCTATACCTAATTATATGTCGTTCCAGAAAGACATCTACTTCTGCTTCATTGACTATGCAAAAGCCTTTGACTGTGTCGACCACAGCAAACTATGGCAAGTTCTTAAAGAAATGGGAGTGCCTGATCACCTCATCTGTCTCCTGAGAAATCTCTATGTGGGACAAGAAGCTACAGTTAGAACTGGATATGGAACAACTGATTGGTTCAAAATTGGGAAATGAGTACGACAAGGCTGTATATTGTCTCCCTGCTTATTTAACTTATATGCAGAATTCATCATGCGAAAGGCTGGGCTGGATGAATCCCTAGCCGGAATTAAGACTGCCAGAAGAAATATCAACAACCTCGGATATGCAGATGACACAACCTTGATGGCAGAAAGTGAAGAGGAATTAAAGAACCTTTTAATGAGGGTGAAAGAGGAGAGTGCAAAATATGGTTTGAAGCTCAACATCAAAAAAACGAAGATCATGGCCACTGGTCCCATCACCTCCAGGCAAATAGAAGGGGAAGAAATGGAGGCAGTGAGAGATTTTACTTTCTTGGGCTCCATGATCACTGCAGATGGTGACAGCAGCCACAAAATTAAAAGACGCCTGCTTCTTGGGAGAAAAGCAATGACAAACCTAGACAGCATCTTAAAAAGCAGATACATCACCTTGCCAACAAAGGTCCGTATAGTTAAGAACTCAAGACTGAGGAGGAAAAAACACCTGCCAAACAAAAGGATTCAAAAGAAGTGAAGGCTGAGACACTGCATAAGAGAGAAAGACCTGTTAAAAAGAAATTCAAACTGACCAAGGTGAAAACAGGACTATTTGGGACATATAGATTCATGAAACAGCGTTGGAATACTGGGTATAAGCGAACAGGTCCAACTGAAAGAATCACTGCCAGCACTGAGAAAATAAGTCACCGATCCTGGGAGTTAAGCATGAGAGATTTTCAAAGAAATCAGCTGAAAGGAACTGTGAGAGACTTGCGCGCCTCGGACGTGAGATCGCCAGGCTAAAAAGATGGACTAAATGTACTTTGGTTAAGGATTGAAACCGGGGGGAGAAGGGTGGGACTTAACAGTCCGAAGGGGATCTTTTCTCTTCTTTTTTTTTCTTTTCTTCTTTTTAATTTTTATAGAACAAAGACTAGTATTATAAGAATGGGGAATCCGTGGGAGGGAAATGGTGGCAAATTTAGGAAAGGTATTTTCTTTCTTTTTTTAGATCCATGTTTATATTTCTGTCTATTCTTTCATTTTTATATAGAGGATTAAGGGATATATGTTAATGAAACGTCAAAAGCATAATAAAGTATAATTTTACAACTAAAATGTCAAAGCACAAACAAAGTATAGATTTTATAACTAAAATGAATTTAATTAAATTAGGGATAAGTAACTTTAACAAAATAAGGTACAGGATGTTCAGGGGAAAAACTTGCTAGAATAAATAAATTGGAGTTGGGAAACAATAGGAGGAGACGTGGGGAAGTCCTGAAAAGAAGCTATTGAAAATAAGTGTGAAGAGGAGAATCTTTTTTCTTTTTTACTTTTTCTTTCTGCTGGTGTACTGCATGTTTATTTGATATATTTGACGTAACCTTTTTGGAAAACCAATAAAGATTATTAAAAAAATAAAAAAAACAAAGGTCCGTATAGTTAAAGCTATGGTTTTCCCAGTAGTGATGTATGGAAGTGAGAGCTGGACCATAAAGAAGCCTGATCACCAAAGAATTGATGGTTTTGAATTATGGTGCTGGAGGAGACTCTTGAGAGTCCCATGGACTTCAAGAAGATCAAACCTCTCCTTTCTGAAGGAAATCAGCCCTGAGTGCTCACTGGAAGGACAGATCGTGAAGCTGAGGCTCCAGTACTTTGGCCACCTCATGACTGAACAACAACAAATTATATGTCTGTGGATCACACCAAAATCCATGGAACTTAGTTCTGAGTAAATATTGTTAAGGTCAGACAAGAAGGCTGATTTTTGCATTAATGGTTTGGGTTGCTATTTATTGTTCATCAAAAAAGCTAGATTGTCAAGCCAGTAAAAGATGCTGCTATTTTATTTGTATGCCTATATTTATCCACTGTATGTTGACTAAACAAGCTGTAAGGTTTTATGAATTGCACTTTTCTTGTGGTTCAAGGGATATACAAAGCAATATTTTCTAATTTAATGGAGTAATCTGTGACACTGTTTATTACCCAGGTTCTCCTTAGGTAATCTATACTATATTTGCAAATAAAAGAAGAAGAAGAAGAAGAAGAGGAGGAGGAGGAGGAGGAGGGGATATAGACTGGCACTTGTAATGTATTTCAATATACTCTTTTATTTCTATGCTGTCAAGCTGCAAAATGGTTTCTTCTTCTGCCAGTGCTGAAGCATAATTTCTCCAACTTGTAGCATGGGATCCCTTATGCTCCTCTCTCCACAAAAGGCCTTGACTGTTTTGAAGAACTGGAGATGCTATTACAGTGGTACCTCGGGTTACAGACGCTTCAGGTTACAGACTCCGCTAACCCAGAAATAGTACCTCGGGTTAAGAACTTTGCTTCAGGATGAGAACAGAAATTGCGAAGCAGTGGGAGGCCCCATTAGCTAAAGTGGTGCTTTAGGTTAAGGACAGTTTCAGGTTAAGAACAGACCTCCAGAATGAATTAAGTTCTTAACCCAAGGTACCACTGTATTGTCATTTAGTTACTTAGGTCCTTTTGTTAAGAGTTCTTTATATTTTTGGCTGCCTGGTTTGTATTTACAGCCAGATGTGGCAGTATGTATATTCATGGTGCATGAGCCCTTGCGGTCCAGGGATCTGACATCAGTTCTTCTAAGCAGTTTAGAGACCAGAGGCCAGGCCTAAGTGGCAGGGAGTGTTGGTTTCTGCTTTCTTCTCTGTGCAGTGAAGTGCTTGTCACGAGACAGGTTGTTTACATTCCACAGAGTCTGTACTGTTGGAGGTTTTCTCACGGGAACGGGAGACTGGATATGACGTACACTGGTTTCCTGTTTTTCACTGTTCTTTGCAGTTTCAGTTTGTGATTCTCTCCGTGCCTTAGAGGAGAGATGACGCTTTCTCTGCTCCGGCAGAGGGAAAATGTTTTTCTGTAACTTACCAGCTTTGAACTGTAAATAAAGTAGTATAGAGCATGTTGGCACATACTTCTCATCATTCCGCTGTGCACTGGACACTGCTTATCCCCAACATTTGGTTCCGGGCCCAGAAAAACGCAGTGTTTTGAGAATGGACTTCAGAAGTCGGGCTCCTGGCAAAGGAACAAAGGAGCAAAGAGACGAAGTGCCGGCAAAGCATCGGAAAGCAGAGGCACGGATCGCAAGGTATCTGCTCTGCGCGTCAAAATGATTGATGAAGGTATGTGCTACTGCTCCGGGCAGCCTGCCAGCTTCTAATTAATGGCTTTATGGCTGGACTTTGAACTTTTAATAGCCGGTTTTTTTTGCCGTGGCACAGGCAAAAGGCTAAAAGAAAACAATTTCCTATGCTGGGGAAATCAAAAGTAACATTTACAAGTGCTGTTGGAGTACAGCAGCTGCAGATGTGACGCAGCAAGAATTAAGGCAGCATAGAGAAAGCACTTGGGGACTTTCGCTTTTGAACTTGCTTTTGGAATGCAGTTTGAAGCGGCTGCAGATAAGCAAATGCAAATAAACAGAAGAGCGGCACAGGCTCATAGGCAGAGGCTGTTTTGATTTTGCTTTTGGATTGAAGCAGCTGTACACAAACGCAGCATGTATAAAGCAGTCTGATTTAAAGCAGCAGAGATGATGCAGGAGGCAAATGCCAGAGTCATGATGGCTAGCTGCAGAAGGCTGGATGAGGCAAGTGGGGAATTTCATACCACTGATCAGCCAAATGCTCAACTCACAGTAGCTTGTGATACTGCCATGATTCAGAATGAAGCAGATCGGCGGGGTGATAGCTGCATGGGAAATGGGGAGACTTCACAGACGTCATCCCATAGTGCAGTGGAACCACCAGATGGCGCCAAAGCTTTGAAGGCAGTGAAATGCTACTCGTGTGGACGTCTAGGCCATATGAAGAGGGAATGCAAATATCCCAAGGCCAAGACAGAGCAGCGCAGCGGAAGCTCATCGCGTGGAAAAGGCCAGAGCAAAGGCAAAGGTCCGGTGTCCAGGACAACGCAGCACAAGGCAATGGTCTCACGCTACGCTCCAAAGGTTACAAAGGTTGCAGAGGTTGCAGAGGTCAAGAAGACGTCTAGATCATTCTTCGTTGTTGATTCAGCTGCAACGCATCACATGTGCAACGATAAGCGACTGTTCGTGTCTTTTACACCGCAGGAAGGTGCAATTCACCAGGCGGATGACCACACAATCCCCAGTAAAGGCTACGGAACTGTTGTTCTTCACAGTTTGGACTTATCGATACAGGATGTTCTTTATGTGCCAGATGCCAAGCATAATCTGCTCAGCGTTGGACAGCTGATTGAGAAGAAGATTGACGTTTCCTTTAAGTACAATAGATGCATCATCACAAAGAAAAATTATTATCAATTGTATGCTGAATTTGTTGGTCGTTTGTTTCTTTTGTATTATGATGATGTTGTGCAGGATGACACTTGTTGCATTGCAGGTTCTAACAAAAGTTTGCATGCAGAATGTATTCATGATTTTCACAGGAAATTTGGTCATTTGCATTTTGAGGCAGTATCTAAAATGCCTGCCTTGGTTGAAGGTATGACTATTAAACCCTGCAGGTACCACATGAAGTGCAAAGCATGCGCAGCAAACAAGGTAAAAATGGCTGCGAAAGGTAAGGTGTCTAGTAGGCAAGCTACAGAACCATACCAAATTATTCATGCTGATTTGGTTGGACCACTAGCGCCCTCTTTGGGTGGAAATAGGTACTTCATGGTTCTTATTGATGCATTTTCCAGGTATATTTTTGTGTACAATCTCAAGCAGAAATCAGAGGCTTTTCCTAGGTTCAAGGAATTCTGTGCTTGGTTGGGAAATGTGCATGGTAAGAAGATAAAGATTCTTTTCACTGACCGGGCGGGAGAATTCACTTCTCAGAAGTTTGAAGCTTTTCTGGCTGAGAAAGGAATTCAACACGATTTGTCTAGTCCTCGCTCGCCATGGCAGAATGGACTTGCGGAACGAGCAAATCAAACATTGCTTCAAGGGTTAAAAACCTTGCTGCATGATGCAAATCTTCCAGAGAGTTATTGGGCCGAAGCTCTCTCATGTTTCACTTACAGTTATAATCGCAGGTTATCTTCAGCGATTGGTTGTACCCCCTATGAGAAGATGTTTGGCAAGAAGCCATACATCAAACACATGAAAATTTTTGGTTCTGACATGTGGGTTCACTCACCACAAAACTCCAAGTTAGACAAGCGTGGATTGCATGGTATCTTTCTAGGTTATCAGAAAGGGTCTTACAGAATAATGATGACTGACTCAAAGGAAATAAAGCTCACAAGAAGTGTTGAGTACAATGCCAAGTGGGGGGAGAATGTGGGAATTTTCCAATGTTATCCTGATGACAGTGATGAGACTGAGGATAGTCAAAAGCAACCACAACAACCCACACCCACTGATGAAGGTTCTGATTCTGAGTCTGAAACTGAATCAGATGATTCAGAGGATTTCAAGAGTGCGAAAGCCTCTATGCGACCCTCTGAAAGCTCTGATCAAGAATTGGAGGAACCATTGTTCACAATAGGTCACTTTTCTCCTAAAAAGGAAGAGGAGAATGTTGAAGACTTAAGGCTAATTCGCAGGTCACAGAGAGCCACAAAAGGCAGACCTCCAAAGAGATTTGCTGATGAGTTTGCTAACATAGCAGTAAAAGCTGCTAAAAGCTCCAAGAAGGTATTTGAACCTTCAAGTTTCCAAGAAATCCAGGATTTGGAATCAAAGGAAGCTGAGCCATGGTTAAATGCCATGAAGGCTGAGCTTGATTCCTTGGAAAGGAACAAAACATGGGACCTTGTTCCAGTAGTTCCAGGAATGAAACTGCTTGGAAGCAAATGGGTCTTCAAAGCGAAGACTGATCAAAATGGCAAGATAGTCAGACACAAAGCCAGATTGGTAGCCAGAGGTTTTGCACAGGTACCAGGTGAAGACTATCACGAGACCTACTCACCCACAGTGAGGTATGAGAGCATTAGGCTTATGCTCAAGCTAGCTGCAGAAGAAAATCTACACATTAGTCACCATGATGTGAATACAGCTTTTCTGTACGGATCTCTAAATGAATCACTTTATATGCTTCCACCTGATGGCGTACAGGTAAAACAGGGATTTGTTTGTGCTCTGAAAAAGTCCCTTTATGGTCTCAAACAAAGTGCACGGTGTTGGCACACAAAACTCACTGAAGTATTGTTTTCTCTAGGTTTTCAGCAAGGGAAAGCTGATCCATGTGTATTTGTCAAAGAGGAGGGGCAAGAGAAACTGTATTGTTTGTTTTATGTTGATGATCTTTTATTCTTTTGGAAAGATGTCACAATGTACAATAACGCCCTAGCTCAACTGAAAGAGCACTTTGACATGAAAGATCTTGGTGAGGTAAACAACTACCTATCTCTGGAAATAGAGAGAGATCAAGATGGTAACATTCTAGTACACCAGTCACGGAAAATTGCTGATGTGTTAAGCAAACTAAACCTGATGGATGCTAACCCTGTGGACACACCGATGATAACAGGTTATCAGGTAGATGACACTGAAGAAGCATTTTCTGACACTACACTGTACAGAAGTGTGCTAGGCAAGCTAAACTTCATTGCCAGATGTTCAAGACCAGACATTGCTGTTAGCTGTAATTTGCTAAGCAGACAAGTCAACAATCCTACTGTTAAGGATTGGAAAGCTCTGAAACGCATAGCGCGGTATTTGAAAGGCACTATGCATTACAGACTGAGATTTAACAATCAGAAGTCTGGTGGTCTTGAGATATTTGCAGATGCAAGTTTTGGAAGTGACACTACAGACAGGAAAAGTACGTCTGGAGTTTGCTATAAGTACAATCAGAGTCTATTTGATTGGTCATGCAAGAAGCAAACAACAGTTAGCTTAAGTACTTGTGAAGCTGAACTGAATGCACTGTCTTATTCACTTAAGGATTGTGAATGGTTGTTACAATTGTGCAAAGACATGAAAATTCCTGTCAAATGTCCAATCCAGGTTTACCAGGACAACAAAGCATGTTTGGCTTTGCTGAATTCTGAAGGTTGTAAGCAAAGCACGAAGCACTTGCAATTGAAGTTGCAACATGCTAGGGAACGTATTCAGAAGGGACTCGTAAAGGTGTCCTATATGCCAGGTAATGAAATTCCTGCTGATGTATTGTCCAAGATTGTATCGAAGGATCAACACTGTACCTATGTGCAGAAGTTGGGTTTGTACTGATATTGTACGAACACGCTGCCCAGAGATGTTCACAGAAAGGGGGAGGATGTTGGTTTCTGCTTTCTTCTCTGTGCAGCGAAGTGCTTGTCACGAGACAGGTTGTTTACATTCCACAGAGTCTGTACTGTTGGAGGTTTTCTCACGGGAACGGGAGACTGGATATGACGTACACTGGTTTCCTGTTTTTCACTGTTCTTTGCAGTTTCAGTTTGTGATTCTCTCCGTGCCTTAGAGGAGAGATGACGCTTTCTCTGCTCCGGCAGAGGGAAAATGTTTTTCTGTAACTTACCAGCTTTGAACTGTAAATAAAGTAGTATAGAGCATGTTGGCACATACTTCTCATCATTCCGCTGTGCACTGGACACTGCTTATCCCCAACAGGGAGGGGTAGGACCACACATCTGGCTGGCTTTCCATCCGTGGCATCACTGTGTTTATGAATAGGGGGCGGTAGTGAGGAGGTCAATGTATTCCTCTGCTGCACCTTGCAGATCTTGCTGCTGCCTCGCCCCAGCCAATATGTGCAACAATGCAGCTGACAAGAGGCCAAGTGCATGGCAGTGCCCCTCCTTGTAGGCTACCCTTGCCAGAGGCCTAATTCATGTATGTTGTGGATCCCGTAATCTTATCAACAGTGCTGGTTCCCACTGCTCCTGGGAGGCTAATGTGCCTGGTGCTTGTCTCTCCCTCCTGCTGCCGGTCAGGCATGACAACCTCTTGGCTCTCCTGCCAATGTGTAGAAAATGCCAGCATCAATATTGGGCAATGCCAGCATCAATATCGGAGAGCCAGTGTGGTGTAGTGGTTAAGAGCGGTAGTCTCGTAATCTGGGGAACCGGGTTCGCGTCTCTGCTCCTCCACATGGAGCTGCTGGGTGACCTTGGGCCAGTCACACTTCTCTGAAGTCTCTCAGCCCCACTCACCTCACAGAGTGTTTGTTGTGGGGGAGGAAGGGAAAGAGAATGTTAGCCGCTTTGAGACTCCTGAAGGGGAGTGAAAGGAGGGATATCAAATCCAAACTCTTCTTCTTCCGAATAAACTCTGTTTAGTTTAAACTAGAAAGTGAATGCTTCCGCAGTCACTTCTTTGCAGCCATACCAGAGGATGGGAGAGAGAGCGCTCAAGCAAGCTTGTTCACATAATGCTAGATGTTTAACATTATGTCCAAATCAGGCTATTTTGCATCTCACTGATTCAACATCTTGTAAACACTGAGACTGGCCTATGTACTAGCCCTGTATCATAAGGAATTAAGTCGCACTGAACCGGGATTTAATTCTTCTTAAATTTTTGTTTCTCCTTTTCAAAAAACGAGAGTATTATTTTTATACAGTGGTTTTTGGTCAGCTTTCCAGGTTCTTTGAAGGAAAGCAAGGGATCCTCGGTCAGATCATTAATAGTGGACGAGATTGGAAGGTCCACCACTTTTTCTTAGTCCCTGAGACCGTACTGCATTTCACTAAATTATGCTTACACAGTAGACTGAATCACCTGTAGTGTTGGTTATACAACATGTTTATATTATTGTACAGACCCTATGCTGTACCAGGTTGTGGTGGTCAGTCAATATAGATAACTGTGTTGCCATCCCAGATACTCCTGAAACAGGTGGCTGGCCTTGAGACTTCACCAAGGACTATTTCGAGGTAAATAACAGACTGCCAGCATATACCGGCATAGACTGATACATAGTTAACTCAGCGGGGGGTGGGGGGGTGGAGAGATAGATAGATGATAGATATAGATGATGATGATGATAGATAGATGATAGATAGATAGATAGATAGATAGATGATAGATAGATAGATAGATAGATAGATAGATAGATAGATAGATGATAGATAGATAGATGATAGATAGATAGATAGATGATAGATAGATAGATAGATGATAGATAGATAGATGATAGATGGATAGATAGATGATGATGATGATGATAGATAGATGATAGAGATAGATGATAGATAGATAGATAGATAGATAGATAGATGATAGATAGATAGATAGATAGATAGATAGATAGATGATAGATATAGATAGATTAGATAGATGATATAGATAGATGATGATGATGATGATAGATGATAGATAGATAGATAGATAGATAGATAGATAGATAGATAGATAGTAGATAGATAGATAGATAGATGATGATAGATAGATAGATAGATGATAGATAGATGATAGATAGATAGATAGATAGATGATAGATAGATGATAGATAGATGATAGATAGATAGATGATAGATAGTAGATAGATAGATAGATAGATAGATAGATAGATAGATAGATGATAGATAGATAGATAGATAGATGATTGATAGATAGATAGATAGATAGATAGATAGATGATAGATAGATAGATGATAGATAGATATAGATAGATAAAGCAACAGAAGAAGAAACATGACTGACTATTAAGAGATTCAGGTAGACTGAGCACAGAAGGAGGAAGTGCATCAAAACATACTAACTCCTCAATATCACAATGGTTTTCCATATATTTCCAATACACAGTTACTTTGAGTTTAGAATTAGAGAAACAACCACCGGTGCAACCAGTTGTACTTCTTTACTAGTTGACTACCTCAAATCAAGGTTCTTCAAAGTACTTCTAAGCATCTTTTTGTAGGTGGCGATGATAAGCAGTTCCTGACTTATCCAGAATTGCTGTGTTCTTATGTGTAAGTGCGTCAATAATATTCTCCCTGGAATATTTTTCATGGACATCGAGTAAGAGAGTAGGCAAAATGAATTTTCTGTTTCAAAATCTTCAGTGTTGTCACAATTGTGGATGCTAGTATACATAGTTATGTTTTACAGACATATATAACATAATTTAGTATCAAACAAAACTAGAATGTACAATAAATCATTGTACAAAGCATAAACTTGGGGACAACTGTAATGAGAATTGGTAATTACAACAAGATGAGCTGTGGGGTTGCATTTCTCTATCTTAAATTCTTGACATTCCTGTCTCAAATCATCATGTCACGTTCAGCACCGTCACATTGGCTTAGAACATGAGACAGCAAACATGACACAAAATGTCACAATAACCAAAATGATCTGTCAGCAAGTGGGGGGGGGAGTAGAGTAACCTCTTCCCTTCCACATTAGTACATTCATTATCAGAAGAACTGTTTGACCCAATTTTCCCCCCATTTCCCATTTGTTTTAAATTGAGTGGTAGGCTGCCTGCTCCTCCCATAAGTACCCTGCTTAAAAGTAAAAGAAAAAAAGATGAGCAACCATAATACCTTTACCAATCCATCAGGCCAAGGGGCCATAAAATGCAACTTTCTGTTTCTTATGGAAGCCCACCAGATGCTTCTCAAAATCATAGTCCTTATAATTTGTCACCAGAGTAGTCGTTATTCAGAGGAATACTGCCTGCACAAGGATGTTCCATTTTGCTATCACAGTTCACTGTTGATATTGTTATTGGGCAGTAGTCAACGAAGTTTTACTCAGAGTAGATAGTAATGAAAATGCTGAAGTTAGGTCCATAATTTTAATGGTTCTACTTTGAGTAAAACTTCATTGAACTCTATGATGATGATGGCAATTTTAAAAAATCTGACCTGCCCTTTACCATAAGGTCCCAAGGCAGGTTACAAGATCATGAAAACCCCATATTAAAATCAGTAAAAACAATTTAAAATCAGAAGAACAGGGTGGGTCCTAAACATGTATCTATTCCCAGTGCTTTTTTCTAAAAAAAAATTTAGGGGTATTCTCATTTTTCTACCCATATTGAAATACTGCCCCTCAATGAGACCAAACTTAGATTCACAAAATGTTTAGGGGTATGCGTACCCCTGCGTCCCCCCCAGAAAAAAACCCCACTGTCTATTCCTATCTATATCAGGTATCAAAGGCCAGGGTAAAGTGATGTGTCTTCCTCTCTTATTTTCCACAATTGGTGTGTCATCCATTTTGATAGTGCCTCCATCCAAATTATGATGGAAGAAGAAGAGGAGTTTGGATTTGATATCCCACTTTATCACTACCCGAAGGAGTCTCAAAGTGGCTAACAATCTCCTTTCCCTTCCTCCCCCACAAAAAACACTCTGTGAGGTGAGTGAGGCTGAGAGACTTCAGAGAAGTGTGACTAGCCCAAGGTCACCCAGCAGCTGCATGTGCAGGAGCAGGGAAGCAAACCCAGTTCCCCAGATTACGAGACTACCGCTCTTAACCACTACACCACACAGAAGGCTCCTGTTGGTCCCTGATTCAGACACTGGCAGCCCTAACCATTTAACATTAACAATTCCATAGCATCGAGTGCTTTCAAGACCATTCACCACGGAATCTATGGAGTCCAGTTTATTTTTTTTTAAAAATCACATGGAAAGACCCTAATAGAGCAAACAGAATATGACTGAAACAGCCCAATGCACAGCCAAATCCAGCATCTTGGGTTTGAGCCAATTACGTTCCGCTGAGGTCAATGAAACTAAATCAACTCAGAGCTGAGTATTTTAGCGTTGCTGGCTTGTGAAGTGGTCTGCCTACATCATAAACCAGCCTCTCTCTCTCTCTCTTTTTTTTTAAAGGATTCATTAGAGGTGGCTGAAGCTCAGGCATAGCATCTGTTTATCCAAAGCCTCGCAACTGTATCCAATTTGTAGATGGGAAGTTAAGCAACCTGGCCAGGCTAACAATGCGAATCTCTCTGTTCGCATTAAAATGCTGGACATTGCTCGTCCCTTTGCCGCTAGTCCTCTTCTCTGTTTTGAATAATGACAACAATAATATTAAAAAGAAGCATGCTGTAAAATAAACCAGAACACTCTCTGTAAAGACAAATGAAAGAGCCAGATGCTTGATGCAAAATGTAAAACTTGTCAGGAAGAGCAATCGAAAAGTGTGTGTACATATATGTGTGGCTGCAGTTAATCTATTTATATGAGAGGGTGCACAGCCTCTTATATAAATTATAAAAGGTGATACAGTGGACTAAAGCTGCTTTCAATTTGCAGGGACCACTTGCATGTCAACTGGGAGTCTCTCCCCCTGTTTTTCATTATTAGACGAACCAATTAAATCACTCACAGACAGTGCTGCGTACTCTGAACACACAATTTCTAGCTAAAATTCTTATCTGCCTTGATCTTGCCCTAACTCAGCAGAGTGGCTTCACTTTAAAAAAGAGAGAGAGAGAATTTTGCACGGTAAACTGGCACGTTGAAATGCTTGACATGAGAATTCTCAAACGGTCTTAACTAGATTTTGGCATTTAATAAGCCGTAAACTGCAGAAGCTATTTGCAGATGAAGTCTCATTTTTGTCCATCAGCAGGGGGCTGGGAGCATAATTAATTGAGTGAAAGTTAAAAGACGGACAGCATGGTTACATTTATGCAAATACCGCAGTAGCACATCTAACAGAAGAGGAAAAATAGCTCGTAACTGATTGGTTTGGGTTTGGCCCAAAATCCACAGGGCCCATTTAACCATAGCAGATTGTGCATGCAACAATTAAGTTCTATAGCGTGTGTTCTTTTTCTATTTTTTACTCATTGTTATTAAAACATTCTTGCCTGCGAGATAAGAAATACCAAGAAAAAAAGTGCATTCTCCAAGCAATCAAATGTTTAAGTCCAATGAGACAATTCTATTTCTGTTTGGGGTTGTTGTTTTTTAAAGTCTACTTACTGATTATGAATGTTAAAATAAGCTAGCAAAACAAAAAATAGATGATGCCTGTGCCTTCGACCATATGCTGGTCTCTGCTGTTTGTTTCTTTTATTCATATCCCAGGCATATGCATCCTGGTACACCAAAAGGTTCTGTTTAATTAGTTAGCTAAAACTAGAGATCAGGACAGATGCTGGAGGTATTAACCTGGGCCCTGCTCAGAGTGATCAGAAGATGTGCTTCTCCTTTATAGTTTTAAAGTCTCACTGTTGCCACAAGTACCTCAGTGTGACCTGTAAGAGAACAGGGAAAGCTGCAAGAAAGTTATGATGTGAAAATACATACCCATATGCTATACTTGTGCATATTTCATTTCCTTGGCTATCACCAAGAAGGAGAGGGAGAAAGGTTGTTTTCTGCTGCTCCAGAGAAGCGGACACAGAGCAATGGATCCAAACTACAAGAAAGAAGATTCCACCTAAACATTAGGAAGAACTTCCTGACAGTAAGAGCTGTTCGACAATGGAATTTGCTGCCAAGGAGTGTGGTGGAGTCTCCTTCTTTGGAGGTCTTTAAGCAGAGGCTTGACAACCATATGTCAGGAGTGCTCTGATGGTGTTTCCTGCTTGGCAGGGGGTTGGACTCGATGGCCCTTGTGGTCTCTTCCAACTCTATGATTCTATGACCATCACAGGGATCTTGACTGCAGATTTGGTTTCCTTCCCTGCATTTTTCATTTGCCCATCCACAGTATTAAAAACATACTGTTTAGATCTCTTTTCCATTCAGGGTCCAACAACACCCCATATTGTACATGAGAGACAGTGCTATGTTTTTTTAGCAGCAGGAGTAGGAGCTATAGGCCCTATCTGCATTATGTATTGAAAGCAATATCATACCACTTTAAACAGCCACGCCTTCTCACAAATTTGATTGATTGATTGATTGATTGATAAACCACTGTGGAAATGGTAGCTCTGTGAGAGGAAAACAACTCTTAGTACCTTTATCAAGCTACAGTCCCCATGTTATTCTGGAAGGAGCTGGGATTTTTTTAAAGTGGAATGATACTGCTTTAAATATAGTGCCATAGCAATAACGATTAGGTTAGCTCCATGAGTGTAAATGGCGCTTAAGAGAGGAACACAGACAGATCCCTTTCCCAAGGGCAGAAAATGCAATCTAGATTTCAGTCGTGGGGGAGATACGAAAACATAATAAAACAAAAACAAAACAATAACCCTCACTCCCCCACAAACACATTCAAAAGGCCATAGAATACAGTCATATCAATTGCTTTTGAAATGCAAACCAAACCAAGTAAATATTGTTCAGCTGCCTGTTAAGCCTTGGCTTTTAAACTTCTGCTAGAAACATCAGTGGAATTTCTGGAGGTCGTGGTTCTGTTAAGTTTGCAACTCTTTGATTTGGCAAGCTCAGGAAACAGCAGTGTGGCATGCATATAAAAAGGAAGCTCCAGCCAAGGTGCTTGCCAAAACAGCTCTATCAAGGTGGATTATGTAAAACTATATGCAGAGTGTCATAATAAGCGGTGTTAAAATGTTACCCTTCTGTGGATTTGTTTAGGTTCTTTTGTACAGGACACAGTTTCTTAGTAGAAGAATGTATGTTATGAAGGAAGTACTAAATACTTTATTACAGCACATAAAAAGAAAGAATTTAAATCTCGATAGAAAAACTATTTTTAGACAATGTATCCCCCATACACACACACACACACACACACAAAATAATAATAATGAATTGGTGGTCAACAGAGCAAACAGCAAATTAGCAGGTGGGGATTGTTATGCAAAGTCTCAGGTATGTTTCTAGATACAGGAACTTTGCACGCATTGCTGCATACTTTGCATACCCAACTCTACCTCTCTTTTAAGTAGACCCTACCTGCCTGTAGACTGTCTCACCAGAGAGGTGCATGTTCTGGTTATCTCCTGCTTGGACTACTGCAATGCGCTCTACGTGGGGCTACCTTTGAAAGTGACCCGGAAACTACAACTAATCCAGAATGCGTCAGCTAGACTGGTGACTGAGAGTGGCCACCAAGACCATATAACACCAATCCTGAAAGACCTACATTGGCTCCCAGTACATTTCTGAGCACAATTCAAAGTGTAGGTGCTGACTTTTAAAGCCCTAAACTACCTTGGCCCAGTATACCTGAAGGAGCATCTCCACCCTCATCGTTCAGCCCGGACACTAAGGTCCAGCTCCAAGGGCCTTCTGGCAGTTCCCTCACTGTGAGAAGTGAGGTTACAGGGAACCAGGCAGAGGGCCTTCTCAGTAGTGGTGCCCGCCCTGTGGAACGCCCTCCCATCAGATGTCAAAGAAATAAACAACTATCTGACTTTTAAAAGGCATCTCAAGGGAGTCCTGTTTAGGGAAGTTTTTAATGTTTGATGTTTTATTGCTTTATCATTATTATTGATAATATTCTGTTGGCAGCCACCCTGAGTGGTGGAGTATAAATTGTTGTTGTTGTTGTTGTTATCATTATTGTAAGTCATGATGATAGAAGGGACTCAGTTAACTCCATACCCATGCATTCACCTGTTGTTGTTTAGTCGTTTAGTTGTGTCCATCTCTTCGTGACCCCATGGACCAGAGCACGCCAGGCACTCCTGTCTTCCACTGCCTCCTGCAGTTTGATCAGAATCATGCTGGTAGCTTCTATAACACTGTCCAACCATCTTGTCCTCTGTCATCCCCTTCTCCTTGTGCCCTCAATCTTTCCCAACATCAGGGTCTTTTCCAAGGAGTCTTCTCTTCTCATGAGGTGGCCAAAGTATTGGAGCCTCAGCTTCAGGATCTGTCCTTCCAGTGAGCACTCAGGGCTGATTTCCTTCAGAATGGATAGATTTGATCTTCTTGCAGTCCATGGGACTCTCAAGAGTCTCCTCCAGCACCATAATTCAAAAATGCATTCACCTGCACATGTGTAAATATCTCAAGCCAAGACTCACAACCACAGCATGTACTCTTGTAGGCTGCTACTAGCAGCTTCCATCCACATGCCAAGCTTGACTAGCCTTGCTTGCTTTCACTTGCAGCAGGTCTTAGAGTTTCCATTTCCACAGCAACTGTGGTGATGTGCTTTTAAATGTATATGCCCAATATCTGAAACTCATGCTGGCAACAGCACAAGGAGCAGAGGAAGACTTAGGGACCAAAAGAGGTTTGTGGTCAGATTGCCCAATGTCCTTCAGTTTGCTTAACATAAGCTATTTGGGGAGGGGGTTTGAATTGAGGCCTTGGTGCTCAGGATGCATTAAGCCTCTAGCCTAACTGGAAGTGGTTCTCTGAGGTCTCAGGAAGAGGTTGTCCACATCACCTGATACTTTTCACCGGCAATGCCATGAACTAAAACTGAGACATTCTGCCTGCCTAGCTAAAAAAGGGGTGGGGAAAGTTAAACACCATGGTGACCTTGATCCAGCCCTCCTCCTACAACTGCATTTGAGCAAAGATAAAGGCATCAGGAGATCTAATCATAAGTCTTGAGAGCTAATGCAGTGAAATGGTCAACATGTTCAAATTCTAGCTCAGCTATGACGTTCATTGTCTTTTAACCTTACCTGCCTCACAGAGTTGATGGGATGGTGGAAAGGAGTATGGAGAAAACCATGCACACCATGAGCTCCTAAGCTCCTTGGAGGAAGGGCAAAATATAAATATCACATATATATATATACATATACATATACGTTTTACATCTAAATTTGTTCTAAAAGGTGACATCATGGAAACCCTGATCTATCCTAATGCATCTCTGAGCAATTGATGGAGAAAGGAGAGGAAAGGTGCAGCCCAGGTGCAGAAGTGGAGAGCCAAAGCCCAAGAAGCAAAAAATAGTAAATTTACCTACTCTAGAAGTCCCCGGGTGCTAAGAGCACCCCTCTCCTCTTAAGTCACCAGCATTTTAAATGCAGCCTTAACTTTCCATAAATACTGTATTTAAACTGAAATTTAATTACTGTAGTTTATCAGAAGCTATGTGAAGGGTGAATAAAAGGAAAATCTCACACCAGGGAAGCATGATGCACAGCTTGCAGTGAACATGGCAAGCTCCCATGTTTCCAGTCAAATGAGCCAGCCACAGGTGTAGCTAGGAAGAGCAGGTGAACAAAATCAAATGGTATTATGATGGGGAATAAACACCATGCCTTTGCCCATAATGTATTCATCTCCTGGCACATTACAGCATCTGTTGCACAGGAAAAAAAACCGGGCAGTGTTGCTTTTTCTGTTCATTTTAGAGAAAAGCAGTTGGCTTCAGTTGGGCAGCCCAATGGTACCGTTTTTGGAAGCCCTGGGTGGCCTTTTAAAACAATGTGCTCATGTCAAGTGAATGCAGCAGCACAGGAGAAGAGTCACTTCCTGGAGCCACCTGGAGCTAAATGCAGCTTCATTTCCTGGCTAGCATCTGCTCCCTGTTTGTGGTCCGACGTTTACAATGCAATCTTATGCATGTCTGCTGAGAAGCAAGTCCCATTGAGTTCAGTGGGTCTTATTCTAATTGTGCATAGGTTTGCAGCCTTGGTGAAGTCAGATCAGTGGGGAAGGAGTGTGGTGGTTCTGGCACTGATGCATGATTGGCATCAAACTGTTCCCCAATGGGTGTTTGTAGGCTAAATCAAGCTTTGGAGCTTTCTCCACCCCAGTGTCATTTACTCTTAATTAAGGCCTCCAATATTTCAAAAATAAGGTTAGGGACAATCCTGTGCACTTTTTATTCCTCATGCCAACAACATCCATTATGGGATGTGGGTGGCGCTGTGGGTTAAACCACAGAGCCTAGGACTTGCCGATCAGAAGGTCAGTAGTTCGAATCCCCACAACGGAGTGAGCTCCCATTGCTCAGTCCCTGCTCCTGCCAACCTAGCAGTTTGAAAGCACACCAGTGCAAGTAGATAAATAGATACCGCTCCAGCGAGAAGGTAAACGGCATTTCTGTGTGCTGCTCTGGTTCGCAGAAGTAGCTTAGTCATGCTGGCCACATGACCCCGAAGCTGTACGCCGGCTCCCTTGGCCAGTAGAGCGAGATGAGTGCCACAACCCCAGAGTCGGCCACGACTGGACCTAATGGTCAGGGGTCCCTTTACCTTTACCATCCATTATCTTGGTGTCCTTCTCCCACTGAAACACAACCTGCTGAAAGTTCACCTTGGCCTTCTGTAGGTCACATTCATTGACTCTGAAACTCCTCCCTAGCTGTGGCTTCTGAAGCAACATCTTTTAATAAACCGATTCTAACTGTTTTCTTAATAGTTTAGGGCAGCTTAAATGCTTGATCAAGCTTTGTTTTGCAATGGATATGATTGTACTTGTGAAAAAACCGCAGCTCAAACACATACCCCATTTACTCTCTGGATAAACAGTTTTGTTTATCCCTCCCAGGAAGGAAGGCTCCTGGACTTCAATGCACATGTGAACACTAAACATTTTCCAAAAAGCACCCCCAAAGGCAAAGCTGATAGGAAACAGGGACAGCATTTTGTCAGGGATAAACAGGAGCTGCTTGCACGAAATAAGGACAATTCGTCTGTGATTGGTTACTCCCTCTGCCCCCAAATAGGGCCACATCATCATCATCATCCATAAGCTACCAGTTCTCATGATCTGTGTGGGATGAAGCAGAAATGCCTCTTTGCTTGCTGGCCTCTTGGCCATTCACTTGTGTGCTGCTGCTGATTTATAAGATTTCTCACCTGTCCTTCATTGTGAGGTCCCAGGGCGGGTTTGAGGTTGACTCTGTGGCCAGAATACCTCAGTCAGTTGGAGACATAGAGCAGCAGTGCTTACTCTGCCTAAATGCACAGCGGTTGGTTCATTTAGTTGGAAACACGGGAGAAGTGCCATCTTTACTTGCAAGCTGTGTGCCTTGACTCCCTGAAGCGAGTATTTCATCTTTCAGATATGTAAGCAGAGTTGTAGATGTATTTATTTATATTTATCCACCAATGTGAATGCTGCCAGGCCATTTTAGATGCTCTGGTGTATAGCATCTTAAATATTTCCCCTCTCTCTCTCTCTCTTCTGTTTATTTCCCCAACAGAATGAAATGACTTGTATGCTTTTTTTGTAAATACGACTGTCCATGTATTTAAGCATACGATACAATCTGTGCAAGATAATTTTGAACAGAAGGTACTGCACATTTGCAATATGCCACACTAATGCAGGAACCTTCCATTTTCATTCCCTTCATTTTATTTGTGTGTTGGGGGGGCAGGTTTAAAAGGGAAGGAAGGAAGGAAGGAAGGAAGGAAGGAAGGAAGGAAGGAAGGAAGGAAGGAAGGAAGGAAGGAAAGACAGACTTGGATAATATGGAGATACATTTGAGCTGGACAAGAAGATTTGGATCAGGAGGGAGGTTTTAAGTGTGCTTTTGCCAAATCTTTGCCATTTTCTGATATCCCTGTGTAGTGAAAGTAACAACACCACCACAAACTGGGGCAGTTTGTTAACATGACAATACACAATTCTCCCTTGATGTGTCCCTGATTAAAAAAACAACAACCCACCCCCTCATAAGCTGCTATTTGCACTGGGGTGGAAGTGCCGGTTCCCTCAGGGCCTCACTCGGAGGGGCCACTGGTCTTTGTGGGGCTGGTTTTCCCCTGCCTCAACTCTGGCATGGTGGGAGGAGGTGCTTCAGCCCCATCTTGCCACAACAACTGCTGAGGACATGCCTGCATGGCCCTATGGCCCATTATGGGGGTGTGAAGTGGCAAAACTTGGGAGCAGATATGAGGGAGAACTTCTTCCCTCTGCTCTGGGATTTCTGCAGCAGTCGGTGCTGGATTTCCTACCCTCCCTTCTTCAATTTTTGTTTACTGGCTGCCTGGTGGTGAGGAGGCATGCCCTTGCTGGACCTTGCTCTTTAGCGCTCAATTGGAGCAAACGTCCATTCAGGTTTTCTGCAGATTACCATTTGTTCCTATTTGACTTTAAAGAGGAGGTTTTTGCAGGGGGCAGAAAAGGGGGTAATTGGACATGGAGCTGTAAAGCACGGACCATGCCTGGGAAAAGCAGAGGAAAAGTAAGTGTGGGTAAGCCCTAAGTTAGAGCCAGCAATTTCAATGGGTCTACTCTGAGTAAAACATTTCATGGAACGGAGGGGGAAAACACTACCCAGGACTACCTTGCAATGATATGTAACCCCAAATTGCACCCACTGAAATTCTAAGGGAATTCTAATGCACTGAGAAAAATGTGGAAAACTTGAAGCCTCCTTTGCAGGGGAAGAAAGGTTATAAGAAATAGGATAGGTTTCAACATAACAAGGAAGGTGCAGCAAGCTTGCTTTCTCCTTTTCTGGAGGGTAGGGCTCAAAACGATGGCTTCAAGTTACAAGTTAAACATCAGGAAGAACTTTATAGCTGTAAGAGCTCTTTGACAGTTGAACGGACTCCCATGAGAGATGGTGGACTCCCCTTCCTTGGAGGTTTTTGAGCAGAGGTTGGATGGCTACCTGTCATGTATGCTTTAGTTGAGATTCCTCCATGGCAGGGCTTTAGAGTGTTTCCCAACCTTGTGCCTCCAGCTGTTTTTGGACTACAATTCCCATCATCCCTTGCCACTGGTCTTGCTAGTCAGGGATGATGGGAGTTGTAGTTCAAAAACAGCTGGAGGCACAAGGTTGGGAAACACTGGCTAGATGACCCTCTACAATTCTATTTACTACAATGGTACCTTGGGTTAAGTACCAGACCAGAGGTCTGTTTTTAATCTGAAACTGTTATTAACCTGAAGCACCACTTTAGCTAATGGGGCCTCCCCTGCCACCGTGCCACCGCCACACGATTTTTGTTCTCATCCTGAAGCAAAGTTCTTAACCTGAGGTAATATTTCTGGGTTAGCGGAGTCTGTAAACTGAAGCGTCTGTAACCACTGTGCCACTGTATTAGTTTTCCTCCCCTCCTTCCCCCCTGCTGGTTGATGCTTTCCTGGTTTTGTGGTTCATTCCCTGCTCCTGCTTTGAGCCAGGGGTGGAGCCCATCAGAAGCTAAAATGTGTTAGGTTTGGGAAACCCATTTCTGCTTATCTAACAGAACATGGATTTATCCCCCAGCTCATGGACCACCTTAGACAAGTGAGTGGGACCACCACTCAGTCAAATTTCAAAGGAACTTTGTAACCTCATTCTTGAAATCTTTTTTGAAGATGCGCTTCCAAGGAGCACACTGGGAGCGTGCCTTCCCCAAAACACTCTGTAGCTGCGGATTAGCTGGTTGTTGGTTGAAGGCTCTGCAGTGGGAGAAATGCTTCTTTAGAAGGAGTACTTTCCCCTCTGCTGAGAAACAGCTGCAAGAGGTGTTTTGGATACAAACTGCTTTCCTAGAAATAATCTTTCTCAAATACTCCAATTTTAACAGAGCATGTATTTTCCCCTCTCCTCTCCATGGAAAGCAGCTTGTATTTAAAGCACTGGAAGAAGGCCTTTGAATCTAAGTTATTTCCTGCAATCCCCCCAGCATGAGTTTTCATTTGCACTGGCGGCCAGAAAATTAAGAGCTAAATTTGTGGCTCAGCTCTGACTGTTCTCCTCTCTTGATACGGCTTATAACTAACCAAATAAAATTATTACCTGCCTACCACCAGTTCCAAAGGGGAGCTCCCTAGTGCAGCTGATCCCAGCTTGTTGCCAGCGTCTCAGTTGAGCGGGGCTCTCTTCAAGCACCAAAAAACCAAGTTTGCAGTGTTCTTTGAAGCCCCGGCAATCAGCTGATATTCAGAGACTTAAAGCACCTTGCATAGGGCTTTGCAGCCAGTGCTAATCCTCTTACAAATAGTGCCTGCAAACCCCATTTTGGCCCAGTCACGGTTGCAGCTACCCCACACTGCCTGTCATATATGGGCATGGTGAGTGTGGCTTGGCCAAAGGGGGCTGGCAGGTCAAATGAGTAGACATTGGTGAGCCTAATCAGGCATGTGGGCTGGATGTTCCCCACCCCAATGTATAGGATTGGGCTGTTAAATCTTGAGATCCCCTGAAGAGTATAACGGCTCTGAAGCCAATGTGTTCCATGCTTCCCTCTTCCAAGACAAATGCTATTTCCGTCAGGCGAAATGCTAGTAGATTTCAGAAAAGGAAAGGGGGGAAAAGCCTAGGCTGACCTTTATCATGTGCCGCTTGTACGGCAGATTTGGCAAGCCAGCAAACATCATTTTTGGTTTTATGGCAGTGGTGTCTTAAATAGTAAGAGATTTGGAGGAAATGGGGTGGGGAGGAAAAGGAGAGAGGGAGAGAAGGAACAACTGACCCCTGCTCAGCATTTACTTAAGCAGAATTGGCATTAATAGAGTATTCTGTCAAAAATTCAAGTTCAGGAAAATGGATTGCTTTGTCCGTAGCAGCCGCTATCTTAGCAGATTGCACTGTCACCGCTTCATGCAGAGAGCATTGCAACACCATTAGTGGACATAAATAATGCACAAGCTCTTATGTGGTACTCAGCTAAGTGCATGGAAACCTTGGGCTCCCGTTGTCAGAAATTCAATGGATTAGTACCTAGATTTATTTTAAGTCTGTAAAGCACTTTGTTCTTGACAGCGTTCAAAGTAGAAAGAGTGCTATCCTGAATGTGCATCTTAATACTGTCACTCCTGTCTTGTAAGAGCAGATGATATATAGCCTGCAATACAGCTTTTTAATATTTAAAACTTTTCACTCGGCAGATGCAAATGTATAGATATTAATAGAGATCTACAGCTGCTTTATTGATCTGGAAATGCAAAGGGGGGGAGGGGAGCCTGTAAGGTAGGATCTGTTAAAAGAACTGTAGCATTTACAGATTTCTCAAATGTATAATGTTATGCAAATTGCAACCATAATGATTTATTCTCTTTCAATGTGCCCTGATGACAGAATCATCTGAAATATCGCATGCAAATCTCCACCACTGCAGAAATGACACCGGCTTCAGTTCTAAGTCTTGCATTGGTATAATGCCCTTGTATCTTGGCATTTATGCCTTGGTGTATCCATAAGGCTGTGTCTGGCTGACAGCATTACAAAATATATAGCTGAGCCAAAGCCCTCAAGGTCCCCAGTACATTTCTTGTGCAAGCCCAGGTTCTCCATTCATTTCCCTCCTGATTCATGTCCTCTCTAGCAACTCCTTCACGGTGAACACTTCTTTTCTTTCAGATCTGAGCTCAAAACCCACCTTTTCTGTGAAATCCCCAACAAGAAACAAAGAAGACATGTAGATGCATTTGTCAGTGTTCATCCCTTTCTACCTGTTCCTTTGCTTCTGTTACCTTTGGCTGGGTCTAGACATAGCAAAGAAGCCTTTCAGTTTAAGGCATTGCAAATTTAAACAGGGAAAACAGGTCAAGAAAAACGGGACTCCACATCGCCATCTGGTGGCACAATGTTACATCGCATATAAAGGTAAAGGTAAAGGTACCCCTGCCCGTACAGGCCAGTCTTGACAGACTCTGGGGTTGTGCGCCCATCTCACTTAAGAGGCCAGGGGCCAGCGCTGTCCGGAGACACTTACGGGTCACATGGCCAGTGTGACATCGCTGCTCTGGCGAGCCAGAGCTGCACACGGAAACGCCGTTTACCTTCCCGCTGGTAAGCGGTCCCTATTTATCTACTTGCACTCGAGGGTGCTTTCGAACTGCTAGGTTGGCAGGCGCTGGGACCGAGCAGCGGGAGCGCACCCCGCAACAGGGATTCGAACCGCCGACCTTTCGATCAGCAAGTCCTAGGCGCTGAGGCTTTAACCCACAGCGCCACCTGTGTCCCTTACATCGCATATACAACACATGTAAATCGCTTTTTCTTTACCTGTCTATCTGAGTCCTTTGTTTACCCTGTCTCCACTCTCAAACCTACCTCTTACAAACCCCAGATGAGAAAGTAAATCTGTGTCAGGGCCACTTCAGGCCATAGGTGGGGTCTCACGTGACTGACTGCTGCCTCGTAGAAAAGCAAAATCCCACCCCATTACTTATGGGGTGTGTGCTACTTTCATAGTGGGTGTTTTAATTTTATACGGTGTGCATAGTTTTGTGTGTGTGTTTGTATGAAGGAATCTTCCACCACATCCATACCATGGCACATCGATAGAACTTTTACAGTCACGGCTTCTCCAAAAGAACCCTGGGAACTGTAGTTTTCCCTTCACAGCGCTACAATTCACAGCACCCCTAACAAACTAGGTTCCCCAGGTCCTTTGTGGAGGAGAGCTTTAAGTGTATGGTGTGACCCGTTAACTGAAAATTTACAGTCTTGGCAAGTCTACCACATCTCCAGAGCACTATTCCACACCCTCCGACATTTCTCTGATGAAAATAGGGACGTCCCATTCCGTAATGATATTTTTACTATTATTCCCCACACATCTTTCTGGGTTTCCCCAGCCACTATGGGCAGCTTGGCAACATATATAAAAACATAATAAAACAATAAACATTTAAGAAATCTTCCCTGTACAGGATTACCTTCAGATGGCTTGGGAGTTGGATAACTCCTTACCCTCCAACATTTCTCCAGAGAAAACAGGGACATTCTAAGAAAAAGTGGGACATTCTGGGATCAAATCAGAAACCGGGGCAGCTTCATTAAACCAGGGAAGTCCATGGAAAATAGGGACACTTGGAAGGTCTGCTGTTCAGGCACACATATGCACCATGGATTACTACCCGGCTGAAGCCTGTGGTACTAATAATAATAATAATAATAATAATAATAATAATTTATTTATGCCCCGCCCATCTGGCTGGGTTTCCCCAGCCACTCTGGGTGGCTTCCAACTGAATATTAAAAACAATACAGCATATGAAGGAATCCGGAAGAATTTTCACCACTGGAGGCTGCTCACTTCAGACTGCCAGACTCCAACACATGGAAAGGAGTGACCAGGTAAGGTAAAGGAAAGGTAAATTACTGGATGACCCCTGGATGGCTAAGTCCAGTCAAAGGACTTACTCTGGGGTTGCAGCGCTCATCTTGCTTTCAGGCTGAGGGAGACGGTGTTTGTCCACAGAGAGCTTTCCGGGTCATGTGGCCAGCAGGACCAAACCGCTTCTGGTGCAATGGAACCAGGATAGGACAGAAGGGGTGGATCCAGTGACCACAGCCTTGTTCTCCTCCTCCATGTAATGAATGGGGCTTTGTTGTTTATGAGATCCAGACCTCAGTCAGAAGGGAGCTTAACTTGTGCCTCTCAAAATCACTCATCAGAAGGGAAGTGTTAGCTGCCCTGGAAGAAAAGGGGGTGGGGTGGGGTGGCTAATTGCAGGTCCTCTTCCATGCCCCCCCCCCAAAAAAACATGTTTTGACTAGGAGGCTGCTCAGCAAAACTGAATAGCAAGTCTCACGATAACATTTTAATCAAATTACAAAAGCAAACTTATACCTAAACATGCCTCTCTCCAGGAGTGTTGCTGAACATTAAATGGAACCACAATTTTTGTTTTTTAAAAATCAGAACGTTTGATATATGTTCCAGAAATTGTTCTGCCACGGAGCAGCAATCGTTCCATGGGCCTTTTTCTCTCCGCTCCCCCCCCCCTTCCTGGCCTCTGGATGTGCTGGAGAGTTAAGCACGATAATCCCCCATGCGTTTGAGAGGATAACAGCCCCCTTTGTGTAGATTAAAAGCAGTTTTCTATTGACACCGGGGTGGTAATGCAAGAACAGCAATATCTCATGTGAAGGTCAATCTTTCACAATGCCACTAAGACATAAAATCTTCATTTGAAATAATAACAGTTACCTTTTCCCTTTGGCTGCATGCTCCATGAATTTCCACAGAAGTCATTGAACCAGCAGGCAATGAAGTATTCATTACTGAACCCTACAATATCAAAGTCACAATATGTGCATCATTAATGCCCATTGGGAGGGGGGGTGGATTTGAAACATACTAAGGATATATCAAAGTATGCACATGATAACCTTCACAAATAATGTATGTGGCCGTTATCTTCAAACGAGTTAATCTGCAGCACGTAAATTTAAACGGCTGGCGTTCCTAAACACATTTACTTGGAAGTAAGTCTCGTGGATTTCTTTGAGGATTTTGTTTCAAATAGATGTTACAGCATGCATTCTTCTGCACATTACTGAGACTAAGGGGACACTACAGCCTTTCTTTTCATGAGACTGAAGTGTTTGTCCCACTGATTTCAACAGGCCTGGTTCGCACATATTTCACTTGCTTTCTCTAAACTGAGAGGAGTGGGCACCTGTGAACTAGCTCCACTTAAAAGGACCACATTTCGGGCGTTAAGAGTAGTAGGCCAGCAGCACTTAATTTTGCACTCATTATGTATCAATAACTGGCCCTAAGAGCTGGTTATTGCTAATTATTATATAGTTTAACAATGTCATGGTCTCTGACTTTTGGCTTTACATGGGGAAGTTGTTTCTTTAATACACTCTGCACATGTTCTGTTTTTTTATTACAACATCCTTTCCAGGACTTCATTCCTGCCACAGGAAACATTCCGAGTTGAGCCCTTGTTGAAGGCAAGCTTGTAGTAAGGCGCAGCACCAATTCCGTGAATGAAGAGCAAATAATTGTAAGGTGGGGAAAGAACCCCTTTTGTTAAGTTGGCTTACTATAGTTAGAGACCCTGGGCCTCAGTTGTGTTTTGTACTAAAAGAAAACATTAAGTTTATTTAGGAAGAAGTAGTATGCACCTGCACGGGATCAGAAGGTCAGCAGTTCAAATCCCCGTGACGGGATGAGTGCCCTTTGCTCGGTCCCTGCTCCTGCCAACCTAGCAGTTCTAAAGCACGTCAAAGTGCAAGTAGATAAATAGGTACCGCTCCGGGGGGAAGGTAAACAGTGTTTCCATGCACTGTTCTGGTTTGCCAGAAGCGGCTTAGTCATGCTGGCCACATGACTCGGAAGCTGTACACCAGCTCCCTCGGCCAATAAAGCGAGATGAACGCCGCAACCCCAGAGTCGGCCACGACTGGACCTAATGGTCAGGGGTCCCTTTACCTTTACCTAGTATGTACCTGAGAACACCTCTGACTGTGTTAGAACAAAGGTGTGTAACTATTTGGAGGAAGAAAAACAGTTTGTGAAGATTAGCAGAACTTTTCAGAAAGGCTTTGTGTACATTTAAGTTGCCACCTTAAATGGAAAGTTGAGAAATGCTGTTCAGGAGAAATGGATAATGGGAACAAAGGGAATTTCAGTGACAGTTCCCATAAACATCGCCTAACGTTTGAGGAGAATTTGTAGAACCTGGGCAGGTAAAATGCTAGCAAAATAACAGCTTAAATAATTTTAATAAGATTAGTGACATTTCTCCACACCCGGTTCTTTTTATGCAAGTGTGCCCAGCACTGGAATGCAAGTGCTAATTTGAGCCTTTATACTGAATTGGTGGGCAACCTGGGCCCCCAACCTGATGTTCTTTGGCTCCCAACTCTCTAAAACTCCAGCCAGCATGGTTACATGGTCAGGGATGATGGGTGCCAGAATCCAACCTCTGTAGGATCACAGGTTGCCACCCCTGCTCTACTACCAGAACAGGAAATGAGAAAAAGGGACAGGATATATTTTCGACCTCTTAAACAGCATGGCATGGCATAGTAATACAGTATCTAGTGTTGGACAGTATTTCTGATCACATATTCCGCCTGCTAGTGACATACAGGGATACTTTGCTTGTCTTATCCATCACTTACTTGCTTTGCTTGAATTGACCAAGCAAGAACCTTCAAATTTGTTTCAAAATATTGCTTTTAGGGAAATTCAGTGGCAACTCTGATTTCCCAGGTAGGAAGCCCAGCTACTAGGCCTGCTTTGTCCAATGTCCTGACATTGGTGTGCGGCCAATCAATAGCAGCCTTTCCACTAGCCTGTAGAGAATACAAAACTAAGAAGCATCATATGCCTTCATCTCTGCTCTGAATTTAAGGCGTAATTTATCTTCAAGTTTATTTCTACAACATTTGGAGAGGGTGGTTTTTTGTTGTTTCTTTGTTTTTGATCAAGCAGTTTATAAATCTTATAAATAATAGGATCTTCAGCAGAGAGAGACTTTTGTGGGCTCCCTTGCCATCTGAAGCAAGGTTTGTGGGTACCAGTCAGAGGACCTTCTCATACTCAAAGTATGGAATGTTCCCCCTAGAACAGGGATGGGGAAACATCGGCCAGTCTGCCAGGAAGTCAAGTTTGGTCCATGAGGCCATTTCCCCCAATCCATACCCAACCACTGGTATAACTGGTGGTGTCAACTGATTGACAGGTCCTGAGAGATCTGCATTGGCTCCCAGTACATTTCCGAGCACAATTCAAAGTGTTGCTGCTGACCTTTAAAGCCCTAAACGGCCTCGGTCCTGTATACCTGAAGGAGTGTCTCCACTCCCATCGTTCAGCCTGGACACTGAGATCCACCAGCTAGGGTCTTCTGGTGGTTCCCTCATTGCGAGAAGTGAGGTTACAGGGAACCAGACAGAGGGCCTTCTTGGTAGTGGCGCCTGCCCTGTGGAATGCCCTCCCTTCAGATGTGAAGGAAATAAGCAGCTATCTTCTCTTTAAAAAACATCTGAAGGCAGCCCAGTTTAGGGAAGTTTTTAATATTTAATGCTGTATTGTTTTTAACACTTGATTGGAAGCCGCCCAGAGTGGCTGGGGAAACTCAGCCAGGTGGGCGGGGTATAAATAATAAATTATAATTATAATCCTTTAAGTGAGCAGGTGAGTGAAAGAACAAAGGACTGTATACAATGCAGCCTTCTATCTCTTGTGCCCCACAACCCACTTGAAGAATCACGGCACCGCTTCGAAGAGTGCCTTTGCCAAGTGTTTTAAGACAGGCTGCTTGGACAGGAGCGTGGAGATTGAAAGCATTTTTGCAAAATGGCTTTTTGAAATGGCCTCCCCCACCTTCAAATAGCTCTTCTGCAAAGCACATTCACACAGCCCTCCCCTCACCCCCGTCTGAGGTTCCAGCAGCTAACATGAGAACACAGGGGCTGCCTTAAATCCCTTTGCAAACAGCAAAAGGGCTTTGAAGCCATTGCAGGTTTCCAAGTGCTCTACAGCCAACTGGCTATCCAGCGCTTGCAAACCCTGTACACATAGCTGTCAACTGTCCCTTATTTGGCAGGAAAGTCCCTTATCCCAGCTCCGTGTCCCGCTGCTGTCCCTTATTGATTATGTTCCTTAAATTTCCTGGGTTTCAAAGGAAGCAGCTCCTCTCCCTCCCTTCCTGCCGGCCAGGGAGGAGGGAGGCACCAACTGTGTTGCTTGGCTGCGTTGCTCACCCAATAAGGAGTCTAAGAACGACTGGGGGGTGGAGCTTGCATGCCTTGTGCCGATCAAATCGGCCGTGTTGCCTGGGGACTCGCCTTTGCTCAGTGCTTCCCACCGGAGAGGTAACAGTGGTTTTCCTTGCTGCATCCCCTTTGCTGGGTTGCTGCGCTGTGGGAACCACCGCTTGAGGCTTCGTTCGGCTGCTGACTGGGCTTTCTGCCTTTGGCTCGGAGGGGCTCAGAAGTCAAACATACCTGTGCTCTGAAAATCCCTTATTTTGGCTCCTGATCCCTTATTTCCGAGGCCGCTGGTCCCTTATTTTCAAATCTGTAAGTTGACAGCTACGCCTGTACAATACATTTTGAATATGCGTAGGGTCACCCAGCTGTCTATCATGCAATATCATAATGTCCAATCGGGCCCGCTAGATTGATCCTGATAAGGATCAGGACCATGGAGCCAAATAGGTTCCCCACCCCTGCAATAAACATATGCCCACCTGGCATCTATTTTGTTGACCATTCAGTGCCAGAAAACTGTTTCTTTTCACAGGCCTCTGTGTTTTATTTTATACCTACTGATTGCTTTTATTTGGCTTTTGAGCTCTTGCTGCCTTTTTTAGTTTTATAATATTTTATTTTCCGTTTCTTGTAAGCTACCCTGAAAATTTATATGGAAGGTGTAGAAATGTCCATAATATATAAATCAAATAATAAAAATGGTCCAGATATTTTTCCATAGAAACTGCCAAACCTCTTGATTGCAATAATGGACTCATTTTTCCTTATCCAAAGCAATGGATTTGTTAATGGGCAAAGAAGGAACTCAATTGCCGCTGCACATTTACTTGCTCATTTTCTTAAAAGGGAGAAATTCTAAACCTGTGTGGAAGAAACTTCTGAGAAACATTCCCTGTGAATCCTACTCAGTGCTGGGGAAAATACAGTTTACACAATCAGAGATGCGCCTTCTTTGCTAATACAACTTTCCCAGCATTATTTCATATCTGCCACCCATTTTGCAAGCATTTGAAATAGGTTTTGGGCAGTGCTATTTTTCTTGAAGAAGAGGTGCCGGAACTTATCATGAACACTTCCTTTATTCTCTTTTCACACAAATTAAAAGGTTTTAAGACAGGTGTTCAGATACAGATTTTGCTGTTGGCGTGCTTAGTGTCAATCTACACAAAGCGTATTTGCTGTGTCAGGAAGATTTTGGACATCACATGGCAAGGCAAAGTCTCAAACAAAGATGTGCTCTCCCAAGTCCACATTCCCAGCGTGTTCGCACTCCTGTCTCAGTGGCGTTTACGCTGGCTTGGTGATGTCCACAGAATGGAAAATGGCAGGAGCCCCAAGGAAGTGCTGAATGAGGAGCTGGCTTCAGGCACAAGGCTTGATCAACTCTAATAATAATAATAATAATAATAATTATTATTATTATTATTATTATTATTATTATTATTATTATTATTATTTATTACTTATACCCACCCATCTGGCTGAGTTTCCCCAGCCACTCTGGTTGGCTCCCAATCAAATGTTAAAAACAGTACAGCATTAAATATTAAAAACTTCCCTTAAGAGGGCTGCCTTCAGATGTCTTCTAAAGATAAGATAGCTGCTTATTTCCTTCACATCTAAAGGGAGGGTGTTCCGCAGGGCGGGTGCCACGATCGAGAAGGCCCTCTGCCTGGTTCCCTGTAACCTCACTTCTCGCAATGAGGGAACCGCCAGAAGGCCCTCGGCACTGGACCTCAGTGTCCAGGCTGAACGATGGAGGTGGAGATGCTGGCAACGTTAACACCACCATATGTGAATCCCTTGTAGATGACCACAAACAGTCAGGTCATGTAGACACAGCAGAGACTAGAGGAGGAATGACTGCTGGGAGGAGCACAGAGAGAAGAAACACCATGGTGTATCTGTAACAGGAAAACCGGACACCTTCATTTGCCCCAACTGCCATGAAACATGTCTCTCCTGTATCAGTCTCTCCTGTATCAGGTGCTGTAACTCTCCAACAGTTTGTCTTTCCCCCAACTGCGCAGTCTTCCATTGTCTCTCAAGACAGACAGATGCCAGCAACAAGAAGGACGTGAAAGAAAATAAGACCTAACAGTAAATTAGAATGGATCTGGATTATAGGGTTTCCAGATAAAACATTACAGGGCACCTCACAATCAAATACAAACACTTCTGAATTCCACTGTGCTCTTTCATTGAAATTGCTAGCAACTAAACCCAATCCACTTCACTTTCTAAAAGTTCCAGTATATGTTTAATGAGATTTACTCCCAGGTAAACATGCACAGGATTAAAATCTTTAGGCTACAGTCCTATGGACGCTTAAATGCAATGGGTGGTATTCAACCAAGTTTTACTCTGACTAGACCAATTGAAAGGAATGATTGTAAGTTATACCCCCTAATTCCAATGGGTCTACTCTGAATAACACTTAGCTGAATGTTACCCAATGGGTCTAAATTCTGAGGAAAGCTCTGTAGGTGCGGGTTGTCCAGTGCTTAAGTGGCTGGATGAGGCCCATACAATTTATGGCCCGTTCATTTACCATGGAGATTTTGCAACTGCAATTTGAGATACTTCACAGCCCAATTTTTCTCCACTACGTTAATGTGCCATTTGGGGAATATTATTAAAACAAGATGAAATGCTTGTGATTTGTGACATCACTTTTTAGAGTCTAATCCACAACCCGGTTAATGCTTGTATTATGATGATTTAGCCCAATTGGCACCAGTGTTTATGTCTCTGTGACACAATTATCTTAAATCCAACTATTCTGGTTTATCTGGCTTGCGAATTAGGTTGCTGAACACTGAATGAACAGTTAAGAACCATCGTATAGTGCATCATGCTGGGTTTAAAGCCAGGTTTTCGGTTTAATATGATTTACACATCTTATTGTTATTTTAGTAACAAATTGTGAGATGGAAATCATATCTTGTCCCGTCTTGTGGGGTTTGCACATTTAAAAAATTACACATTTAAAACAATAGGTGGCGCTTTTCCCCTTCAATGATTGCTTTTTATCAGTTACTTGTGCTACTGGCAATGGGTATTCACCGGGATTTTTGAATATTTGGCATAAAGATACATTAATAATAATAATAATAATAATAATAATAATAATAATAATAATATCTTTTTGTCATACTTTTAAATTCATTCTGCTGAATGGAAAGGCTATTTTTCAGCACTGACTGTTTCCCTCTCTTTACGGTGTACTTTTATAATGTACTGTTAATTCACTGTTAAGATTACAAATAACAGGACTTTTGCAAATTATGGCCCAGCCCTTTTGGAGGCTGTGCAGTGACAACAAATTAGCACCACGCCATTATAAAACCCTGAAGGTCTCAAGGGGCGACTGAGCAACGTGGAGTGTGCATATATATTGTTATTAACCCCGAAACCATTTTCCAGATCCAGTTCTACGTGCGCAAAATTCCGCTTGACTTTGCCAAGCCCACAGGAGCAGAGTGACCACATATGCATGGCCAAAAAACAAGAACTCCATCATGAGAGGGAGGAAAGAGGACACAGATTGGAAGGGGGTAAGCAGCAAATGCTTATATATAATCATAGATAAAAATTTAGTTGCAAGCCTCCAAGCAGTCTCCAAGAGCACTGGACTCCAGAGGTACCAAACAATTACCCAGCAGTCCTGTTTCTTTCGGAATTAGGGATAGTGGAGACTGAATACCCTCCCAGTGTCCCTGTTTTCCAGGGACGATCCTGGAATTATGAAAGCCATCCTGGAATGTCCTCTTCACCTGGCGAGCCACATCTGGGGTGCTGACTCAGTGTCAATCATTGTGCCCGAAGCAAAGCCCAAATGGCAGGGAGGTATTCTTATTAGCAACGGCTGCAGCTCGGACTTTGGTGGCAAAGGGGTGGAAGGAAGAAGTCCCGACAATAACTGATTGGCATAACAAGCTACAAGAGAGACAGTTAAAAACAAAAAATTATGGGAAAGTGGGATAGATATAAGATATATGTTCAAAAGCACAGCAAAGGTTCGCTATCCATGCTAGCATTTGATTGACGTTGGAGAGAGACAGAGTTGAGAAATAAGACCAAGGGGTACATATTGATATAAGACTGTATTAGACAAAATGTAAAGAAATACAGTGGTACCTTGGGATGCAAACAGGATCCGTTCCGGAGCCCCGTTCACATCCTGAAGCGAATGCAACTGGCATCTGCGTGTCTGCGCGTGCGCAGGTCACGTTTCGTCACTTCTGCGCATGCGTGTGAAGTCATTTTGACCGTCTGCACATGCGCGCGTGGCAAAACCCGGAAGTAACGTGCCGCAGAGTGCAACCCGAAAATACTTAACTTGAAGCACATTTATCCCAAGGTATGACTGTATACAATAATAAGAGTACATTCAATTGTAAAAAAGGAATATACAACGGGATAGACAGGAAGTCCAAAGTGTTGGTACAGATATGACTTTCGAATAGTTTTTTGTCCTTGTTTCTTTTCCTTTCCTTTTTTGTTATCTTTAGGTATATAAACTCTGTATATAAATTTTGTATACATGTTGGAAATTATATGATAATAAGCATTGTATTGTAATATGATATTCTTTACAGATATAACATAAGAACGTTAATAAATAAATAAAATGGCAAAAAAGGCACTTACCAGCGCTAGATCGAGCACTTTTTAGATGCAGACTTTGCTGCACTGTTCCAACACCCATTTCTGCCTTCAAATATTCACACATGCACACAGGGGTGCCACCTGGAACAGATCACTTCACCCCGCTCTATGGCAGGGCTGCCCCTTTCTATTGGATCTCAGAGATAGGAGATCTCATGTTGCATCTTTAGACCTGGAGATGGAACATGGTAGGCCTGCAGTAGATGGTACAGGACTTGGGTGTGTGCTTAGTCTGACTATAACAGGTTCCCTAATTCTGCAGCCTCTGGAGTGGCAACCTTCAGATGTTTCTCAAGGATGCTGTCTTCCTTAGCTTCAGTCCATGGTGGGGTCAGTCCTCTTCATTCTTCAAGGATATGTGTGTCTTACATCTAGTTGCTGGGAGCAAGTTGGTTCTCACAACTTGTATGGTCCATAATATTCTCAGCCACTTTGGTTTCTGAGAAGTATAGAAAGCCTTGTCTTGCTATATGTGGCTCTTGTAGACAAGGTAAAAACCAACCTATAATCTTCCATAACTTTAAAAAGTTAAATCAAATCACTCCAAAATCATCTTCCAATATGAACTCATTTACATGTTTTCTTGATGTTGTAAATAACAACATCTTATTTTATATTTACACAATAGTCTGCATAACTATTATTTTAGCAAGGTTACTAATATTAAATATGTATGAATTTTCCATGCTGTTCCCTAGAG
Organism: Podarcis melisellensis; assembly: GCF_964234715.1. Taxonomy (NCBI): domain Eukaryota; kingdom Metazoa; phylum Chordata; class Lepidosauria; order Squamata; family Lacertidae; genus Podarcis; species Podarcis melisellensis. The sequence continues at coordinate 8,938,208 of NC_138531.1, forward strand.
GCCTTCAGAAACAATATGCATTTCAATAGACTGATAAGCAAAGTTTAAATGTAAAGACAAAGCCCTTAAGAACCCTGCATCTTTGGCTCTTTTGGTTTAATTGTTAACCTCTAATTTTCACCTCAAATAAACATTTAATAAAGAATTATTACTGTAGGGTTTGCAAAGTTAAGTAAATTAATTGTAAACCCCCCCCCCACACACAACATACCAACAGTTCTGCATCTGCCTTGATAAATATGACATGATTGATCTTAAGAGTATTGACTTTTTACAACCCCATTCATGCTGATGAATTAAAAAATTTTCCATGAAGCTGTCCAAGAAAACTATTTACTGTAGCTTTAAAATCTAAAATCTTTCCAACTGTGGCTTTAAACTGAGGTTACTGGCAGCATTGGCTGCAAATAAATTGTGATTAACATATTAACAACATTAAGTCAATTATATGATACAGAGAAACTATTGCTGTTCTATATTACTTGCAGTTATCTCCCAGCGTACACCAGAAGGATCATGGATGGCCTGTTAACACAGCTTATTTGGCTATTTACAACATTACTTAGACTACTTTTCTTCAACCTGGTGGCTGCTTCTGTATCAACAGTGTGTGGTTTTAGCTGCTTTGAACACTCAGCGTAGCTTCTCCTGCAGCATCATAGACCTGCAGGAAGATGTTCTGCTGATGGGGAAATACCGTATTTTTTGCTCTATAAGACTCACTTTTCCCCTCCTAAAAAGTAAGGGGAAATGTCTGTGCGTCTTATGGAGCGAATGCAGGCTGCGCAGCTATCCCAGAAGCCAGAACAGAAAGAGGGATTGCTGCTTTCACTGCGCAGCGATCCCTCTTGCTGTTCTGGCTTCTGAGATTCAGAATACTTTTTTTTTCTTGTTTTCCTCCTCCAAGAACAGTCTTGTGGTCTGGTGCGTCTTATAGAGCGAAAAATACAGTAATTTTTCGCACCAGGCAAAATGTACCCTAATAAGGAAGGCAAAACACTTCCTCCATTCCCTGTTAAAAAGACTATTACAGACATCAGATGGGGGCTTTTTCTCATGATCAGCAAGATCCTTTTCTCTTCACCCCTCTCCTCCTCATTTTCCTTAAAAGCCTGAATAAGAGTTCTGGAAAACTCAAAACCTTCATGACTTTTTATTTGGGCCTATTAACAGCTTTGCTCCTTGGTGCCTCCATAGAAGCTGTGGCCAGAAGTGCCTCTGTACAACTTCAGCTAGTGTCCCAGCTGCATGTCTCCCTGGATGAGGTAGATTTGCCTTCTATCACGTATGCTTTGAGCATAATGTAGGGTTGCCATATTTCAAGAAGTAAAAATCCGGAAACAGTTGCTGAGCTCTTGTTGTTGTTGTTTTTGTTTTGCAAACGTCCGAAATTGTTGAGCTTCCACCAGGGAACGCATAAGATATCCCAGACAATTACTATTACATTCCAGCTGATATGGTGACCCTAGCATAACCAGCTTAGATTACTGCAGCACACGCTATATGGGTCTACTTTGAGTAGCATTTGTCAACCTCAGCTATTGCAAAATTGGATTTTGTTCAATCTATGCTAGCTTCCAGTATTGTCTGATCGCAATTCAAAATGCCAGTCGTTGCCTGTAAAGCCCTGAATGGTTTGGAGCCAGGATATTTGAAGGGCTGCCCAGCCACTGTATCCTTTTACAGCTCTATCCTAGATCCAGAAAACAAACACGATTAACTTCCAATTGCTTGTAAACAGACATGTGCAACAACCAGTAGCCTGGAAGAGGGTAGACAACTCCTTCAAATACCACATCACCTAGTTCAATTGGGCCCAGAAGAGGTTAATAACTAAATCATGGAGACACCTCTGAATGTTGTTATTTAGTCGTGTCTGACTCTTTGTGACCCCCTGGACCAGAGCACACCAGGCACTCCTGTCTTCCACTGCCTCCCACAGTTTGGTCAAACTCATGTTCGTAGCTTCGAGAACACTGTCCAAGAATCTCATCCTCTGTCATCCCCTTCTTCATTAGGGTTTTTTCCAGGGAGTCTTCTCTTCTCATGAGCTGGCCAAAGTATTGGAGCCTCAGCTTCAGGATCTGTCCTTCCAGTGAGCACTCAGGGCTGATTTCCTTCAGAATGGATCGGTTTGATCTTCTTGCAGTCCATGGGACTCTCAAGAGTTTCCTCCAGCACCAGAATTCAAAAGCATCAATTCTGTACCTAGAGAAGGTTGCCATCTCTCACCAGGAGTCTTAAACCAACTGCATCTCTGTACCATGATGGCAGCATATGGAATTTTTTACAGGGCATCAACAACTTGGCCTAAACTTTTGTGAACTGTCAGATTATCACACCTCCTTTTTGCAATCTCTCTTACTACAAACAACCCTACATTTCATTGGAAAGCATAGTGTCCAAGATTTTATAAACAACTCACCTCAGGGATCTTATGGGTCTGGGATCAATAGTGTGTTGTACATTTTTTATTTCTCTATGTTATATAAGCCACACACTCTCAGGTGCTGAAAAAATCCAATAGTGATAATTTAATTTCTGTTGGTGATCTGCAATACTCTACGGAGCATCTTTTTGATATTAGCTCTATTACACTTATACAAGTTGAAATAAAGAGGCACTCCTATAGCAGACAACAAATCCATTAGCACTGTATCATAAGTTCAGAAAGGTGCTTCACACAACTCACAGTTCTCTGCCAGCTGTGCCAACTGGCTCCAAACTGTTATTTCGTCTCTTCCCAATAGATGGAAAGAGCCATCTCTTCAAATGCCGATGCCCATTGCATCCTGAGGCTGGAGAAGCATTCGCAGAACATCTCCTGTCATTACCTCCGTTGATGAAACATCAGCTAATCATCCTGGACCACCAACAAACCATCAGACTTACAAATGGCCTCCTAGCATGTATAGCACCTGCTTAGTTGCCCCAAATGGGGCTCATCAAATGGCTCACAGAAAAATAAAATCAAAATTAATAACGAATGCATAGAATACTATTAAAATAGCCCCAATCACTATGGGCAGCAGAAACTAAGATCGGAGAGCTTGGTTCTTTTCAAGGACACATCCAGGCAAAATCACTAGGGGGTACAGAGGGGTGGTGGCCTAGGTAGAGTCTTGGGGGTCAGAAATAGAGGCTTGGGGAGCCTCATTAGGTCTCTAGGCATTAGACACCTCGGGTCTCTTCCCTCTTCCCATCACCCCTTCCCCAAGCTTTCTTCTTCCAGCATTTGGGCCCTGATTCAACTCTAGCCACACACATTCTTCACCACATCTAAAGAAGCACCCAGGTAATTTTGAGGGCCCAGATAAACACCGTGGTGTGAATTTGGGTGCACATCGAAACAGGTATCAACTCTGTGCCATCTTGTGCATATGGGCTTCCTTCTTTCATTTGGACCATGAAGTCTACAGTTCCCAGCAAACAATGTTCCCTGTCCAATGGGTTAGAGCAGGTTTCACAGTGTCACCACAACAGGCTATTTTTTTCTATGAATTCAGGCAAAGTATTTTTAACTTCACATCTTTAGCTGAACCATATTAAACATTAGCTTCTGCATCAGTCCATTTTGTAATGCCTCCCTACCCCCATCCTGCTTAAAAAAAGAAAAAAAAACAAACTCTCAGTATGTCAATCACAGTTTAGAAGAAATGCAATGTGACCCGTATATACATCTGATTATGTAGATTGCATGTAGACAAAGGGGATTTTTCCAGTAAAATCTCCTAAACAGAAGCTCAAGTTTATTTGTATGATGGATGTGGCAAAGGGAGGGGGAGAAAATAAAATTTGAGGTGACTCCAATGTGAGCCAAGTCATGTAATGAACCTATAAAATGCTTACTGAGAGGCAGTCAGGCTTGCAGATGTGTTTACAAAAAGGAATGTTCTGGTTTCATATTTATTATGAGCTTCCACTGATTTAAGACTACTATATATTGAAACCTAATAAACAGCCCGTTATTTACATAGGCTTCAGCATAACACAATCTAACACAAAAGCTCTCCAGGACTGCATTATAGACAGAAGGCAATATAGCAAATAAAACATAAAGAAAAGCCCATAGAATTCAACATATACTGTAGTTCAGAAGCAGTATTGGGCGGGGGGGGGGGAGTGAAAATCAATACCCTGAGAAAATAATAATATGAAGCTAGAATTCTTTAGTGTCTTTCAGTCAGTGTACTCTAGTTGCTGACAACCATCAAAGAGATGCATTTCCATAATATTTCAATAATAGGTTCAGGCAGCGATATCACAGATACTTAGTCTGTGTACAGACTTCATGTTTTTTAAACTTCTAAATATATATGTAGAGTATAACTCCCTGGGGCCCTTTCTCTCTGAATTTACCAGTCTTGTGAAACAAAGCTGAACAGTAAGTTTTAACCGTGTTCCTTATTCCCTTTGCAGAGCAAGGAGAATTATCTTTTTCCACCTCTGACTTTCTCTCAGTCTGCTTATAATCTAAATGCACTCAGTGTTACCGAACATGTTATCACCATTTATACATAACCGTATTGCATTGCATTCCCTTACTCCCATGTGTGTATTAAAAAGGAAGGAAATTATTTATTAATATTATTGGGGCACAGTTGTTTTTTTAAAATGAAGGACACTTGACTGAGCTGGAGAGACACGACCCTGAACCAGTGCTTTTTCTCAAGAAAAATAGGTGCTGGAAATCACCATGAAGTCGTTACAGGAAGTCACCAGGTGACTTGGGTCAGCCTTGAACAGATGCCAGTTTGACAACAGCTGCATTCACCACTTGCAGAGAGGTGCTAAAAACTACAGCAAGTTGTCTCCCTAGCTGGTTTGGGGGTCAACCCTGGTTCTGGTGCAGGTGCCCCTGTCTCCTTCATTCGCTTAGATTCAGGTACATGGCTAGAGCAACCTGGAAGGGTTCTTGTGTAAACATGTTTGCATGCATGGTAGAGGCCTGTCTGAAAAGCTTCAAGCCTGCCGCTGCTACACAGGAGATAGTTTGAAGAAAAGGAAATCTGAATTGTCCCTGCCTCGTAACTTGACCAATTGCTGCTTGGAGCGGCTAGCAGCTAGCTGGAGTCACAGATCTTTCAAAAAGTGTAGACTCACACATGCTGGCCAGCTTCCATTTTCTCTTGAAATGTTCATTTTGGGCTTCTCAGAAGTATGTGAAAGCAAGGAGTGGGTGCCCTGAACAGAAAAATAAATATTGTAATGTTCTACAGGATTATATGGTACTGCTTATGCCTCTGGCTATGACTGGCTGAGAAGCTGGCCTTTCATAGCAGGTGCAGGTACTCAAATGGATTCCTGCTATTGGATTAGTCCCCTGTCAGTCAAAAAGTATCTTCTTGCCACTTGTTGAGCTTCCAGGAGAAGACAAGCAGAAGGTTTTGCCAAAGACCTTTGCTGACAAGGTCCGGATGCTGGAGAGAAACACATTCCTCGCTTGGTGCTTCCCAGACACAGCTGGTTAGCTGCTGTTGGAACCTGGGTCACTTTGAGACAATGTGCTTATTGAGCATTTAATCTTATTTGTTTGCTGGGAGGTCATATCCAGGCACTTCCATACAGCACTTCTTTGTGGACTTAGTGCGGCTTCCACATGCAAACATTTTGCAGTGTCCACACAATATCATCAAAATGACATCTCATATTCCCCACCACCATTTATTCTGGATTTATAATTTCCACTGGCGTTTTTATTTATCTAGTTTTCCATGGGAACAGTAGATCTGGATTAAACAAGGAAATGATACGGTATTTCGATGAGGATAATACTATGTAAAACTCCCATGCATGAACAAAATTGTGCCTTGTGGAACTAGATTCTGAGTTAGATGGAACTTTGGCTTTATGCAGCAGAACTCATCTTCGGTACTCCTGCACACAGCTTTGATACAGTGGCTTCACTTGACTTCCCTTTTTACATTTTATCAAGCTGGATATCTCCTTGAAATAGGCTAGGAATTGAAACAAGAGACACATCAAATCAGTAAATGAGGTTATATTGCTAATTACCATACTGCCTTCCACTACCTCTACTGTGTTACATTTTTTTATTTTTTTAAAAAAAGCCAAAAAAACAAAGCGACTTCCACTTTATCACGTAGATGAAACAGTTATCTTTCAGGGTTTGAAATTTCTGTGATCTTTATGCTTAATAAGCTCAGTAAAAGGCATTCAAATTACATCACTTTTGTCTTAGAAGTTAAATTGGGAAATATTGCATTCTCCGATACGATAAACTCGGTAGAAGATAAATTATCATGAGAAATAGTTTTAATTGATTTACCATAATAAAAGTTATGCGACTTTGAAGTGCAAATGACACATTAAAATGAATCTACAGTATGTTGATAATAAAGTGGTTTCTTTGTTAATGGAATTACTGACAGCGCAGTTGCTTACAGGAGAGCCGTCTATTGTTAAGTTGGAAGCATTGATGGGAACCAAAGATACAGAGTATTTAAATTCAAGTGTAGCTCTTTAGCTACTGTTTAGATTCCAGCAGCGCTAGCTCGAAATGCAGCGCTTAAGTAACCAACAAGTGCTCATGATAAGAGTCGGTTTTGATAGACACCCTCTAAGACGAAACAAGCTCTGTATCCTTGAATCCATTTTATCTGTGCTCTGCATTAGGGTGTAAACTCTGGAGTTCAAGTCTTGACTCTGCCATGAACACAACAAGGGACTGCCAAATCTCTTAATATGAATCATCAACACTCCTAGTACTGGGGATAATAGTACCGGCCTACTTTGTAGGATTGCAATGAAGATTGCATACTCGCAGAACATTGCTGTTATTGTTATTCACCACTGATCCTGATCTTGCAATTGAACTGTTATGCTGTAGTGGAAGAAAGACAGGAGACAGATGTGTTGGCCTGCAAGCAGCCCACAACTATATGAAGCAACTCAGCCAATAAGATGTTTCACAAAAATGAATTGGATGACTAATAGAAAGATAATCAAGTATAGCAGAGCAGGGCAAGTGAAGATAATCCCATTGCCATGTGCTGGATTTAGACTTGAAAAGAGGAATGGTCAGCAACTCTATTCCCACCCACTGACTTGCAGTAGTGAACTTAACCTCTGCCAATTTATGTATTTATCTATTAAATGTGTATCCCCCCTCCCCCCCCCCCAAGCAGCCCTGGGTGGCAAGCATCGAAATGCCAAAATAGTAAAATTCAAAATAAAACATATTTAAAACACTTTAAAACAAGTTAGGTAAAGGTAAAGGGACCCCTGACCATTAGGTCCAGTTGTGGACCACTCTGGAGTTGTGGCGCTCATCTCACTTTATCGGACGAGAGAGCCGGCATACAGCTTCCGGGTCATGTGGCCAGCATGACTAAGCCGCTTCTGGCAAACCAGAGCAGCACACGGAAACGCCGTTTACCTTCCCGCCCGAGCGGTACTTATTTATCTACTTGCACTTTGACGTGCTTTCGAACTGCTTGGTTGGCAGGAGCAGGGACCGAGCAACAGGAGCTCACCCCGCCGCGGGGATTCGAACCGCCAACCTTCTGATCGGCAAGTCCTAGGCTCTGTGGTTTAACCCACAGCACCACCTGCATCCCTTAAAACAAGTTAAACACTTCTAAAACATATTGAACATCTCAAAACACTTACAAACAATCACATGCTCTCGCAGCTATGCATTTCATGGTTGCCATGGCCAGTATCTAGCAGGCATTAAATGCAAAAGTAAATAGGAATGTTTTTAAGGTTCTCTTGAAAGTCAGTAATGAGGAGGTTGCCAGGCAGGGCCATTTCAGAAACGGAGAACTACCATCAAGGGATTTTGCAGTTTGCCAACTGAGCCACAGCCCAAGGCCCCCCATGCTGATCATAGGACCCGAGTTGGATGATACTGTGGGACAATCTTGCTGGTCAGAAGGTCGGCAGTTCAAATCCCCGCAACGGGGTGAGCTCCCATTGCTTGGTCCCAGCTCCTGCCAATCTAGCAGTTCAAAAGCACCTCAAAGTGCAAGTAGATAAATAGGTACCATTTTGGCGGGAAGGTAAACGGCGTTTCCATGCGCTGCTCTGGTTTCGGTCTTCTGTTGTGCCAGAAGCGGCTTAGTCATGCTAGCCACATGACCCGGGAAAACTGTCTGTGGACAAACGCCAGCTCCCTCGGCCTGTAAAGCGAGAGGCGCGCCACAACCCCAGAGTCGTCCACAACTGAACTTAACTGCCAAGGGTCCTTTGCCTTTTTTTTTTACACCAGTACTAACACCTTGAATTGGGCTTGGTAGCTTACTGGTAGCCAGCACAGAGCTTTCAGAATAAGTGACACATGTTGGGCTGCCCAACCTGCCAACCCAGCAGCTACATTCAGCAACAGCTGTAGCCTCTGCACCTTCTTCAAGGGCAGCCCCGTGGATAGCACATTACAGTAGTCAAGTGTGAGGTCTCTAGAGCACAGACAACCGAGGCCAGGCTATCCCATTCCAGAAATCGACATCACTAGCTTAGTTTGGGTATACACACTTTTAGCTACAGATGGGACTCCAGTGACAAGCTGGAATCCAGGAGTACTCCCAGACCACGAGTTTTGTTCTTCCAGGAGGAACGCAGCCCTCCCAAGACAGATCTTACACTTACTTTCCAGACACAAAAATCACCCACCCACAACACTTCTGTCTTATCAGAATTCAGCTGCAGGTTATTAGCCTCAATCTACCCTATCACTGCTTCCAGACACTCATGCAAAACCTTCATAGGCTCTCTTGATTCAGATAGAATGGAGAAACAAAGCTGTCTGTCATCAGTATCCTGATGGTGCTGTGCGCCAAATTCCTGTATGACAGATCCCACCAGTTTCATATAGATATTTTGAAATTTTGAAATTTAGTATAGGGGATAGGGTGGACTAGGCATAGACAAACTCTGGCCCTCCAGATGTTTGGGACTACAATTCCCACCATCCCTAGCTAACAGGACCAGTGGTCAGGGATGATGGGAATTGTAGTCCCAAACATCTGGAGGGCCAGAGTTTGCCTATGCCTGGGGTGGACCATTGCAGGGTTCAAAAGCCATGAGGCCAAGCTACAATTTCCCAGTACTGTACTGCTTTCTGGTGATGATCATGCAGGCAGGAGTGAAATACAGTTCCTCCAACTTCTATCCCTCTAAGTTATTCTAGAAGGACAATGTTGTCGAAAGCTGCTGAGACACCAAGAGGAACCAACAGGGTCATACTCTCCCTGTCTCTCTCCCAGCAGAGGGTATCAATGAGGAAACCACAGCTGTTTGAACACTAAAACTGGGCCCAAAGACGGAATGAAATGGGTGTAGAGATCATGGAATCTGTTTGGGCACATAAAGCCCTTTAAGAGTCCCACCAAGAGATCATGGGTGCCCCTTTCATTTTCCACTGTTTCCTACAATAAACAGTAATGTTTTAATGAATAATTCAAATTCTATGACTGAGCCATGAGATTTCCTATAGCCGCAAGATCTTAGGACAAGGTGGACTGTCAGTTGTGCCTGCGATACATCACAAGGCATAAACTTATGCTAGTGCTGTATACAGATATGCCAGCACAAATGGTTCTGACTGTGGTGTCAAAACCAATTTTCACAAGTGGTTCCCACTCTGATCCTTAACATTTGCAAAAGAGCATCCATCTGGAATGCCAGCATCATTCATGTCATGGCTTCTGACACCGTACCAGAAATGCGATAGATTTGCCCTTCATCCTCAGGTTTTACATCAGGGTCCTAAGTGACTCTAGTGCCTGAAGAGGCACTTAATTTTATGATACTGTGTGAAACAAATATTCAAAAGTAGAAAGGTGCAATAGATACTTTTCTAATTATCCAACTTTGTTATCACTAGGTGGATAATTATCACTGCTGTGTTGCTTTTTCGCTTTGTTTTGTTTTTGCAGTCATTTCCAAAGCAGAATTGGGGATTCCAACATTCCAAATGTTTTGATAGGAATAGTAGGATTTCGAACAGCCCTTCTTCCTTCCCATTACTTTCTTTGTGTTACTATATGGAACTCATTCTGGCTGCTTGGCTCCTATTTCTTTTTTACAGCTTTTCTTTCCCAAATACACATTTACATATCCCTGATTTTCTCATATCACACACACACACACACACACACACACACACACACACACACACACTGTAGACTACAGCTTTTCAAATGTTAACAGAAAATTCTGTGCAATACAGAAGTTTCATGATCCATTTCCTTCCTAATTGGCTTTGCACTATTGTGGCCTATTATTTTGTAACTTTCTTTTGAATTTTGTGTCCCACTTTAATTCCCAACTTCTTTAAAAAAGAGAGAGAGAGTGAGATGGGCAAATATAGTTAACCAGCTAGAAATACCAGTGTGTCTGCAATTATCCTTTTAAAACCACTCATGTATCCCAGATGCTTTCAGCAGGAAAGGCTCATATCTGATTTTTAGTACCTGTTTAAACAAAAATAGATGTTTATCTCTTTAAAAATTTGCCAGGATGCTGTCACTTCCCCATTTACTAATGTTATGTTGTGACAGAATGTGTCAGCATCTCACAGAAATGAAAAGAGATATAGTCCTCTATTTAGTGAAGCTGAAAAATATGTCGTCATCAATTCAGTGAAAAGCATCTTCCCATCTGCAAATGTGGGCAAGTACAGGGATTCTAAGAGCCCGGTTTTTCTTAATGTTATAAAGGAATTTAAGAGTACCATTAAAGCCATCTTCTTCCCTTCCCCAGCATTGCTCATACTCAACATCAGGGTATTTGCTTACTAAAATGACAGCAGCATATGGGCCAGTTCCCTGTCTGAATGAGGTTTCCTATGGGAAAATATCGCCAGCTGACTGTGGTAGTTAGCAGCAACTTGTACATGCTACCTTCTTGGTCACCCTGAGTTCCTGCCATGTTCTTTGACTCAGAGCAGCAGAGAACTAAGAAGAGAGTCTTAAAAACACCTCTCAGCACACGACTGTAGCTGCTGTCAGAATGGCAAAATGGTACAGTCAACTAGAGGCTTCATACCACATGGGCTGTTGTGTGAATTGCCCCCATTTTAGATATGTGGTCAGTAGACCAGGGGTCAGCAAACTTTTTCAGCAAGGGGCTGGTCCACTGTCCCTCAGGCCTTGTGGAGGGCTGGACTATATTTTGAAAAAAATAATGAACCAATTCCTATGCCCCACAAATAAAATTAAAAGCACACATTCTACTCATGTAAATACACCAGGCATGGCCCACAAATAACCCAGAGATGCATTTTAAATAAAAGGACACATTTTACGCATGTAAAAACACGCTGATTCCCGATTTAGAAGCCGATTGGGCCGGATCCAGCCGCCAGGCCTTAGGCTGCCTACCCATGCAGTAGACTCATGCATCACTCAAGACTGCAGGTAAAGGTCAAAAGTTTGAAAACCGCTGAACACTGGGGAAACCAAGGGTAGCAGGTAGCTCCCTGCCCATCCTAAACCAAAGCTGATTTATACAGGGCATGGATCATAGGTAAAACTCTTCCCCAATGTGCACTCAGCCATATTTAAATGCACTTATCATGTGTGCACTGATAAGCCCATTCACATGTAATGTGTGTCTGCCAAGGAGCCCCCCCCCCAGCTTGGCCACTGATTGCTGACATGCCATTATGTACACAGAGTTTGCTTGGGTATCAGTTCACACTTTATTATCACTTCATTACTGAGTGCACAAAGACTTGTCACAGCTGAATTTGTGAACTGAGATAGTTGACAAATATTGCACTTGTGATGGCATTAGGCGAGGCAAAGGTTCTGCCTGCAATGGCTCATTCGCACATGCAAGGCATCACTTCATGGCCTCACAAAAATCCCACTGATTATAAATGCTGGAAATGGAAGAAAGTGAGGCATGAAGTTTGCTGACACTTTCATTCCACAAGACAATTCTTCAGATGGCTAATTAGGAACCTTCCCAAATCACTTGCAGTATTATACAGTTGCAAAATCCCAGCCACATCAGCCAAGATCTGCTCGATGGCTGAACAACCTGATTTCCCATAGAAATAATTTTTCAGTATGAGAATAAAGCAATTTGGTTGAAGTTGTGTTGGGAAATCTGAACTACAGCTATTAATGCTGGAGCTTTCAAATGTCCATCTCTGCCTCTAGTATATCTTCCCAGCTCTCACCTGGATCTCATCTACAACTTCTGGTTTGCTTTCACCCAAGTCTGTTTAATCTAAAATACTATGAAGTATTGGTTTATTCTTTGAAGTAGACAATGATATATGCAATTAGGATAATATTGGTTATATATGTATTATTTTTCATTTATGACTTCATGTTTAAAAACATTTACATCTGCCAATCATGGCTCCACAGAGCTACAGCAAACTGGTCTTCAGTCATACCTAGGCCCCATAATTGTCACTCTTGCCTGGATAAAAGGCAAGAGGCTCGGATACCAGACAGAAGGTCTCTTTCAGTCTTGATTTTACAAAATAACACAAAGCATGCACAAGGTATTCTAAACAAAGATAAGCCTTGTAATGTCAGTAATATAAACCACCCTAGATTCTGTTCTTATTATCTGAGGAACTTCTTCATGTGCCTCCTCCACATGAAGTCCGGAGGGTGGAAACACAAGAATGGATCTTCTCTGTAGTGGATCCCTGTTTGTGGAATGTTCTCCCCAGGGACATTTGCCTGGCACCTTCATTATATATATTTTAGGCACCAAGCAAAAACCTGGCACTGTTATCTCAGAACATCCAGATGTAGGGGATGTGTTAACGCAAGACATGAGACCAAGCACTTTGAAATTAAACTCATTGTTTACATGATATCACCAACCAAAAAAAACCCCCCTCCTTCCCCTTGTTATGACATCACTGCAAAAGGAGAAGGGATGGACACAGCAGAGGGCCTTTCTACTTTGAGGAGCATAGATTGGCATATTTGCCACCAAGATGGTGGCTCTTAATTTTTCCTGGTGCACTTTACCTCTGTGATGGCTCAGAATTTGGGAATTACCAGTGCATAATCAAAAGCAGGCAGGATCAGGAAGAGAACAAAGCTGTTTGTGTCTCTGCAATGAGTGTTGATTGTGGCCAGTGGCGTAGCGTGGGTTGTCAGCACCCAGGGCAAGGCAAGTAATTTGCACCCCCTAACCCGTGGATTTGCGCCCCCTAACCCTAACCCCCAGATGTTGCGCCCGGTGCGGCCAACCCCCCCCCTGCACCCCCCACGCTATGCCACTGATTGTGGCTGCATAATGCATGGTTGAAGTACAAGCAGGAGGTGGGCAGGGCTGGGTGTGGAAAACCTCCCGGCACAATTCTGATTCACATATTTCATATTTTATCACGAGCACTCCTAGGCTACAGCTCTCTCTCACACACACACACCAACAAATGCAAAGAAATGCAGAGCCAAGGTCACTGTATACCAAATTGCTCAAAAACAAACACTTGGGGATTTAGGATATTTATTCACTGACCCTGAAATGTCAGCTTGACACAGCTACTAATGGAGCATACCTCTCTGCAAAGTTATTCCTCTATGCAAAGGTGCCACCAACTGTGAGAAGGCTCCCGAGGTGCCTCCTGGAAACAATCTGCATATGTTATTTTATTGCTAGGTCTCATAAATCAACATTATAGGGAGGGGAAATGAGTAGAATTTCATACTATTTTAGAACTAGGGGAGAACCAGAATGACACATTCTTGAGGGCCCCATGACACCAGCAGCACACTGCTTAAACTTTTAACTGTTTTATTGTGAGTGTGCTAACCAAATGAAGGTAAAAGAGAAGGAAGCAAGTGCTAATTTATCAACTAGATAATTAGTGTGTGAATGGAGTAGACCATCTAATACGATTTCTTTTTAAAAAAAATACATTTCTGGTTACGTTCCTGTCATTTGGGGAAGCCAAATTTATGTGGTATTCAACCATCACCAGGGATAACCTCTGGGACATTTCTGGAGGCTGATGAAGATTTGGTTCTGCCAAGTATTCTTTTGTGCTACTGCTACTATTACTATTATGGGGACGTGGGTGGCGCTGTGGTTTAAACCACTGTGCCGCTTGGACTTGCCAATCGGAAGGTTGGTGGTTTGAGGCCCCACAATGGGGTGAGCTCCCGTTGTTCGGTCCCAGCTCCTGCCCTTCTAGCAGTGCAAGTAGATAAATAGGTACTGCTCCAATGGGGAGGTAAATGGCGTTTCCATGCGCTGCTCTGGCTTCGCCAGTTCTACATTTTCTAAACCTATTATGCATCCTGATTCTTGCACCTAGAATCCCAGTCTCTCAATCTATTTGCCCCATGGATGTGAATAAGAAGCGAGTCTTAAAAGCACAGGTGGAGCATTGCAATGTCTCTGCTATTTATTGAATCACCATAAAGAATGCCTGCAGGCATGCCCCAATGTCTCATTAATGCAACCCATGGGGAAGACACATATCCCAGAGATAGAGCCCATAGATTAAGAAGCATATTCAACATTAGACATCTAACCACCTATTTTAAAAACAGAACTGAGGCTTATGCCTACCAAACTCTTGGAGAGCTGCTACTGGTCAAAATCAGTGCTTAACTAGGATGGGCCAATGGTCTGATTTGGAATAAGCCAGCCTCATGTGTTCCAAAGTCCAAGGTGTCTTCTCAACTTCTTCTTGTGTGTCTGCTGTGTGCTAGATCTTTCTTTTGATTTCCAGGATCATATTCCCAGTCCAGTTGAGAATGGCAGCTACATATGCAATTTTCCCCAAGAACAACTAATGAGGGCGAAGACGTTTTAAGCTACTTGTACAAATTAGTTATTGTCCATTCTTTCAATTTAAAATGGAGACATGCACTAATTGCTTTATTATCAGGCAATACTGTGATTCTGTTATGTTGTGGTGAGCTTTCAAGGTTGTCAATTCCAGATAGCATTGTTCTTTATCTCAACTATTATTTCAAGACAATGTGACAGGCTGAACACGCACACACACAAATGCATAATACTATGTGTCTCAGCAGCTGGGTGGTTAACATGCATCCTAATCGCATGCTCATGCACAGTCATCCCTCCTCACATGGTTAGTTAAGCCCCATTTATAATGCCTGGGTAGGGCTTTAGTATTCTGAATATTCCATTTAGTTAACATGGCTAACAGTCACTGATAGCTCTGTTGTCTGTATGAAGCTGACATATATATTGAGTCCAGCCATTACATATACTTAAGATCCACTGGCTTGAATAGGACAAACAGCACAGTTCCAAGCAAGTCTATTCAGAAGTAAGCCCCATTCAATTCAGGTGTGCATAGGGTGGCAGCTTTAAATCCTTTTAACTGATTATCATCACTACCACTTTTACTGCTGCCGCTACTATTAATAGCCTGCCCTTCACCAAATGGTTCCAGGCTGGGTTACAAAAATATCACAATTTAAAACAAATACAAGTTACATGAAGATCATAAAATAAAACCACCAAAGAACTATGGCAAAAGTATATGATGAGCAAAAGCATGGCACTGCACAACAGCAGGCTAACCTCTTTAATGTTAGCCTGGATTCAAACTGACATGCAAAATAATAATTATAGATATGCTAAAGGTAAAGGGACCCCTGACCATTAGGTCCAGGCGTGGCCGACTCTGGGGTTGCGGCGATCATCTCGTTTTATTGGCCAAGGGAGCCAGCGTACAGCTTCCGGGTCATGTGGCCAGCATGACTAAACCGCTTCTGGCGAACCAGAACAGCACACGGAAGCACCGTTCACCTTCTCGTCGGAGCGGTACCTATTTATCTACTTGCACTTTGACGTGCTTTTGAACTGCTAGGTTGGCAGGAGCAGGGACTGAGCAATGGGAGCTCACCCTGTTGCAGGGATTTGAACCACTGACCTTCTGATCGGCAAGTCCTAGGCTCTATGGTTTAACCCACAGCGCCACCTGTGTCCCATAGATATGCTACCCTTGTGAAAATTGCATATCTGCTTTTGCAGAGAAGTGTTTTGGAAACAGAAGGGCGTACCACAAAGGAAGGAATATAACACAGTGCTCCAGTTACTGAACAGAGCGTGGCTATTTCAAGAACACCATTCCTTAGCTTCTGCTGGAGCCTGGAGCCTGTGTGGGTCTTTTTCAAAAATTAGCTAGGTTGTGACGGTTAGCAGAAATAAACTGAGTGCTGAGGCATAACAACAAAATTGTATGCTGATAACCACCAGTGATGAGTCATGCTATGACTGGGTAAGAACCAAAATAATGGGGTCATGCTCCCATCCCATGTTTCCCAGAATCACAAATGTGATTGAATCACTTAATTTTCACAGCCTGTTTTGAACTCCTGGCACAAGGCGCTTATATTCATTGCTTATTTTAAGTGTGTTTGGATTGCTGGTATTTATATAATAATGTGGCTTGAGGTGGGGGTTGCATATTGGATGAACATTTAAATGCAGCCAGATCATTTTTAGATCCTGACTTCGGTTTGTAGAGAGAAAGAAAAAACACAAACTACTTAGAATAGTGGAAAACATAGGGGTAAGAAATGTTATAATCCCGCTCTGTTCAGTGTATGGGAAGCATTTAGTTAATCCTGTCACCAGAAATAAAGAGGTACATCTTTCAAAAGTCATTCCTAGCGGTATAAAATCCAACAGGGAAACACTGGTTAAATGAACTGCAACAAGTAGAACTGCTATGATTTTGATACAAATCTCTAAACTGACATCTTGCTAAGAACACTGGTTTTTCAAGGAAGGTATTTTGTGACTGTTTCATAATATTATTCTGTGTATCTGACATCATTCTTATCTATGGGGAAATTGCACCAAATCTCTGATGAACAAGAATGTAGTGGCATAAATACTGGTGTTCAACCCCCTACCTTAAGAAATGTGACTGATTTTAATGAAATTATCTTTGCTTTCCAATGAAATTCCACTGAATATAGTTTGGATCTGTTGTATCTTACACCAGTATAACTTGTAGAGATGGAGGAAAAATTCAGTTTCATCCACATTTTAATGTGAACCAATGTAATTTCATAGAATCATAGATCTGTAGAGTCAGCAGGGATCCCGAGAGTAGGGATCCCTGCAATGCAGGAATCTCAACTAAAGCATCCATGACAGATGTCCATCCAACCTCTGCTTTTAAACCTCCAGTGAAGGAAAGTCCACTACCATCCAATGAAGTTCATTCCACTGTCAAACAGCTCTTACTGTCAGAAAGTTATGCTTGGTGTTCAGCTGGAATCTCCTTTCTTGTAACTTGAATCCATTGGTTCAGGTACTACCCTCCAGAGCAGGAGAAAACAAGCTTGCTCCATCTTCCATGTGACGGCCCTTTAGATATTTGAAGGTGGCTCTCTTCTCGGTCTCTTTATCAGGCTAAAGATACCCAACTCCCTCAACCATTCCTCATAAGGCTTGGTTTCCAGACCCTTGATCATCCTTTGTACATGTTCCAGCTGGTCACTAACCTTCCTTAATTTGTGTTGCCCAGAACCACAGTACTATAGGTGTGGTCTGGCCAAGGCATTTTTTACACATTTGCTGGCTTTAATTAAGTCAGCAACTATATTCTCCTTATTAGTCCTGCCATCAGGTTTCAAGTTAATAAGAGAAACAAGGCCAGGTCCCCTTCTTGCCAGCTTCCTGTACCCCAAGACAGTCAGGTGTTTCCACACTGGGAAAGCCTGGTTTTTATTTCTAGCCCAGAAAGCAAACTGAACACACATCAAATCAGTATTTAAGCTTCTAGAAGATGGCAAACCATGTTAATGAATCCTTATTCCCTTGAGGTTCATTACTTCTGTGGAAAGAATGCCTTGTTTGCAAAGGCATTTTTTTTCTGCCTGACCTTCAGTTCAGAAGCTCTGCCCACCTCTCAAGCAATCATTAAGTATACCTCTTTGCTCTTTATGTATCTTCCTGGCAAACTGAGTTAACAAGTTTAGCATTACTGCAATGCACTGCCCAGCCGATGCAAAGATACCACTTAGTATATGTTTGCTACTTAAGTAGAATCCTTGTTCATTTCCTTCCTTTGTTTTGATTTGCTTGTGCAAATTTGCCTGGTTAGAAAGTATCAGTTGCATTCATTTCCCAAAAGGCCATTTATTTATAGCCCTACCTAAGCTATTTGCTCAGTAGGTTCCATGCTAAATTGAATGTTGTAACTTAGTAGTGGGTTACCTGTATATAGTGGCTCAAATTTTAGGAGACCAGAACTCAAAATATGTAGTCCAACTCTAGCACAGGGTTATTGTGTTAGAGTTGAAATAAGTGTTGAAGGCTGCAATCTTCCACACACTGACTTGGTAGAGAGAAGAGTAAGTGCCACACTTTTTAACAACAACAAAAAGAGGTCTGGTACTGCATACCTTTGAGTACCCCCTGACAAAAGCATTGCTTTTATATTTGTTGGAAGCCACCCAAAATCTGAATATCATATAAATACTATAATAGATAATTAATTTCATGGATAGGCTTAAATAGTAGATAATTAATGACCAGGTTCCTTGAAAGAGGACCTGTACAGACCTGTAAAATGACTTAGACCATCTGGATAAATTCTACTTATGTCAGCAGACCCCACAAAATATCATTGGGCTGTAATCCATAAATGGGCATTTTCTCCTATTAGCCCTGTATTATGAAATGCCCTCCCCTCTGCTATACTTAAAGCAGCAACCACTGAACATATCTTTCCCCCCTAGCTTTCTTTGACCCATAAGATCAGACCCTGTTTTATTCACTTGAGACCCCTGAAATTGTGTTTTATTGTTTTATATGCTTTTCTACTACTCATTTGAGGATCTTGGAGAATCTCGTTTTCTACCTCCGCCCCCTTTCAAATCCCCATCTTTCCTCACAAACAGTGTGTGGGTTATTTGAAAAGTTTGAGAAAACATGTTTTAAAGCCTTAAAAATAAGTGCCAGAAAAATAATAAAAAAGGAATTTATTACACTTTTAAAATGGTATTATCACTTAACAAGTATCTTGACAAATGTTCAGTCATGACTAATAAAATAAGATTAACCATATGAATTGCAGCATTTTTTTCTCAATCCTCAATAGTATTTGAGCTGTAAAGTATAGAATCAATGTTTAGTGTAAATAAGGAATTCTCTTTCATTGTTCCTGTGACGCATACTCGACATCTTGAAGGTAAGGAGAATAAAGTTGCAGGAAGCCACAATAATCCTTCCTGTAAATTTCTTTACTGCAGAGAATATTGGACAGACATCGGTCTAATAAAGTCATTTCGGTTGTGTTTCCTGGATTTCCTTGGCAGTGACGCCCTGTCATCTTACAGTGGCCCCAAGGCATTCCAGGAAGAGTGGTCATCAGGAAGTTACTACGGGTTCTCTCCACAGCTATCGTGCCAGCTATACTTCCTGAAATATTCAGTAAGGTAAGGAGCAATCTTCTTTGTGAAATTTACACACAGAGAGCAGCAGCAGCAAAATAATAATAATAATAATAATAATAATAATAATAATAATAATAGTAATGCATTTCTTTTTGCAAGGAAAGAATGTTATTGAGAAGTGAAACAGAGGGATTTTGGTACAGCTTTAACCTGAACTCAGGTTTCTCCAGACTGATGGCGGTTGTTTCTTGCACCATGACATGTCCCACCAGATTCTTGGCCAAGTTGTGGGAATGCTGAGGGTGGCAGGAGAGGATATGTGGATTATTAATATCCTTCCTCACTTGTGCTAGCAAGTTTCTTTATAAAGAAGAGTTACATTCCGCTTCTTACGCAGCAGAAAACTGGTTGCTGACTCGTGTGAGCCTCTTAAGGCAATTAACAATTCAATCTGGCTTGGCCAGATTGAGACATGTTCTGTTATTCCTGGTAAGACCCCTTTTATCCCTCCTGAAAGAATAAAGGCACCAATCTTATTCATAAGTAAGAAAAAGTAGTTTTACTCATGATCAGGCAGAGCACAGTGTGATCCCTGAATGCAGGCTTTAGGCTTAAAGTTACAAACATGTACAAACAGGTTTACCCCATATGGGAGATCACCTGGGGGACAGTCCAGGTGAATCAGGAAGTTCACAGCACAAAAAGAAGATCAGAGAGAGAGAGGTGGCTTCGTGACTTGGCCTTTTACCAGGTCTGGAAAGGTCCCGCCCACCTACTAGTCACATGCAACGAAGGATGCTCCAGCCAGGTATAACAGGAAGTTCAACTGACTGGACCAACATCCCTTGCATGACCACTCTAGGAAAGCAGGTAATGTTTTAAATCCTCACCTGGGACTTTCCTTCCCTGACAGCGCCATGACACTTGTCTGCTGCTGTTGTTGTAGTAGTAGTAGTAGTATTGGGTTAGAACAAATTTCAGTTTTGAAAGCATCTAAAACAAATTACAGTCCCACAGATAGGTTGGCTCTGACTTGGCTCTGATTCGGGAAACCTTCCTCCTGTTAGTTGCAGCTGGAAATTAAAGAACCAAGAGGAGTCATACCCAGGTCCCACCAAGAGCAGCGCACACGGAAGGAGGAACAACAAGTCATTTGCTATAAGTATATAAACTAGCAGGTATTTTTTATGTTCTGGGAGAAAACTATAATATGCAATTTATTCAGTGGAACCATCAAACACCCCTTTTCTCCTCATATGTTCCCATGTCGGAATAATTCCATGAGACTGAACCTTCTGTTTATCCAATTTTCTGCTTATTAGTAAGCCTGGAAATTCTCAGGACATTTCAGTAAATGAGGCTAACCAACGCCTGATGCATAACATTGAGATAAAAGCTGCAGGAGTGTTAAGGCAGATCTAAATGATGTTTAAGCCACAGATGAAATGTTTCATCCCAGCAAGGACCATAGAGAAGATTAAGTGTGACCACATGAAATGGTGACAATGGGCATAAAGTGTTTGGGACGCTTATAGCTGGTGTTAACACAATGTAAAAGCAACAGAAGAACTCCAAACACTTCTGTAGAAGGAAACAAAAGTATCCCCAAGAGCCCAGAGAGGATAAAGACTAGCCAACATCTTTTACTGCCAACAGATAGGGAATTGTGTGCTTTAAGTAAAATCTTCACTTATTTGCACAGCTAAGTGTCTGTGACTTATTCTAGCCTAAGTATTTTCATGGGAAACATTTGTTTAAAGACGGATGAGGATAGATTCAAAATCTAACCAAGTTTGAATGTGCTTAGTAACAATTGCCATTATGCTTAACTCTCTCTTCCATATTTCTCTTTCAAGTATCCTCTATCAATAACCTTCTGCTATTGTTATAAATAATTGAAAGGAGATGGTTAATAAATATATATTACAAGATCTGTTGCTTCAGGAAAAAAGAGTAACGATTGCCCTGCATTGACAGTATTGTTATGGCTTATTATAAAAGTAACTAAAATCTAATCCTGTAGTTTAGATCCTAAGAACCAGCGGCAGAGTTCCAAGTGGGATGATATATTTCTACTGGTGTTCAGTACAGCCAACCTATGTTCAATACAGCTTGAAGTGTCTTAGTCCTAACCTTGGAAAAATGTGGACAGATGTGTCAGTTTCAGTTTCTTTTAGCATCACATATATTTCCAGCTAAAGTTCAGTTAACCAGATTTCCACTTCAGTTTGCATTAAATAAAAAGTCCTCACTTAAAAGAAAAAGTCAGTAATTTAGTGCCCATTTATTTGTGCAAGCATTTTCCATAAATGGACTGCATTTTTGTATGTTATTTTCATTAAAAATTCACATTTTTGGCTGAGGAAACCACATTACAAAATTCAGAATTTCAAAGGAGAACTGTGTTTCAGTTTTCATATTGTTTCAGGAAGTGCAAATCAGTTAGGCTTGTGTTAAAATGTGAACTAAACTTATTTTCTTCCCCCATCCATCTTTGTATGGGTCAATGGAATGAATAATTATTGAAAAATTGAGGGGGACTTTCCCCCTGAATCTGTGGCTCATAATACCCTAAGGTGAAAGCACACTCTGGCTCACTCAGTACAAACTCCACTCTAAACCAAGGCATATATCTTCATTTTCCATCTTTTTTTCTCTGTGGTCCAAATTAATGCACAGCAGCCCTGAATATTCAGACTGAAATGTAACTCAAGACAGATACTCTGCACTAAAGGCAAGCTATTTTTTTCTTCACATCATCAAACCAATATTTTATCTTGCAGAGATACAAGACATTATTGTTTAGCATGTTGTAATTTACACAACAAAACAAAAGTTAGCACCCATGTCAGCTTCCTCTATCTGATAATCAAATGTTTTCACATTGAATAGGATTATACAAGCAGTGTGATTTGAATAATTAAATATATTTGTTTAAATAAACATAAAATAGGGGTTGTTATTTTTAAGGGAGAAAAAGAGACAGCTGCCGTGTCAGTGTATAAAAAAAAGAGAGATCATTATCACCGTATACTGAAGGAGTAAAGGAGAATGAAAACCAACAGTTCTGCCATAATTATTTCATTCGGATATATATGTGGAGGGATGAAAGTGGGAGATCAGTAACAGATTGCTAGCGAAACAGAGAGTGTGCTCAAGCAGTTGAAGGCGATAACGTTTCAGAAAAGGAAAAGTCAAAATGCCTCAGAAAACATAAGTAAGCTAAGCATTTCTCTCTGTGACTTGAGGCAGGGCACCAGCAAAAAAAAAAGGTAAAATGTACATTTTGTCAATTCAGTGCACAGTCATTGATCTCTGTTGAGTGTTGAGCCTAATGAGGCAAATAGAATAACATCATAATGGTTCTTTCATATGTGCAAAGTCTAGGCTTCAACTGTGGTGCAGAACTAAGCCACAGCTCATAAATAAAGGGACAGCCTTTGGAATGAAGAGAGAACTCTCGTTTCAAATGAAGATGTGCGAGCGTCAGTCCCTGGGAATGATGCTTATTGGCACCACACAAACACGTACGCACACCCAAAGTCAACCCTCGCTTCTTTAATGTCACCATTAAAAGATGACACAAATATTTAATATTCACAAATATTAAAGCCGCCAGATATATTTCACAGACAGCTATAATGGCTGCTGTAATGTTAACAATTCCTTATTAATTTTTGTAGACAACAAGCCACTTGCTCAGGGAGATACACTGATTTGAACAGCACTAACTCAGGAACAAATTACTTCCACATCACAGCCTTCATCCTAGGGATATTGGGTTCACTGTGTTGTAGGTGAAATTCTCTGAAATGTTTTCCCGTTTGAGTTGCAATGTTTTAGTAGATAAGGCAATGGTTTTGAAGCGGAAGCTCATGGAGCGATCTCAGACTAATTGCCTCAGGGTTCCAACCTTCTTCTCAGAGTTTATAGTGAAAGGAATACAATTCCAGTGGAAGGAGCCAGAATCCAGAAGCTCAAGGCTGGGGTTACCAATGATGAACCAATGTTCTGATTGTATATGAGGCAACTTCCTATATTCCTAACATTACAAGATGTGCCTGGTTATGATAACAGGAAACTTTACATTTGGGCCGGGCTGGTACCCAGAGTCGATGCCCCATTTGCTGCACTGAGCTCTTGGGAGAAACAGCTGCTGCAAATTTAATAAGTCTGTAAAAGATGAAAGTTCACTGGCCCTTTTTTGGTGGCTTCCATCAGTTACAAAAGAACCAGACATGGGAATTTACTGGCCTGGCAAACGAAACCATTTATGTATCAATGACTCGCAAACAATTGGACATTATCTCATCCCAATTCCCCTCTGATTTACTTTTGCGAAACATTTATTTTCCTCAGGCTGCCACTTGCATTATTACTTTTATTGTACTGAGGTTTAGAGGGGGGGACTCACTCTAATGAGGGTTATTATAGACCTGTATAGAAGCAACATGAATATTCATGCTGAGGATGCTATTACAGAACTTGAAAAGTATTGTTCTGTTTTGATAGTTCATTGTTTCAAACTCTTCCTTAAATGATAGCTTAGTGGCATCCAATGGTCTAGGGGAATTTGATATATTAATCCTGACCTTTCTCTGAAAGAAAATTAGAAAATGTATATTTATCAGGTTCAGTACAATTTGCAAAGCCAAGAAGAGTTGAAGTGTTTCTTTTTTACAGAAGGCAATCTATAGTAGCACTACAATGGGATTACAGTGCAGGAGGCCACTGTGTACTCTTTCCTCATAGGGCAAGAGATATTCCTTGTAAGTGCTTCTTATGCCCCTCATTTCCATTATCCAGTGGCGTAGCGTGGGGGGTGCAGGGGGGGGGCCGTCCGTACCGGGTGCAACATCGGGGGGGGGCGCTCGCACTCGAGTGCTAAAATCCACGGGTTAGGGGGCACAAATTACTTGCCTTGCCCCGGGTGCTGACAACCCATGCTACGCCACTGCATTACCACATTTTGTGATTATAAGAAAATAAATAAATGATATATGAGAGGAAGATACCACTGATATAGGCCACATCTGCACTACATATTTGAAGCACTGCGATAACACATTAACAGTTGTGTCTTCCCCCAAAGAGTCCAGGTAGTTTGTTGAGGGTTGAGTTGTTAGGAGACCCCTAATTACCTCTCAGCGGTACAATTTCCAGAGTTTGCTGTAAAGAGGGTTAAGCCACACTGGGAATTGTAGGTCTGTAAGGGGCCTCCTAACAGCTCTCAGCACCTTTAACAAATTACTTTTCCCAAAATTCTTTGAGGGGAATCTTTGAGTCGCATTCTAGTGCTTTAAATAAGTAGGGTGGACGGGGCCACAGAGGTGGAACTGTATACTCTTTCAGGTATACTCTTCCGCATGCCTAAATTACCTTCACAAGTACCATTAACTATGAACTCTGTTAACTAGCACAAAATGTTGGCATAGGTTTGGAGTATATCTGCCTTTGCGGGGGGTGGGTATTAACCACAAATCCCTATTTGATGTGTCTTGGTGTCAGTTGGGGATGGTAACACAGAACCCAGGTTTTGTGGCACAAATCTAGCTGAAAACTTTGGCCTAGGTTAGCAAGAGGACGGATTGGGAGTTTGTAGCTAATGGAGCTACATATAGGGATCCATATAGGGTTACACAAGTCACATGCCCCAGCACCTCTGCCCCAAATCTTCCTGCACTGAGCCCTGGTTCCCAGTCACAGGACGGGATAGAAGTTTGTTCAGCCAAAGATGCATACAATATCCCTTCAGATCTTTTCACTCAATCCAGATGTGAAGCCCTTCCACCAATGTAATGAATGAGCACCTGAACAGGGTTGTTATGGGTGTAAAGGGGACTCCGAAAATCAGCCTTTTGTTTGGTTTAGAAGCAGCAGCAGACAGAGCAGAACATGACATATATCTGGTGAAATAAGGGGAACATTTCCAATATTTTGTGATTTGGGCAATATTAGCTGATAATTTACTCCCCAAAATCCAAAGATAATATGAAAGTGGCATACTATACTACCTATGAGAGCATCATTATTTGGGGAGGGGGCATTGGAAGAGTATGTTTTCCTTAAAGCACAAAATGCATACGGTATATATTCATGTGTACATACATCAAGTGCTGGGAGGTGTTAATTGTAGGAGGAAACAGTTGCTGAACCAGCATTCTTCATTAAGTGCTTGGAATCTATTCCAATTCTAATTTCAAGAGAGTCCAAATTGGTCAATGCTCAAGGTGCCCCATAAAGTCTCTCCTACTGGGCAGGTGTTTAGAAAGAAGTGAATATGCTGGGTTGATGGAGGCTTGAGGTCTTTCTTTGGCAGACTGAAAAATTGGACATTTTTATTTGCAAATAGATATTTCCTGATGGTCTGCTGTGTCATAGATGGAGTAGCTGCAGCTATTTAGGACTTATAGCTAGGAATCTACATTTAATTGTTGGCAAGATGCAAGGAATAATGGTCAGTAGCTTAGCTTTTATTTTATTTTTCTAAACATGTTTAATGTTATCCCTTCACACTTGTGCACGATAATTTTGATATCAAGTCCTGCACCTACAGCAGGAAACGTAATATTAACTATTCACAATTACTACAATTGCTTTTCAATATTATAGTGCAATATCTAAGTGGGACCAACCATTACTTAAGGGGACAAGCCATATTATAATAATCCTTACCTGGACTGACTTACAAAGTCAGTTTTCTCATGCTGAGTAAAATTAACTGAAACCAGACTGTCTGGTTTTAGTGATACCATTTTTCAGTTCCAGACTGGGACAAATACTACAAATCCTCAATTCATGCCTGCTTGTAGCAGTCTGCAGCTGCCTTGACTCAATCTGGATTTGGCACAGATTGGCACATGTTGTCCCAATTTGGTTTGGGAATTGGACAAATCAGTTTGCACAACCCACAGTCCACACCAGATTTCCTGCTTCTGACTGCGCTACAGCTAACGGGTGCAGAAGAATGCCAGAATCATCACCTTTGGCCAAGGAGAGCACAATCTCTGAAGCTCTGTTCAGAACATCAGTGTGTTCAACAAGCATGCAGTAGAGACCATTGGGATTGAGGAGCCTCTTTTTGTTATGGAGGTTCCCTCTGTGTTTTAAAAACACAGGTGCTCCCTGCTCCACAAGGTCACCCTACAACTTGGGGTCAGTTCATGAAGGCCAAACGGGGACAGAAATAACATGCTCATTTCTGCAGCCTCACTTGCATGGTTAGTGAACATGCTGGTTGAAGAAAGGTTGATTGAGTGGGCAAAGGAATCTGTGAGTAAAGGGGAACATGGGATGCAATCTTAAGGGATACTAGGCAATTGTCTTTTCACCATTCTAAAACAAGGGTGGGATACATGTTGCTCTCCTAATGCTGTCAGACTACAGCCAAGCCGTCTGAGGCTAATGTGACTTTGAATCATAGAATCATAAAATTGGAAGGGACATCAGGAGTTGGACAGGAATCAAGGAACATCTGAAGGCCAGAGTTTCTAGAACTTGATAAAGCAAGTAAATCTCCAGGTAGGACTCAGAAATGTACGTTTTTGAGTAAAATGCTCTATTGCCTTTAATTTGGGAATAAGGAGGTATTCTGTGAATACTTGAGCCTAGGACTTGCCGATCAGAAGGTCGGTGGTTTGAATCCCCGCGACGGGGTGAGCTCCCATTGCTCGGTCCCAGCTCCTGCCAAGCTAGCAGTTTGAAAGCACGTCAAAGTACAAGTAGATAAACAGGTACCGCACCAACAGGAAGGTAATCAGCGTTTCCGTGTGCTGTTCTGGTTTCCCCAGAAGCGGCTTAGTCATGCTTGCTACATGACCCAGAAAAACTGTCTGTGGACAAATGCCGGCTCCCTCAGCCAGTAAAGCGAGATGAGCGCCGCAACCCCAGAGTCGTTCGCGACTGGACTTAACTGTCAGGGGTCCTTTAACTTTACCTTTATGAGAATGCTGGCTTAGGCTTATGCATCAAGGGTGGTCATCAATGGAGAAGCTTCATTTTTAGAAGCAGAATGTCTCTAGGAACAAACAAAGGGGGATAGATGCTGCAGTGATAGCTCATGTTTGCATGCGGTGGAGGCAGCAATGTGTGGCCAGTGAGCACAATGCTGACTTCATCGGGATGTGTATGGTGTTGGTGGCAAGTTAGGGGAGCTGCAGAGCAACATGTATCTGCAGACATGCCCCTGCCACCCCAGAGGCCCCCCAAAAAAATTTTATGCTACCTCATCCAAGCCCCATCCTGATGAGTGCAGGCTCACCACCATCAAGAGGAGGCGGGTGTCCCCACCTCCCTCACAAGGCTCACCACTGGACCACTGGCTTTGCTACCTGCCTGTGAGCTTCCAGAGGCATCTGGCTGACTGTGTTCGGAATTTGTCTATTCTAGACTAGAGAGATCTTGGTTTGCTCCAGTAAAACTTTATGTTGTTATAGTTAGCAAACCCTTCAATAATAATTTGAAAAACAGATTATCAGGAGGCCTTTGATGCTGATAGTATTTTGCAACACAGGCACTCACAGTGGCAGCTTATATTTGACAAGTGGGACATAAAAGCCCCAAACTACCTAGCAAACCTGCACCCCTCAGCCTGGATTCTGAGGCAATAAATGGACTCATGAGATCAATCATAAGCTCAGATTGGCTACTTTTCTTCTCTGTTTTGCCCGCATTTTTGGCATTCTGTTTTCTCCTGTTGAAAACTGTATAATGTGGAACTATAATGACCTTATAGTCAAAGTGACTTTTCTATGCATTGAAATTGTTGATTTCAGAGGATGACTAAGTACAGAATCCCATCTCCTTGAAATTTGTTTCCAGGATGTTAACTGCAAAGCAAGTTATATATAGCAGAAAATGCATGCTTAATTTGTGCAGAAATCATGGTGTGATGAATACAATTAAAAGCCTCAGAGGGAATAATTATATTACTGCATAAAGCTGGTGGATCTGAAATTGCTTGGTGCTTGGACTTTAAATCGGCCTGTGCTCCTGTTGGGAAAGTCATTCACGGTAGCAACAAAAGTGCAGTTGGAAACAGGAAAGTTTTTTCAAAGTCATGGAAGAAGAATTTATAGTCCATGGCCTCCACAGTCAGAAGCTACAAAGTGTAGTTCGTAAAAGAAAAGAAAAAAAGGGAAAGCAAAGACAAGTGAAGTACTGATTAACTATATTGCCATAAATACCATTTTTAAAAACCTCATAATTTTGTAATTGTAAATAATGATTCTATAAATACTTTTCCGGCTTTTGATCATGCCAAACATCCCAGTCCACAGCCAATTAAAGTGAGGCCCAGTTCTAATAAAGAATGCCTGTAGCTCATTGGCAGAACATCCCCAGGCCTGACTAGGAAACAGTCCTGACTGCCAGATCCACTGCAAGGCTATGCAAGATAAGACTGCGCTGGATGAACTACCGTATTTTTTGCTGTATAAGACGCACCAGACCACAAGACACACCTAGTTTTTGGAGGAGGAAAAGAAGAAAAAAAATATTCTGAATCTCAGAAGCCAGAACAACAAGAGGGATCGCTGCGCAGTGAAAACAGCAATCCCTCTTGCTGTTCTGGCTTCTGGGATAGCTGCACAGCCTACATTCTCTCCATAAGACGCACACACATTTCCCCTTACTTTTTAGGAGGGAAAAAGTGAGTCTTATAGAGCGAAAAAACTGGTACTTTGATATAATGCATCTTCCTAAATTCCTACACTTGAAAGGTTGGGTGTAAGTCAGTCCAACAAAAGTGGCACCTAAACTACAGGATCTTTACCAGCCGGTATCTGATGGTTGGGAAGACTTGCGTTTCCTGTCATTTCTCCTTGTCGCTTCTTAAGCCGAATGGAGGACCACATTGGCTCTGACAGAGCACATGGTCAGCCCCACCTGTGCTAATGCCCTGGCCCACCCAGCACCATCGACGACCATTGTTGGAAGGGCAGCTCTGCAGCTTTATCCAACTACGCTGCCTGCAATTGTGTTGTATCACAGAGTAAATTAAACTATGCATTGCCGTGAAGGAGGATAAAAATATAAAGGTAAAGGGACCCCTGACCATTAAGTCCCGTCACAGACGACTCTGGGGTTGCGGCACTCATCTCGCTTTATTGGCCAAGGGAGCTGGTGTACAGCTTCCGAATCCTGTGGCCAGCATGACTAAGCCGCTTCTGGAGAAACCAGAACAGCGCACGGAAACACCGTTTACCTTCCTGCCGGAGCAGTACCTATTCATCTACTTGCACTTTGATGTGCTTTTGAACTGCTAGGTTGGCAGGAGCTGGGACAGAGCAACGGGAGCTCACCCCAACGCAGGGATTCAAACCGCCAACCTTCTGATCAGCAAGCCTTAGGCTCAGTGGTTTAGACCAGAGCGCCACCCGTGTCCCTATAAAAATCAGTATGGGGGTGGCTTTTATAATAATAAAAAGGCAACTCTGTGTCTACCACAATATGCGCCTTTTCCCTTAAAGAGAAATGCAGGAAAACAGCAACAATGAATGTCTCTAAACAATATGAATTGGACCCAATTTAATCTTGTTGACTCAACCAGTTAATATGGTGGGCCTCTGCCATGTACAGAGCATTTGCCTCATACCTCAAGTAAGAGTCACTACGCACATCCTAGTATTAAACACATATGTGAGTTTTCCACAGAAATAAGAAATAAGCCCTGTTTGTTTGTTTGTTTGTTTGTTTGTAAAAACCATACCGCTATTCAAAAAACAGAGTGGTCCACAACAATCATACATAAAACCATCGAGAGAGAGAGAAAATGAGTTAGAAAATAACTACTACGAAAAGTTATTCAAATATATTCTATTTCATATGCTAGGGAGTGCAGGTGAAAAGCATGAAGCTGCCCTAAATATTCAGATAGCATATATAACTTGCATTTTATTATGGTACAATACCAAATAATGTGAGGATTCAACCATGAGAAAACAATTTCTGGCACCACAGATGTAATGGACCTAGATGGGCATGGTTCTGTTGCAGCTATCAAACTCCACCCTAGGTTATCCCTTTGGAGACCTTTTAGCCCTTTTTAACACTCCCCAGACTTTTTGACCTACAGTTGTCTTACTCTTTTGGCAAGTTTTAGGCAGGCAGTTAGATTCATGGTTTGCTCTAATAGAATAAATTAACATATCAGAGTTAAATCCAACATGGTCTTTCCATTTGCACAATGGCTTCTGTTTGTGCAACATAACTTCTCCTCCCTCTTCTTCACCTGTGAACCCCCTCCCCTCCCCCCCAAAAAAAATCTGCTCTAGGGTTACTCCCAACTCTCTGAAGCAGATCTGGAGGGGGCATAGGGAGGAGGGAGGGAGGGAGGGAAAGTTCTGTTGCAGAAATGGAACAGGTCAGCTTGGTGGACACAACCCTGAGTGACCTTCAGCATACGAAAGGTGGGGGGGGAGATGAGCACAAGTAATGTAAATTATGGGGGAGAAATGCCAAAATTGTGCTAGGTAGGAATGTTTTGATCCAGCAGAATCAAGGTGATAAAAGCTCTTGGAAAAAGATATTGTAAAACAATTTACTTTGAAAGACGGGACCATGTGGTTTCTCCCGGGAAGAAGTATTGTTTCTGTCTCTCCACCCCCCCCCCCATGTCCATCCTTGCCTCCCCAAATTCTGCTAGAATCCACAGCATATAGCCTATTGGATTCCATTTGATGGCTGTAAAGCACGAAACCTGGGGACTTATTTTCATCAAATCTCTGTTGGATACTCACTTTGTTCTTCTCTAACCAAATCTCTGGCTATTATCTTAAATACAGGTTCTAGTGCTTTGGTGAACCCAATATGGTGATCATATTCTGCAACCCATACTTCTCATTAAGGAAATCAAAAGATTAGCACTCGTGACATACCATTTTTGACCCCTGAAACTTCTGCAGGTCTACAATTTCCAACTTTGTAGCATGCACTTCCTTGCTAGATTAATCGTCACGCAACTGTCTTTTATATTGTCTATTGTCTTAAGAATTGCCACAAATTAGCTTATTCATATACTTTTCCACATCCTTTCTGGGTCACACTCTAGCCATCCACATTTTTTCTTACTCTGCTCTGAGCTTGTTGGACGTGATTCTCAGGAGGCAAGGAAGGTGTAACACATACAGTTTTGTTCCAGCCCATTTGATTCAAATCTATTTTACCCCTGCACTCTTTGAACAAAAAAAGAGAGGACGAAAGTCCCCAAGTGCATTGTACTGTCCACTTTCCCGCTTTCTGTTTCTTAATCTTTCTACATATCTTCACAGCAGACAAACCTTCAAACAAAATGCAGTCCTTAGAGAGAGATGAGTCGAGATTAGCATGTGCAATGTCCATATAATCACTGTTTTATTCAACACCTTTGAATGGATAAATCTTGCGTCCAATGGGACTGTGAGAAAAGGAAAGCAAACAATGAATTCCAATCAGGCTGCAAACCGCCACAAATAAAACAGTGACAAAATACAGCTTCCAATTAAGAAAAAATAAATGCAGCCAAATCTCCACAAACTCGGTGTAAGATTAATTTCCATAACAGTTGACACTTTTCCTGGTAATTCAAAAACTACACAAATATATTTAAAATATGAACACTTATATAGTCAAGTATCAATTAACCTAATAGCTCTGTGTCATTTTCTGAGGTGTACAGCTCATACAGAAGGGAAGGAAGGGAGAAGTGCCTAGAAGGAGGAAGAAGATTTTGCAGTCTGATATCACTGGAAGTGGGACGCGGGTAGCACTGTGGTCTAAACCACAGAGCCTAGGGCTTGCCGATCAGAAGGTCGGCAGTTCGATTCCCCGTGACGGGTTGAGCTCCCATTACTCAGTCCCAGCTCCTGCCCACCTAGCAGTTCGAAAGCCCATCAAAGTGCAAGTAGATTGCAATCTGGCTGGAGCTGATGGGACTTTGGAGTTCAATAACATTTGGACTCACTGGTTTCCCATCCCTGAGATAAGAGGCTAGACAGGCCTTATTAGGCTTGTCTACATTTATTGAAGGGACGCGGGTGGCGCTGTGGGCTAAACCACAGAGCCTTCTGGCAGGAAGGTAAACAGTGTTTCCGTGTGCTGCTCTGGTTCGCCAGAAGCAGCTTAGTCATGCTGGCCACATGACCCGGAAGCTGTCTGCGGACAAACGCCAGCTCCCTCTGCCTATAGAGCAAGATGAGTGCGCAACCCCAGAGTCGTCTGCAACTGGACCTAACGGTCAGGGGTACCTTTACCTTTATCGCAAGAGGCAGGTAATGTTACGTGGGCCTATTCTCTGTCCTGCCACAGCTCAACGGCTAGTCAGCTTTTATTCCTTTCCTTCTTCAACACCGTGACTTAGCTCTCCCACAGGAACTACTGGGAGATGTGGGTGATTTTGAGGTATATTAAGGAAATAAAATAAACAAATACTTTATTTGTAGCCCTGTGGTAGTTTCCCTATACCAAGATCAATCCTGCCTCTGAGAGGTACTCTTAGCAGTAGACAAAGAGTGGATTTAAGAGGCAAAGAAAGCAGCATGGATTTTTCCTCCTGAGATTTAAGGTAAATTTCCAGCACATAATAAAAGTATTTAAAGGTTTCTCTTGACCATGATCTCAACAAATGTAAAGGTAAAGGGACCCCTGACCATTAGGTCCAGTCGCGGACGACTCTGGGGTTGCGGCACTCATCTTGCTTTATTGGCCGAGGGAGCCGGCGTACAGCTTCCGGGTCATGTGGCCAGCATGACTAAGCCGCTTCTGGTGAACCAGAGCAGTGCACAGAAACGTCGTTTACCTTACCGCCGGAGCGGTACCTGTTTATCTACTTGCACTTTGACATGCTTTCAAACTGCTAGGTGGGCAGGAGCAGGGACCAAGCTCACCCCGTCACGGGGATTCAAACCGCCGACCTTCTGATCGGCAAGTCCTAGGCTCTGTGGTTTAACCCACAGCGCCACCCGCGTCCCTTCAATAAATGTAGACAAGCCTAATAAGGCCTGTCTAGCCTCTTATCTCAGGGATGGGAAACCAGTGAGTCCAAATGTTATTGAACTCCAAAGTCCCATCAGCTCCAGCCATTTGGTCAATGGTCAAAGGATGGTGGGAGTAGTAGCTAACCCTGCATGATCTACAGGAATCCTTTCATATCCCATGAACTTTCATCATCTTGCTCCCAGTGGTACCCCCCCCCCACCAGCCACCCCCACATAAGCTTCTGAAGGACCATCTTGTCCTTAGGATGGAGAAATACCCTTGATTTCTAAATAAATAACTGTATCACTTTTTGTTCTAGCATTTTGTAATCAATGTTTGTTGTGAACATTTGGCTGTGAGGCACCACTGCTGAGGCGTTGAGACTTGATGCAGAACTGTGTGTTCTTAGAGCAGCAGAAGCAGGGCCAGTAGGATAGAGCATCTTTCCACCTGTCCCCCAGAGATGCTTCACTGACCTCTCCAACTCAAAAGAAAAGTGGGATTTGTGAGACGGGCCACTCTTACCTGACCATATCTTAAGCCGCAAATTTCCCCGCCAGTTTTAGAGAACTAGAACACGGCAACCCCAGATGTGTTCCATTATTCAATCCAATTCATTTTTTAAAAATATTAAACTTTGTCCAGAGTGAATCTTGGAGCTATTTGCCTGGAAACAACTTTCCCCCAGACTGCACACTCTCCTTAACTCCAATTCTATTAATCATGCTACAAATCCCCCTTTTCAAATGGAGTCTGTAGTGGTAGAGCCTAAAAATATGTTTACAACATGATTCAGTTAACTGAACAAGCTGTCCTTATTGCAGAAACCTGTATTCCCATAAACGTTGTTGTGACTTAGTCTTATCTTTTGTAACCACACATTACTTGCCCTCTTCCTGGTCTTCATTAGGTCCAGCTGCTGAGCCGTAGGAAATTCATTTCTAGCAATAGCATCTGTCTCATTGGCAACCCCTGCTTTCACTTCGCTTGGCTCATGCTGCAATTGTCTTCAGGCTGCGAAATGATTAGGATGCTGATGTGATATCTTGTTCACTTGGAAAGGAGACCATTGCTTTTAGCAAACTTGTGATGTGTACTCAGAGATATTCTGGCAATTTTCTCCCTAGAATGTGGTCAGCAAGAAAGAAAGCAATATTGCTTCATCCCTCTACAAACACAGGCTCTTATCTTCCTTTGCATTTTTTTCAGAACAAGTTCACAGGAAACAAATGTGAAAGATGCCCATCTTAGGGCTGAGTGACTTTATGCACATAAGGGATGATCCATAACCACTTGCTGCTTCCTTCCATTCAGCTCCCAGCTGTGCTGTTTCACATATGGGATTCTTCGTACCTGTTAAGCTCCCTCCTGTGTACAGAATTTGGCAGGATTTGTTACATAACACATTTGTACCTATGCCAGTTCACTAGATATTTGAGTCAACCCAATTCATGGAAATCATGTAATTTGAGCTGGTCTTGGGGTATAAGTGGATTCAATTTCCATCCCCTTCAGTGTTGGAACATGCTGTCAAGTGATATATTGACATGAAAATGTACCTACCAAGAAAGGTAGGGACTGAGAGTAGACTTCACCTTCATGGATTCCTATGCCCCTGCTATCATTTATTTATTCCTTTGCAATCTGGTAGTCTGCTCTGATTAGGAAGGAAGGAATAGCATTAGACATTTCTAGAAGCCTTCAGAAATTTGGACTTCCAGGGGTAATCTGTGGCTTCTCATGTTGATTTTACTCAGTTCCTTATTTCCCTGACTCCTGAACTCTGCTTGCACTTATCTTGCATCCCAACTACCCTAGGAACCAACTCTTGGGGGTCAAGGTCCCTTTGACTCCCTCAATATTTGAGGGAACCAGGGCCCCCCATATTTGATGGACATTGCCATTCAAATGGTGTGCATGTGTCACATCTTGTGATCGATTATGCAGGATGGGGCTTAACTGCCCCACCCATTTTATTCTAGTTGGCCCCCCTCCAACTACCTATGTCATAGTAATAATCACTTGTATTCCAGCAATCCATTTCCAGCGATATCAGAATGTTTCTCTCCCAGTATTCTAGTACCCTGTTTCTTCTTCCTTAGCTATTTTGTTCTTCTACTTCTTTAAGTTGGAGATTTTCAGCATTGGTATGAGCCTTGGTCTTGACCTAAGTCGACCAGTAGAGCTACAGTATACTTGGGATTTCTATCGAGAGAGAGAGAGAGAGAGAGAGAGAGAGAGAGAGAGAGAGAATATTCCCAGTGCTTGTGTAAGAGCCAGTGTGGTGTAGTGGTTAAGAGTGGTGGACTCGTAATCTGGGGAACCGGGTTCGCTTCCCCGCTCCTCCACATGCAGCTGCTGGGTGACCTTGGGCCAGTCACACTTCTCTGAAGTCTCTCAGCCCCACTCACCCCACAGAGTGTTTGTTGTGGGGGAGGAAGGGAAAGGAGAATGTTAGCCGCTTTGAGACTCCTTCGGGTAGTGATAAAGCAGGATATCAAATCCAAACTCTTCTTCTTCTGCTTGGGCCCACGGCTGAGACCCACAAACATGCCATTGATAGAAATCAATCATGAGGGCTGCACTAGATATTCCCCCATTATTATTTCTGGATTGAAAAGTACTAATTTCCCTCAAACATTTACACTGACCATTTAAAAACCATGTTTGTTGCCATTTCACCCTTTTTATTTGTGCTTAATCCTCAATAGGCGATCCCAGCAAATCATGAGACCATATATCCCATTTTATTTGGCTGCATACCGGAATCACTGAGAAAAAGTTAAGCCAGTACAGTGAGGGCAATGCTCCTGGAATAAATTAACAAGAAATGTGATAATCTACCTGACTAGATGAATCCTACAGGAGCTGTCATCACAAAATCAAAATAAGGTGACATTTTTTTGGCTGAACATGTTTGTGGGAACACTTAATTTGCCAGCTTATATTTATCAGTCATGTTCCCAAAATCAGCTTGGAGCATTTGCCTGATTCTTTGCATAGACTCAATTTCTTCAAATTCCCCAGTAGATTCTTGTCCTGTTCTGCTGCACATCTATTAAATAGGGCACACATTTTTCTTTGTAAAGCAGAAATTTTTAATCTTGCTGTGAAGCTAAATCAGTGGGTGTTAAAAGAAACTACCTCCTGGTGAAAAAAAGAAATGCCGGAATAATTGAGGTTTATGGCTTCAGAGATGGGGGGGGGGCTTGTTCACATAGCCAGGATTAGTCTTGATCAGATAGATTCCTATAATTTTAGGAAGTTTGCTACAACAGAAAATGACAAATGATGTCATCATTTTCAACGTACAAAACAATCAGACATCCAGCCACACTCTCCACCCACAAGTTGTCTTTTTACAACAAATTTGTTATCCATTCTACTTATTATAATGTGAGAAGAAAGAAAAACTGAGGCACGTGAAGTAGGCAGTGGAAACACAGACTCACCAAATGAGCACCGAGAGGGTCTGAATTTGGATAGGTCAATTTATCTGTAATGGACAGTCCCTGCTCTCCTTTGTACACATCTAAATTTAAATTTAGACGCCGACTTTCATCCAAAGATCACAGGGTGAATAAAAATACAATACATAGCATAATAACAAATAAAATAATAACACCACAAACACGCGTGCACACACAGTTTAAAGGCCATAAACAAGTTATTTAAGTTCTGCGTGAAAGCTGGAACTCTTTTTCAGAATTTTCAACGGTCTTGGTTTCATTATGAATGTCATGTTTCTGCATTTCTGCAATTCTGACTGTAAGGTATGCAAAACCTTGTTAACAGATTGCTCCTTAATTAATCCTACAAAGCCACTATCATCTGGATCCAACATTGCTATAAAGGTCATATGGTTATGTTGCACTAGTTACTTTGACAGCCTTCAAAGTAAGCAGTTATATGCTGGAACAGAAAGTCTTAGAATCCAGCAAATTAGTTCTTATTTCAACCAATAAAGATGGCAATCATTCTGCAAGCCTGTTTTCCCAACTTAGAAACAAAAATTTATTTTGGGCTCCTGTCATTTGTAAGAGAGTTTCTTAATGGGTTTCACTTCTGCAAATTTGTCTAGCAAAGCAAAAGCAACAGAAGTGGGAATGAGGTTGCTCCCATTCTTGGCAGTTGCACAAAATGTATGCATAGCATCCCCTGGTGCCTCTTCATCCTCTTTTATTATTATTGCTACTAGTACAGATGTTTTGCAGCCAGTTCTTCCAACTACTGAACCAGTGCCAGACCCTCCTGGTGGGAATGGGATGTGTGCCAGCAAAGAAGTGTCAGGATCATAATCTGGGACTTGTAAAATTCACCTTTCTACAAAAAGTTTCATAAAAACCATGAGACACTGACGTCAAAGAAGGCTGGTGCTGCTACTCAGTTAGTTTTTCTTTCTAAGTGCAAATCACAGGCACTTAATACTGCTGTAGAAATTAATAGGTTAAGACCTGAAGCAACTGGACCTAATCCTGTTTTTTTCTAACAGAGTGTAGAGCCATGGCCAGATTATAATGGTGGAATAGGTAAAATTGCATCATGACTCATGTGAGCAGTGGGGCCAGACTCTGAGCTTCCTTAAAAAATAAAAAAGCCTCTGGCCCTCTGAGAAGACTATAAAGCAAAATGTGCAGGGAGATGTCTATATCTGTGAGTTAAGTTAACCTGACTGCTCCAACCTTTCAGTTAGCCAATAGTGAAGTGAGAGCTGTGACGATTTCAAAAAGTTAAAAATGTGAAGCCACATGATCTCAGTATTTTTATTTTTATTCTTAGTCCTCAAATGCTCCCACCGTGATAAATTTGTTCATTGTTAAGATCCCACAAGAATTACTTTGTGGTACCCTTATTTAATGTGCTCCTTTTGTGGGAAGGGGGTCCCTGTTTTGGGAAGTACACCAGGGCCCCCAATCACCTTAACCCAAAGTTGGGTACATCACAATTTCTTCTCAGTGCAGACATTCAGAAACGTACCGTCAAGGTCTATGGCACTTGAGGATCACAGGCAAAACAGGCAACCAAACCACAAGACAAGCAAATAACATAAAGGACCTTTGCTGCCCCACCTTCTTCTCTTATTCTTCTGGCAAAGGGTGTCTATGGCAGGGGTCACCAACAGAGGCTGATCTTCCTGTGGCACCCATGAAAGGTCTCAAGTCTCTAAAATCCACAATGCAAAAGAGAGTGTTTGCCATTCCTGCTCTGTTTGCACTGGCTAGACCTCTCCTATTTTGAACACGCCCCCTTATAGATGCCCATATATCATTGGATAGCGTGTTCTCCTTCATGGAGAGCATGTGTTGCGGTGGGGTCTGCTGAGCCACCCCTCTGTTACCAAGCAGGGTCTCTAAAAATGGCCTGGGGCAGTGATTGGTTCACTGGATTGCTGGGGTAAAAGTTATGTTGCAATTTTGGTGGGAGGGGTAAAATGTTTAAATACTCTGCAGGCAGCCTGGAGTTTTCTCTTTGCTGCGTGCAACGAATCACCCGCCCACCCGCCCTTGAGTAAGGGGTTGTTGCATTGACCTTGCTACGCCTGTCATGGGGTCGTCTGCTTTGGAGCGGGGGCCTGGTAGGAATTTTGTCCATCTGGCTGATTGGCTGGGCCATTTGGTTTTTGCCTACTGCGTAGCAAATCATCACAATTTTTAAGATTGCGGTTAGGCATTGGTTCTAAATTGGTGGAGGAGGGGTTAGGATAGGCTGGGCCTGCCCCTCCATGGTTGCTTCGGAAAGGCAATTCCGTTAAAGGAATCCTGGGGCTTGCCATATTTTCGTCCAATCCCTGGAATGGGACTAGGGCCGGCAAGCCTTCGGGGAGCATGCGGGTGAGAGTTGAGGGTCTGTGACTCAGCTCCATTTCTCCCCGACTTGCTTTCCCCCGCACTGTCTTTCGGTGGTGCCCGGAAGTCAGTTCTGTCCCCAGGTGGGGGGACAGATAGTCTTAACCAATGCCTAAACAACCACTCACGGTTTTGTATTTAAATAAAGTTGTGGCCAAAATTATGCCAAAAAACCTTAAACAAAAATTAAGTGTGCGTTGTGAGTTATTTGGGGGGGTGGCTTGGGGACCTCGACACGCAAACCAATATTGGACACCCATCCTTCTGTTCTGGACAGAGGCAGAGGCACTTTAGCCACAAGACAAAACAGAAGGTTGCCCATGGTGGCAAAATTGGGAATTGCCTGGTGTCATTGTCCATTATCATTATATCCTCTGCATGTTTATTTATTAAAATTGTTAGTTGCTATATCTTGCCCGGGGCAACCCAAAGCAACTTACAACCAAACAAATAGACAATAAAGATATATTAAATAAAGATATATTAAAACCACAATGATAGTGAAATACATCAAAAACATCCCACTAGCTTCTAAAAGGCCACAGATTAAGGCCAGAGGCCTGCCTTTTCTGTGGTGGTGCCATGGAGTTGGGGCTATGGAGGCTATGTACTAATATGTCAATCATGGAACCAATTGTTTAAAGCAGAGCTGGCGACCCTTGGGCCTCTAGTTGTTGCAGGATTACAAACCCCTGCATCCCTGACTATTGGCCATGATAGCTGAGCCTGATAGAATTATAGTTCAGCAGCATCTGGAAAGCACCAAGTTAAAGTGTCCCTTCAATGAAGCACATTACAGATGCAGAATGTCCCAAATATTTCCCCTCAAGCTTTAGCAGTCTTGTTTATTCAAGCCAACCCGTTTATAGATGCAAAACTGAGATTTGCTTTTTAAAAAATTTAAGAGCTGTGAGTGTCCATAAATCAGTTATGACAATCATTGTCAAAGCAATCAATGAGCGAGGAATCTGCATTAATTCAAATAATATTGATAGCCACACGAGCTTGCATCAGTCTTCTGTGAAAAATGAGACATCTTCTTAAAAAAATCAATATTTTCCCGTTTATGTCACTCACTCGAAGTGTATCAATAATACATTACTTTGTACCTTGAGTGTCGGTGGCCTTTGAGATGCTGAGGGATCTTACAGTCATATTTAAGGAAAGTGGAGAGGGGGAAAAGATATTCAAACAATGAGTTGCTAAAAAGCCTAAGGGTCCCAGATTACTGTCCTCTGGGGTGTGTGTGTGTGTGTGTGTGTGTGTGTGTGTGCACGTGCTAACTAAAATATGTATGTGGAGCATTACTGGCTGAATGTATTATTTATAATTCATCCCTCAATCAGAGCGGCTTGTACTGCGTCTTTGTCGGAACCTGTTAAAGAGCAAGGCGAACATCCAAACTCACTAGTGACATCCTTATCTCTTCCTGGCCCATGTGAGCAGAAAAGTTATACAGGTGTGCACACTGTATGGCGAAAGAAGAAGAAGAAATACAAGTTGCAGAATTACAGCATCCATTCATCACAAAAGAAACATTTTAATTGGTTATAGGTGGAAAATATCTACTTGACAGTCAGTTTCTCACTTTTCACATAAGTGCTTTGCTGCTTGGATGCCTAATCTTGTTTAGTATAGGGAAAGTAATTTGACATGAAAGTACCTCGATGGCTGCCGAAAATTAATTGCCAATTAAAAAAGAAAAATGTTTGTGCTACTCTATAAACAAGCCAACATATAAACCTTTCAGTCTTGTTCCTTTATTTATGTCTTTGTAGATCTGGTTTCAAGCTATTTGCATACAATTTACAAATTCACATTATAATTCTCCAGTATATTTATGATTTTATAGTTGTATATATTTTACCTCAATGAAAAATATTTATTTCTGTGTACTGCTGTTGCTTATTATTTAACAAAAACATTTCATTACATTTGATAGTTTATGTGTCTTCTTTAGAATGAGACATTTTTATTTCTAAGTCTCAGAAGAGATTGTTTTTAGCTTATAAGTAACAAAAAGCAGGGTTTCCCCCCCTAACTTTTTAGCTTTCATAAGCTTTGAAGGTAAATACAGGCATGACTAACATATCAAGAAAGGCTTAAATTCCATGTTTCCTTCATACACATAAGCTACATGAAGTTTGGAAGTTTGTTCTAGTTCTTTCCTATTAAAAAGTTCTGAAATTCAAAAACAGAAGGCTCAAAAATATGACAATTCTAATACTTACAAATTTCCAAATTACCATGCTGCAGATATTTTTCAATCGTACAACTACAGTTCACTCTGCTAAGTACAATAACAGGATACCAGCTTTGCCCTGGAAACAAGTAGAGATGCCACTGAAGTCTGAAAAATCAGAATATGAATTCTGAAGGCTCATGAGACTCAACTTCAATACAAAGCTGAGTGTTATGGCCCTGAGTTAGGAATTTCCAGCATATACACAAAATTCAGACCCCCATTTCTTATGAAGCAGCAGTTCCAATGGAGATGGGCACCTCAGGCCTGGACAGCAAATGTGGCCACCCAAACCACTCTACCAGGCCCTCAGAACTTTCCCCTGCCACACCCTACTGGCCCTCGTGTGTTTTTTTGCCTGAGTGGAATAGGTCCTTCAACTCTGATAATGCCTCTTGCATACCTGGATGAAGGACAGAGGGGGTGTAGGTGGGTGTTGTGGAGAGGTCCAAAGGTAAATTTCATATTCATTGCCCCACCAACCTCTGCCTCTAGCCCTGCCCACTACTGGTATATTGGCCTTGGAAAAGAGCCCAGAAGGAAATGCAGTTTCATACTGCAAAAAGTTCTCCACTCCTGAGCTACAGAATAACCTATGGCCATGAAAATGTATCAGTGATTGACATGCCATTTTCCAAGGTCTGACGCTTACAGGTCTCAAGTGACAAACTAGCAGTCCTTGGAATAGGTATTTAATCTCTTTGCTTCACAGCCTCAGGGTAGCAGCCCTCTTAAGAGTGTCACCTCCCCTCCTCAAATGGCAAAAAGCCAGATGAAACCTCCTTCCCCTGTCATCTTGTTAACCACCACAGATACTCACATCTCTTCCTTTTTGAACTGCCTTATTGGTAGTCTCTTCCTCGGGTTCCATCTCACCATAATACACCAATTTCCTTGATGTCATTTGTTCACTCTTCCATGCTATACCACAAAGGAGGTGGCTTCTCATAGCTCCTTGAGTCTCAGTGGTACTCCCATGGCAGCTTTGTGGGGTCTAGGGTCACACACAAGTATTGATTGCCACAACCATTTCTGGCCACTCCATGGCCAGTGCTTGGAATGAACTAGTTCAATTGAGCAAAGTTCCCCAAGCTAGTTCAAAAATCTCTGAAGTCACTTGAAAGTAGTTCCCATAATTTCCAGGTTGATTAAAGACAAATTGAGTTCATTTTGGGGTAGAACTTTGAATGATTTCTAGTTCATCTTCATGTTCATCCCCTCCATTTCCACCCCAAAATGAAAGAGAATCAGACTTGTAGCTTTCATATTTTCCCCCAATGAAATATTGATTGGATATCTATACAGAAGGACAGAAAGCAAAACATGGAGGCAAATACTTGTCAGGCAGGTATGGGCCACTGCTGTTGCTAAGGGTGCTTGGTATCTTAATCACTTATACTAAGACCAACTAAGTTAGTTCTTGGTATGAGCTTTCGTGTGCATGCACACGAAAGCTCATACCAAGAACTAACTTAGTTGGTCTTTAAGGTGCTACTGGAAGGAATTTTTTTTGTTTTGACTATGGCAGACCAACACGGCTACCTATCTGTAACTTATACTAAGCAATTGGAAGGAAGGAACGTGAGGCATTTCCTGTATCTTCCCTGCTGAGAGGTTAATACTCTTCCAACAGGAACACAACAAGTACATGTACAGTAACAAAGCAAATGACATCAGAAGGTACAACACCAAGCAATTCACAGAACAAAGAAATTATCGTTCCCCTTTTCTGTCTAATTCAGAAAGGCAAAAGTGTTAACATTGGCTGACCTAATTTATTGAAGGGGAACTGAGATTAGGAAATCAGTTTCCTAATAGGTTATTGATGGTGTTTCTGTAGGTCATCTGATTTGGTGTGTCAACTGATGTTATATGCTAATAGTAGTTTGCACCCACTAGCAACCTAGCCACCACATTCTGCACCAGCTGCAGCTTCTAGATCAGCCTCCAGGGTCACCCCACATACAGCGCGCTGCAGTAATTCTGCCATGAGGTTGCCAGTGCATGCACAATAATATGCTATGACCCTTCTGTGAAGTATTCCTTGACGAGTATCAGCAAATGGTCAGCTGACACACAAGAGCCTAACCTGACCAAATCAGATGACCCACTAGGGCACCAAATGTGTAGGCTTTGTTATTGAGACAAGGTTAGATATAGAAAGGGGAAACTTTGCCTTGAAAGTAGTCATGAGCTAAGGGGCAGTTCCAATCCTGACTACAGGGTTTAAGCCTCCATTTAAAGCCTTAAGGGGAGGCCTATGATGTAACTGGGTTTCCCTTCTGAGTCGCTTTGTTACAGAAAAACCTAAAAAGGTGAGACATGCAGGCAATGTGATCTCGGGGGCAATCTTCACAAGAACTAATCAGATCCCATCAATAACCTATTAGGAAACTGATTTCCTAATCTCGGCTCCCCTTCAATAAATTAGGTCAGCAAATGTTAACATTTTTGCCTCTCTGAATAACATAGGAAGGGGGGATAATTTCTTTTCTCGCTTGGCGTTGCCCCCTCCAATGTCTTAGGATGCTATTCTGCCCCCACTTTTCTACTGATATATTTCTCTCTTTTTCTGCAGATATTTTGTTGGCCTCTGTTGTATTGATTGTGGCTGCTGAAGGAGAAGGAGACTTCTGATTGTGTTCTGCTTGGGAGATTGTTAATGCAGAGCAAAGCTAGAGATGCTAAGCAGGTCACTGGACAGTCTTTCATAAATATTCAGTAGGAACAAACATCGTG
Organism: Podarcis melisellensis; assembly: GCF_964234715.1. Lineage (NCBI taxonomy): Eukaryota > Metazoa > Chordata > Lepidosauria > Squamata > Lacertidae > Podarcis > Podarcis melisellensis. The sequence goes on from NC_138531.1 coordinate 8,982,325, forward strand.
AAAGACACTAATGCTGATAGAATTCACAGATATGCTAAGTAAGAATAAAGCATTTCCTGCAGAGAACTCCTGTTGAGACTATATGGCCTTCTGCTTTAATGAAGTTATACTATCGCCTAATGGAAAATGATGTCAACATCTTCCCTTCCATACCATGTACTTTAATCCTTAAAAGATATATATTTTATCAAGTACATAAATTACTGGGATGATCAAGTGCTGAGCTAAGCTGTTAGCAGGGGTTGTAATATAGTTCCCTTTGGCCGCAAGTGGATTTCTATCGAAATATATAAAACAAATATCTCATTTCAAGAATCAGAGCTATTTTTCATTGCAAAGCCAAGTTACTTCTTCCACTTGTTAGATACTATACCAAGAGGCTCAGCTCTGCTTCTCAAGCTGTTACATATCTTACACGCTAGTTCCAGTATTGCATATTTGCCACAATCTAATGTGACCAAAGATAGAACCGAAGGTGGCAATATGCAGATCAGAGCAGGCTTGATTCCCAGTAGCTTCTGTTCTTTCATGGCGGAAATAAACAGGGTGCAAGATTCTTGGAGAGTCCAACAGTCATGCAGGTAGAGTTGGGAAAGAGTCAAAACTTGCTTCTCCCAAGAACTGCAATCACCAGGGACATGGTTTGCGTGTTCAGACCCAGAGATTCCCCCCCCCCAAAAAAAATAAATTCACACTTGACTCAAATTTTAGTTTTGGTTTTTGGCAGAATTTAGGCCACAACTTTATTGATTACAGAAAGTGAGTGGTTGTATACATTCTGGTTCGACTAGCTCCCTGCACCCTTGCAGGTAGCGCTGACCCAGAGCTCTATCATAGGTCAGCCAAAGGCGAACACCTGAGGTAGGTATAAAGCCCGGGTCCTGGCTATGTCCACTCCCTAGATGCTCCCCTGGACTCAGGCATGGGCACAACCCCCTCTCGGGGGTTGACCAAACCTTTAACGGAATACCCTTCACATAGGGATGGCAAGACCGTTCTCCCATCCCTATCACCTGAACCAGTGCCTATCTGCAACCTTACAAGTTGTGACAATTTGCTACATCAAATTTGCTATGCCAAATGGCAACAGCCAATCAACCAAGTGGCAAAATTCCTGCTGTGCCCCTGTCCCAGTGACAGATGACACACGACGGCATAGCAAAGTCAATCTCGCAAAACCCTAAAAATAGGGAGAAGTGGGCGGGTGTTCCGAATGCACGTGCATGGGTATATATAGGTCCCTCGATCTGTTTAGACTATGCCCCATTGGCCAGATTGAACCCAACATTGAGGGACCTACCAATCAGGTGTTGTGGCTAACCAGTCCAACCCACCCACAACACAGGAGGTCAGTCTCCAGGTTTCACCGCAGCATGTGCCCTCTTTAAGGGAGGACACGATCATACTAGATATGCATACATGTCCCCATGACCTTAGATCCAGGAACAATGCTTTGCTCTGGGTACAGCCTTATGGGAGATATAGCCTAGCAAGGCATGGAGTACAGTAAAACCCATACAGTAGAATTTACACAGGAGGCAGACCATTCAAACCCATTCTCTATCACTGTCTGCATTATTCTGGAGAGTAAAGTTTTGGTTTTTAAAACCCTTACTAGTTTCAATTTATATTGACTCTTTAAAGTTACCTCAAGCTTTCAATGGTGATGGTTTAATAGCTGCTTCTATGTTCCTATTTGGTTTTTGAAGTCATTCTTATATAATGTAATTATGATCTTGTTTTAGTATAATTTTATAGGATGTCACCTTGAGCTTTTAGTAGAAAGATGACTAATAAATGCAGGAATGAATTAATATATCCTATCCCAAACGTGACCCTATAAACATCTCCCATAGAAGCCAATGGGAGTCACAAATTTCTGAGGAGGAGAATAAACCTACAACCACTCAGAGTGCAGTAAAAGTGGGTATTAAAGAGACCTTTGCTTGTGTCTCAAGTCCTGCAGGAGAAAGCATCTGAGATGCTCAGTGAGGAGAGAGACAGCGGTGTGCAAGCAGAAACTCAGATGAAAACTGCTAGCTGCACTTTACAGGCCAGTTCACAGCATTTTTGAAGTGTGCATCATCTCTCCTTCAGGTCATTGTAACCTCTCCTCCTGTAGTGTTAACTGCATAGCAGGTATTCTGTGGCCTTTTGATATTCATGAAATATCATTAGCCAGCACTGTTCCTCTGTTGGCAGTCACATAACTATAGCCACACAGTGAATCCCAAATTGGACATCTGCTCTCAGTTCATCCTGAAAGCATTTGCTCAGCAGAACTCAAAGAACTACACTGGAGATTAAAACAGGAGCGCATTAATTCAAACATAACCCATCCTTTGTCTTTTTGATCTTGTACGGAGCTACTAGAACAAAGACGGCAAAACATAACTAGACAGCTTCACATATACACCCTTCTTCCCATTGATGGGAAGCTCTCTAGGCTGTCTTTAAATGGGTCAGCTATGTCTGGAGGTTGGGAGAGAAAGGATTAGAAGCTGATGGTGTTCTTGTAATAGCCCTTCTGTTTACGAATATGTAGACTGAGCAAGTATTAGAAGGGTATGGAAGCAAGCACACAGGCCTTGAAATATTCATAGTAGCACCAGTGTAGTCGCCAGCACACAAATCATGAAGTATAACAATAAACAAACCTATAATTCTGTCCCCTTCGACACATTCCAGTGCACCAATTTCAGATCCATGGATTTGGTAATCTAGGAGTTTGGAGCTATCCACAAATTAGTCATTAACAGAGCACACAAACCCCAAATACCCACATCACAGAAAGCCTAAAAGAGTGGAGCACTTTGCACAGAATGGCATAAGAGAACCGTGTAGCATATTAGCTAGAATGACCTCTTGCCTCAGTCCCTAAGCCAGCAGCTGCCAGCACACCATCATCTCTCAACCACCGTCTCTCATTTCCCCTCTGCAGAATAGGATGGCGAGACTGGCCTATTCTGAAGGGTTGTTTCAGCATTGCTTCAAAACACTTAGGTTGCAATCCTAAACACACTTAGAAGGGAGCAAGTACCAATGAACACAATCAGGCTTTACTTCTAATTGATGGTTTGCATGTTCAGACCCAGAAACCTCCCCCTCCCCAAATAAAAACACACGTGACTCAAATTTTAGTTTTGGTTTTTGGCAGAATTTAGGCCACAACTTTATTACCGGTAATTACAGAAAGTGAGTGGTTGCATAGGCTCTGGTTCGACTAGCTCCCTGCACCTTTGCAGGTAGCGCGGACCCAGAGCTCTATCATAGGTCAGCCAAGAGTGAACACCTGAGGCAGGTGAAAGGCCTGGGTACTGGCTATGTCCACTCCCCAGATGCTCCCCTGGACTCAGGCACGGGCACAACCCCCTCTTGGGGGTTGACCAAACAAAGCTGATTCCTGTAACGGAATACCCTTCACATAGGGATGGCGAGACCATTCCCCCCATCACCTGAACCAGTGTCTATCTGCAACCTTACAAGTTGTGACGATTTGCTACGCAGCAGGCGAATCCCAAATGGCAACAGCCAATCAGCCAAGTGGGGGAAATTCCTGCCGTGCCCATGTCCCAATGACAGACTACACATGACAGCATAGCAAGGTCAGTCGCAAAATGCCCTAAATATAGGGAGAGGTGGGCAGGTGTTCCGAAGCACAAGCCAAAAGATGAAGCTCTGGGTTACATGCATAGGTATTTATAGGTCCCTTGATTCTTTGAGACAGCACCCCATTGGCCAGATTAAACCCAGCAACGAGGGACCTACCAGTTGGGTGTTGTGGCTGTCCAATATACCCACCCACAACAAGAAGGTCAGCTTCTAGGTCTCACCACAACACGTGCCCTCTTTTAGGGAGGAAACGCTTTGCCAACACATGGATCAACAACATGTTGTTGGACTCCAACTCGCATTAGCCAATATTAGCATCATTGTCAATAGTCAGGGAGAAGGTAGTCCAACAACGTCTGTAAAGCCACAAGTTTTACAGATCTCTGGTCCAAAGTAAAGGACATAGACTATAGAGCTGCAATGAATACTGACCACTTTTTAAGATTTGCCAAAAGTGTTTGGTTTTACCACTCAGGTTCAGAACATAATGGTTTAACCATGTTTTTTTTGGGGGGGAATGAGCGCGAAGTAGAACCACAAAATTTGAAAGTTTACAAATTGCCAGCTGTCAAATACTAAAAACAATGCATGTTATCCATCAAATGCTGTCTGTCCCAAACCACAGCCTTTCTCCAAACATTAATATATATTTTACACCATCCTTCATCCAAACTGATTCCAAGGCAGTTTGCAACCATATAAATAAAAAAATAAAATGAAGGCAGCCATTGAAGCTCTCTTAAGAGCAGTGAAGTATGATCCAAACAAGCTTTACAAGTTGAAATTCTGGAAGCTGTAGTTGAACTATCTTCAGAGACAGCCCCACGTATAGCACATTGCAGTAATCCAACTGGAGTTTACAAGGCGTAAATAGCCATGACTAGTCTATCTGTGCCAGGAGTGGTTGCCAGTGAAGCTGATAAAAGATGTAATGGCAAGGACCATAGCTCAGTGTCAGGACATCTGACCAAAGACTCCCAGCATCTCCAAGCCGGATTGGGAATGTCCTGTCTGCAATCATTGACAGCCACTTCCAGTCAGTAAAGACAATACTGAGCTAGATGGATCAACTGTCTGGTTTAGTGTGAAGCAGCTTCTGATGTTCCTCCACTCCACCGATGCCACTGGGGCCTCTACAGTCAAAGAAAGACGGGTTGCGTTAAAAGAATGTAAAAAAACTTACACGTAGACCAATGTGCTTTCAGTATTCTGAGAAAGTACCTCTCTGAGTTGCAAACATAGTTGCATGTTTTGGGGGCCCACAGTTCGTTCCCTCTTGCTTGGTTGTTATGCTTGTCAACATAAACGAAAGGTCAACGTGACAAAATGTATTGGTTCGTCTCTCTTTGTACATAACGATGTAAAGGGAAACTTGACGCATAGTCCCATGTGCCGAAAGAAATGCTAAACAGATTTTCCTTAGTGACAAACATAGCTTCATTTACACCGTATGAGAGCCATCCTACAAAAGCAGTCCTAGACTTTCCTGGGACTAATATGAATCTGTTTATAATATGATTAGGCAGGCAAAGCACTCTTAAAGTGCTCTATCATTTGTTCTGCGACTGCTATACTGCTGTAGTGGGACCTCTTAGACTTCTAGTGGGTTGAAATAGCAATACTTACATGTGTATCTTATCTCTTAAAATGAAGACACACTTTGCCCACTAGCTTCGAATATGATACCAGCGCAACAAATATGAACAGATTCTTTTTTTTTTATTAGCTGTAATTTTCTAACTCAAACAGGGGCATTCCACTGGAATCTCTGAAATCCCTGAATGCATTATTCAAAATGCACTTCCCCTCCCCCCCAACCCTTTCTTTTCCCTCAACACTTATGAGATCAAAGAGAAGAATTTAATGCACATTTGTGACCATTTAGAATATACTTTCAAGGGGAGGCGTTACTGAGGGACTATCAAATAGAGTTCTATACAAAAAAAAATGGCTAGGATTTCTGGAGACTTCTAGATTTGCATTTTCTTTGTAGTTTCATTAACATAATTGGAAAACAGATTTAATTAGTGTCTTAGCACTATTCATGTTGTTTTCTTTTCAGACTTGGGAGGATAGCGAGCAATAAGGTACTGACACAGCAATTTTGACACTCCATACATTTTCATAGCATTCCCCCCCCCCCCACCGCCCAATATAGGACTCAATACATTGACCAAACTCCTTCACACATTTCCTCAGGAACCTCCTGTTACCACTTCACATGCACCTGCAGCAATGTGGGAGTTCCTTTATCTGTTGTGTGATTCCACATGGCTACAGTACGTCTGTGAATATCTGACCCAAACAGGTGGGGCACGCTGTTTGGGCATTTCATACCCAAACATTGTCAGGATAGTAATGCTCAAATGGTTAGCCATGTCAATGCTAGTTGGCAGACCTTCTCAGAAGTTGCAGCTTCAGATGAGAAAGTTCTTTTTCTGTACAGCTTCTAATTCATCTCAAACATCCTTGGCTGGAATACATATGGAAACGGTGGTATGAAGTCAGTTATAAACTCAGGGAGAAGGTGTTGGTGGGCAATGAAGAAATGAGTATTTAAAAAATGAGGATTCCTGGATGCCAAGATCCAAGTTTGGTGCAAGCATTCTTTGGTGAGAGAACCCTGACAGAGATTTAAAATCACAAAATAAGCAGCAAAGTAAAGTGTGGAAATATAGGCTTTTGGACCTTTGAAATGTGCCCTTCCTTGTTCCTTTCCAAAGTTTCCCACTTCCTCTAATATAAAAAGAATACCTCACATTTAGTAAGTTAAAAATGGTTTACTTACAAACTCTCCAAAGGTCAGATTCATGTGCTTTTCCATACAGCATTCAGAAAAGGTTGAATAGGCAGTAAAACTTGGTTTAGTTCCAAAGTGGTGAAAGTTCCTAAATTACTGTTATAGGAGCTCAAGAGAGGCTTGTTAGAGCCATGTGGTCTGAGCTGAGAATGTGGTCTGAGCTGAGCATGTGGTCTCAGACCTCACACATTGAGCTTCTCAGGTAGACTGAGGGACAACAATAGGCCTGATTACCTTTCTCTCAAGGTGAGATAGAATGAAATCTTACTCTATTGCATTAACCCCTTCATGCATTAGTTAGACATAAGCATGTTGGTTATGTGAGGCTGGTTATCCCTCAAAAAGAGCATTCACACCAGTGACAAGTTGCTTAGACTAAGGCATTAGTTCTGAGAAATAGGATGCTAGATTAAATAGGCTGGCCATTGTGAGGAATAGGCCATTGGTCCGATCCGGCAGGGCTCTTTTTATGTTAAGGCAAAACAACACACCATTTCCCCCAACACTGTTAATTCCTTACTCAGTTCTCTCTCTCTCTTTTTACATTTTAGCTTTTGTTCCTAATTTTTCTCTTTACTGCTGAAAATGAAGAAGTGCAGGATTAAATGACTACAGGGAAATGGGAAAGGGATATCTGCCTCTGACCTCCAGGTCACCAATTCATATCAGGCCAAGTAATTAGCAGCTGAAAATTGTACCATCTGTTGACTGTTTAGGGTTATGAGAGAGAGGTGATGGTTTTAGTTATATTACTAATGGACAAATTAATTTAGCCCATGCACCATCATTTGATAGATGTCTGGAAGAGGAAAAGATTGCATCAAAATATATAAATGGATTCTGCCAAGAATGAATGAAAGGGAGAGACTTAAATGGAAGTACATAAGAAAATTATTGTTCTTGGTAGTGGTAACACTGTAGTATTCTTACACTCTTGATGAGACAAACATATTTTCTCTGTGTTTTGCTTCAGGCTTCCAAAAAGCATCTGACTGGCAATTGAGAGAACAGGATGCCGGAGGAAATGATCCAGAAGGCTGTTCTTATGACTTCAGGGTGACTCTTGGGTCTAGGTGCCAGTCCAGCTGTAAGTCAATCATGCTTAAGTTCCGCTGGACAAGTTAGTGGAAGCTAACATAAGCTCTGCAGATTTGATTTAGCTATCACCTTTAGTGATATTTAAAGGTAAAGGTACCCCTGCCCGTACGGGCCAGTCATGACCGACTCTGGGGTTGCGCGCTCACCTCGCTTAAGAGGCCGGGAGCCAGCGCTGTCCGAAGACACTTCCGGGTCACGTGGCCAGCGTGATGAAGCTGCTCTGGCGAGCCAGCAGCAACGCAGCACACGGAAGCGCCGTTTACCTTCCTGCTATAAAGCGGTACCTATTTATCTACTTGCACTTAGGGGTGCTTTCAAACTGCTAGGTGGGCAGGAGCTGGGACCGAACGACGGGCGCTCACCCCTCCGTGGGGATTCGAACCGCCGACCATACGATCGGCAGGTCCTAGGCGCTGAGGTTTTACCCACAGCGCCACCCACGTCCCTTTAGTGATATTTAGCTCTGCCTTATTCAAACTCACCCTCACCATCCTTGACCAAGAGGCAGGGGCTGATGAGAGGTAGAGTCCAAAACACCTGGAGACCACCGGATTGCAGAAAGATGCTTTAGGTGATAGTGGCTGTTGTTGTTGTTGTTACACCTATTGTTATTACTCCCCTCTGGGCTACTAATTTACATGTATGTTGCACATTTATTACACCACTTAACTCTATGTTACAAGGGAAACTTTCCTAAATATAGTGGGACAGTCCCTTCAAGAAGGAGCAAACAGCCCAACAGTAATTCTTGCTTTTTAAAAAAGGAAATTTGGGGACTGTTACACGTTTCGCATGTAATGCATAGTTCACACCAATCAGGTGGCTTTGTGACTCGGTGACAGAATTCATCTCTCATCCCAAGGGTCCTCACTGGGATTTTCCCAGGTTCAGAGCAAAGAGAGCAATAGAACAAGCGATGGCATGAGCTCAACAAATGCAAATACAAATGCAGAATTGTTTTCTTCTAATTTTATGATAATGGATTCAACTTATTGAGAAGGCATAATCTTAACACCAATAATGCTTTTAGTAAGGGGCTGGATGTCAAATCATGAAAGTAATTCTGTAAGCCATGTGTTACTTTTAAATGAGGCAGATAATATATTCTGAACCTGCTATATGTCTTGCTGTAGCTCTTCTCAAGCATATACTTCTGTTTCTGTTCTCTTTATAAAGCAAGGCCGATATCCAATGCAGCGGCAGAGCTAGCTGTTCTGGCACCCAGAGCAGCATACATGCCGTGCACCTAGGAGTGGGGCAATCACACCCTGCAATTGTGCTGGGGGGTGCCATCCACTGCGGCGGCGATCGGATTTTGTCACCCCCCTCAGGGATGACACCCAGGGTGAACTGACCCCACCGCCCCCCCTTCCTAAGCCGCTGCAAAGACCTAAGTGTGGTTAAGCCCTAATATTACCAATTGCATTAAATTAAAGCAATATGCTTCACAACCATCTAGAGTCCTCTAAAGTATGAATTGCAACATGACACCCACAGGTGCCAACATGCCTGCCAGCAACACTTGTGTTCTTTTTCACTGAAGGCTAGAAGTCTGTGCCCTTATATATGTGTGAAAATATTGATATTGATACATTGGAAGGACGATCAATGGATAGATGGCGTGACAACTCTTCAAACTCATGAACAAATAGCTTTCAGACGAAAGATGTATGGACAAATTTAACAGTGCTTGGAACGTATTTATCGAAATCATAGTGACACACAAATCAATGTATATTTGAGGGGGGAAATAGGTTATTCTATTTACATATGCGTTATATAGTTCTGTAATCTTAATTATCTTTATTGTCATATTGTTATTGTTGGTCTCCTCTGCCTTTTAAAATGTTCCAGTTACAGATAGGTAGCCGTGTTGGTCTGCCATAGTCAAAACAAAAAAAACCTTCCAGTAGCACCTTAAAGACCAACTAAGTTAGTTCTTGGTATGAGCTTTCGTGTGCATGCACACTTCTTCAGATACCTGAAGAAGATACCTGTATCTGAAGAGGTGTGCATGCACACGAAAGCTCATACCAAGAACTAACTTAGTTGGTCTTTAAGGTGCTACTGGAAGGTTTTTTTTTAAAATGTTGTTTTCTTTCTTTTGCTTTCTTACTTTAACTCATTGTAATATTCTTAATAAAAATTTAAATGATCAAATAGTATGAAAAGGCTATAAGTCATGGGCTAAAAAGACAGGTCCTCTTATAGATCAGTAACCAGTTATAAAAAGAGAGAGTAGCAGCAATAAATAGATTCCCAATGGGAGGGTGTAAGAAAGGGAGTCCAAGCATCTGTGCTTTTTAACTTGGTCATAAATGATCTGAAGAAGTGAGTGAATAGTGAGGTGCCCAAGTTTAGCTTCAAGGTTTTATAAAGCCAAAGGGATAGCAAAGACATCTATAAAGATCTCTCCAAACTGGGTAAATGGGCATTTAAATAGCTAATGCATAGCACACTGAGGCAAACAAAACCCCTAACTTCACATACAAACTGATGGGATCCAAACTGGCAGTGACTAACCAGGAGAAATATATTGGAATCAACATAGATAGCTCAATGAAAATATTGGTCCAGTTAGAGATGTAATTAAAAATGCACGTTCCATGTTAGGGATCATTTGGGAAAAAACTGAAAGTAAAACTGAAAATAATATTTTTACTCAAATCTATGATACAAGCAGTCTTGGAAAATTATGTGTAGTTCTGGTCACCCTATTAAAAAAAAAAGATATTGTAATAGATGCTGGAAATGGTGCAGAATAAGTGCAAAAAATGATCGACCAAATAAAAAAGAAAGAAAAGGTGAAATGTTTGTGTAGAGAACAGAGAGAAGTGCTTTTCCCTCTCTCTAAATACTAGAACATGGAAGAAGAAGAAGGAGGAGGAGGAGAAGGAGAAGAAGAGTTTGGATTTGATATCCCGCTTTATCACTACCCAAAGGAGTCTCAAAGCGGCTAACATTCTCCTTTCCCTTCCTCCCCCACAACAAACGCACTGTGAGGTGAGTGAGGCTGAGAGACTTCAGAGAAGTGTGACTAGCCCAAGGTCACCCAGCAGATGCAGATGGAGGAGCGGGGAAGCGAACCCAGTTCACCAGATTACGAGACTACCACTCTTAAGCACTACACCACACATGGAGTCGGCAAATGAAGTTGAACCATAGAAGATTCCAGTGCTTTTTTCTGGGGGGACGCAGGGGTACACATCCCTCTAAACATTTTGTGAATCTAAGTTTGGCCTCACTGAGGGGCAGTATTTCAATATGAGTAGGAAAATGAGAGAACACCTAAACATTTTTTTTAGGGGGGGAAACACTGGAAGATTCAAGACAGATGAATGATCGTATTTCTTTATGCAGCAGGCATTATACTATGGAGTTTGTTACCACAGGACATAGCAAACTTGGATGCAAACTTGGATGGGTTTAAAGGTGGTTTGGACAGATTCACAGAGGAAGAGGCTGTCAATGACTACTAGGCATGATTCTGCACCCCAGAATAAGAAGCAGCATGCTATTGAATACCACTTTCTGGGAAGCAACAGCACTCATGTCCTGGTTGGGGACCTCTCATACAGATCTGGTTGGCCACTGTAGGGAATAGGTTGCTAGACTTTGTATCACCTTGGATTGATTCATTAGGGCTCTTCTTATGTACAGTGGTACCTTGGTCCTCAAACTTAATCCATTCCGGAAGTCCATTTGACTCCATTTGTACTTGTGTCCTGGACCCAAGAGGCCATTGGTGCAGGGCACACATTACAAACTAGCATGTGTATGTAATAATTTGACCTAACCCCATTTACCCTGGAAAGATGGACAAAATACATTTCATGGCACAATCTGAGGTTTCCATTCCCCACAAGGCAGTTGGGTGAGATTTAAGGGGCCTTAAAGAAAAAGGGTTAGAATCCAATATCTGATTGGCACTAGAGACACCCAATAAAAAGTACTGGTGTGTTTGACATAGGTGGGAAAGACGCAATGCTGGTTGCCATATGGCTGATGCTTCCATTAATATTATTTCTGAATGCTCTTGATCACAACTGAATAACATTATATATAGTGGATTGAACTACAATCCATTCCCTTTATTGCTTGTGACTATAAGCTGTGTGTGATGAAACCAGCAATAAAAAAACCCCTTTCCGTTGGTACACCTCTTGGAAGGCAGCCAAGGTATTTATTGCTATTCGGGCAATTAATGGCTTTATTGATCTCTTGTTTTCCCCTAGTAAACAGTGGATAAGCCATTTATTTTTATTCCTTAGTTGTAATTAATGCAAGTAGAGTTTGACTGATATTTGCTAGTATAGCACTTTCTGGATGAGAGAACATTTTGTTTTTCACAACAACTCTGCGATGGAACAAACTCGTTACAAATAAAGCATATCTGTTCATTATTTTTCCAAATAGAATGCAACCGTGCTACCAGTCTGAACAGGAATATGAACTTGGTTTTTCATTGCTATGGTGCTGGTGGAAGCCAAACCACATCTTCCAGTTCTCCACACAAGTTCCAAGATTATAGATGGAGCACCATATTCTTAGGGTAAAATAACTGCCACAAATCAGATTATATATACAGTAAGACAGCAATCCAATGCCAAGTTCAACTGAGACCAGCAGTTTAGGATGCAGTGGATCTCCAGCTCAGCCAGCTAATTCCTGGCTCAGATAGTATTAAGTCCCAAATCCCGGCTCAGCTGAAGATTTGCTGACAAAACTTGCTCAACTGGCTGAGCTGCTGCCGGCTAAGCCAAGGCTTGTATAAGCCCCCAGAAAAGAGGTGTCCTGGGAGTTGGGCAGGGACAGGACCAGACTTAGACTGGATCCTAAGCCCATTCAGCTTGGTCACTATTTTAAAAGCTTGTTATAGACAAAGAAGAAGCAGCAGACCCACTGCTGAACAAGGTTTGGATCTGGTGTAACTACATGGCAGTTAACTAACACCAGACTGCTTTATGCCAGCCTCTTGCAGAGGATGCACAGAAAGAAGGGCCTCAGATGATGGTCATGGGGTCCAAGTCGGTTCATATGGAGAGAGGTGGTCCTTGAGGTATGCCAGATGGAGCCAGAAGTATTACATGGCAGGGACATCTTCCTACCACTCTCTGCTTCTTTGTGTATTCTTTGTAAATATACTAAATACCATTTTTCACACTGGGGACAAATATAGGCAGTGGCTGACCTCCATTTTGGAGGGCCCCAAGCTTTAATTGTTATGGGGGCCTCCTTTGCAACCAGCAACTAGGTCTGGGTAACCCCTGTCATCTTCTTCAGTGGGGTTGTACCATGACAGATCACAACTCTGTGCTACTGACTCTCAAACTTTGGGATTATACACAACAACAAAATAATCAGTTTGAATCATGACTCAAATTGGGTCTCTTGGGACCCAAAAAGTTGTTTCTAGGCCCCCTCTGGGATTAGAAGCCCTGGAGCCTAAATTTCATTAGTTTCATAGTAGATTTTCCCTTGAATATGGGTTTAGGAATCCCTTGTTGTTGCAAAACCTTTGGTTCCAACCTCAGATAACCAAGTCTGTACTAGTTACTCTGGCTCCAGTGTGCTTCCACTGCTGGTGTTTGAAGGTGACTACACAATGTGAACCATGATCCATACATAACCTGTGGTTTCTTGAGAAAAAAATACCTGGTTTGCTTCAGTTTTTCCCTCAAACCAGCTTCCATCTGATTTGAAAATCCAAGCCGGACAGCTCTCAATGGACAGCTGTTGCACATGCACAGATGACAGCTTAACTGAATAGGAGTTGGGGGAGTTTAATGCTTGGGGCCCTGTCCATTGGGTGAAGACACCCCAGCCCCCATTCTGCTGTGTACAGCAACTGCAAATGATACGTGAAACATGCAGCAGTGAAGGGACCATTGTGTTTTAAGATGCTACTGTGTGTACAGCCCAAAATTCAAATTCAGCTTTTGAATCTGCTAAAGTGGTCAAGCAGCAAGAGTGATGGCTGTGTTGAATAGTCACTATTTTTGTTTCTGACAAATGAACTGATGCCTGGTTTGGCTATTTGGAAAATCCAGACCTTATGAAAATATCAAACCTTGCAAAAATGATGATTAAGTGTTGCATTTGATTTCAACACCCCACCTAACACCTAAACTAGAGTGTCGAGCGCAACTGGGTTGTAATTTGTAGTGACAATACTGAACAGGGCTGGCTCAAGACATTTTGGCACCTGAGGCGAACCACAAAATGGGGGTGGCACCAGGGAAGCAGGGTTGAGTGAAGATATACACCAGAAAAAAGAGGGAATAAAGATATATATCAGGAACAAGGCTGGGAGATAATAATAATAATAATAATAATAATAATAATAATAATAATAATAATAATAAAAAATTTATTTATATCCCGCCCTCCCCAGCAGAAGCCGGGCTCAGGGCAGCTAACAACAATCAAATAATCAAACAGTCAAATAATCACACATTCTAAAAATATTTCATTATAAAAATTAATTAAAATCAAATTGATGGCAACCGATTAAGCAAAATTCTGTGCAGGTTGCCAGAGGAGGGAGTCAGACTGCGCCCTGACCAAAGGCCTGGTGGAACAGCTCTGTCTTGCAGGCCCTGCGGAAAGATGTCAAGTCCCGCAGGGCCCTGGTCTCTTGTGACAGAGCGTTCCACCAGATTGGAGCCGCAGCCGAGAAGGCCCTGGCTCTAGTTGAAGCCAGCCTAACCTCTCTGAGGCCTGGGACCTTGAGGATGATATTATTTGCAGACCGTAGGTTTCTCTGTGGGGCATACTAGGAGATGACCAGCAAGACCTCCTATTTGCCAAGATGCCACTGTAGAGGCAGCCTGGGGTGGGCCTATGGGTCCTGCCACCTGAGATGGTTGCCTCGCTTTGCCTCATGGATGGGCTAGCCCTGGTACTGAAAGGTTGAAACAATTACCTTTATTTTAGGGAAATCTATTTTTCTGCTCTTCCGAGCTCAGCGACAAAAGCAGTCAAATTATCATACTTCATAATTCCATGCTTTGCTGGTGCATAGTACTACTTACCTCGTCTGGCCCAGTTTCACCCCAGCTTCTACTGGAAACTCCAATAATTCTTTGAAATTGTGGTGGGTGGAAGCCCTTTCAATTTGTTGAATTGCTGGGTTTCATTTTGCAGGGAGAGGAAGAAAGAGGAAATAACAAAGAAAAGGGAAATTTCCATTCATGCCAAGCCAACACTTGGAGGAAAGATGTCTGTAAAGAACGTTGTTTCGTTTGCAGACTTGGGCCCACCTTCCAGTTTGTTTAGCTATTAAAAATATGCAACCATACACCATTCCCGGCTCCTATTGCCTCTCCCTTTAGATGCATGCTGGCAGAGAATCATTATAATCAGTGCAAAGATACAAAGTCACAATCAGAGAGGAATTCTTGTTTACAGTAGAGGAGACCACACACTGTGATAGTTTGCATTAGAATCACAGCGGGAGAAGCATGAAAGGCTGGAGCATAAAAATAGATATGGGACTTTTCGGGTTTGCTCAAGTACCTGTCCAGTTATGATACAATCGTAAAATATTATAATTTCCTCCCCAGGTCCATTATTGCCGCTACACTGCCTACAGAATCCCTTGATTTCCCGGGACTTCTGACCACCACAACAGGATACACAGCAGAAGCTGCCTGAAAGGCATTTTCCTTTTTTCACACGACAGCTGAAGGATGGGGATATGCTTGGCTACAGAGAGAACAGGCTCATGGAATACGCGGAAATAGATCAAAAGCGCACAGCGAAAGTATTATGTCAGAGCTAGGTTATCCCTTCAGGTGATTAAAAAAAAGGTTAGCCTAAATGCAAAAACAAATCCCTTAAAGGAGTTTGAGGTGGGCGGGAGGGAAATCACCTGAAGCTTTCATTCTAATCTCAGGAAAAAGGAATGTTTTAATGTGGGGAAAGGGGACTCAAAGTCGCTTTAAAATCTAGCAACTATTCTCCAGAGATATACCAACTCAGAACGTAGCTCTAATAATCCGTACAGCTTCTGAAATTTATTAGTCTTTTTTAAAGAAAAAAGAACTATTATTAACATGCTAAGCTTTAGGCTATTTAAATTTTCTGAGGAAATCTGAGTAAGGAGGTACACAGGATCAGAAGGCTGCCTTCTTTAACTTTGTTCATGAACAAAGCTCTGTCAACCTGGTAATGAATATCTTCTGATTCTTTTCTTTCTTTTTCAGGAGAAAGCACGTTATTTATTATCTGCAATGTTTCATCACCTATGTGAGGAATTTCCTGAAATACCCACTTTTTTAAAAAGCCAACGTTGTGGGAAAGGTGTTTTATACTTTGTAAAGTGCTTTTTTAAACCATCAAAACAATTAAAATGTCACAATAAAGTAGAATAAGAGAAGAGAGAATACTTAAATATTCATCTACAGATCTTCTTCTTAACTCGGTCACCGGAATGAGGGGAAAAACCTGGATAAATAGTTTTGTTTTCAGCTAGTGCCAGGCAATAATCAATGTTTGCACTAGATGAACCTCAGGTGGGAGAGAATTTGATAGCTGAGGCGCCACCACAGAAAAGACCCTATTCTTGGACACCTCAATGTGGATGGCTTTTAAGTTGGGGAAGGTGATACACCAAACTGGGCAGGCCTTGCCAATACTTCCCTCTTCCTCCTTCAATTTCAGACCCTCCAAGTGTCCCTATTTTCAAGGGACAGTCCCAGATTTACAGAAGCCATCCTAGTTTCTGTTTTGATCCCAGAATGTCCCACTTTTCCTTAGGACGTCCCTATTTTCATCAGAGAAACATTGGCGAGTATAGTATTGGCGGGATGTCTATTTTCCTCTGAGGGTATGGAGTTATGTGAGCTCCAAGACAAAGAGATAAGTAACGATACAACCTTTAGAAGACATCTGATGTT
Organism: Podarcis melisellensis; assembly: GCF_964234715.1. NCBI lineage: Eukaryota > Metazoa > Chordata > Lepidosauria > Squamata > Lacertidae > Podarcis > Podarcis melisellensis. The sequence goes on from NC_138531.1 coordinate 8,998,735, forward strand.
TGTACACTGGCTGCCTACATGGCTCCAATTACACACACACACACACACACACCATTCTAAGATAAATTCTTTCTACTTTTTTACTAAGAGATTGCTCTCTGAAGCTATGTTTAGTTTTCAAGTGATCAGAACAATAGATTCTGAGATATTACAGGGGGAATTCTGTGAAATTGAATGGGAGGACAGATTTTATATCTGTGTCTAAAGGCATCTGTGTCTGGGGAAGATTATGGTTTCTACAGTAAACCAGCCTACCAAGCTTGAACTGAAATATGTTTTAAGCACCTCTGACATGTTTAGAATTCCAAACGCAGGTTACTGTGCAAGGTTTGTGTGTAGAATTTGAAAACAAATGTTTATAACCACCATGCCAATGATGGTTAAGATTTTATATTTTAAAATTTCACATTATTCTCAAGTTTTTTTGCAGAACATTTTAATATATTCTTGCTTTATTTGCTCTTATAATTATGTTTATTTTAAATTTTATTGGCCTGGTTCACATGAAACACCAGACCGTAGTTAATATAAACCAAGGTTCATAAATCAACAACAAACCATGGCTTTGTTAATCTTCTAAAAAGCCATGGTTATTTTCAGTGGTCTGGGTTTGGATAATCAAATGGTAAACCATGGTTTACAAATCATGACATAGTGTTACATGTGAACCAGACCATTGCTTACTTGTTTTTTATCATGTCAAGTGGCAAGAAAATGATGGATTGATTATATGAAAACAAGTTAAGCTTTCAGTTAGCATCTGTTTTTAGGGAAAGTTGCTGCATCAGCTCACTATTCACTGTCCAGCAAATCAACACATCAACACTGTGTTTAAAGGTTTATGTAAGGGCTGCATCCAGCTTGAGATTTTGTGCTTCGGTACCTGAGTAACAAATACACAGTTACTTCATCAGCTGTCTATGGTTCATTAGTGTATTATTAGGCATACCACTTTTTAAAATATGCAAAAGCGGTCCCCCAGTTTCCTAGCAATCCCTTCCAAGTATTTTTAAAGAGAAACACACTTGACAGCGTATGAAGATGCCCTCCATAACTGATGCTGCACTCATGTATTCTATCCAAGTACCAAATGTCAGGTGTGAAGTGATGCTTAAACTGAAGGACAGTGTGACCTGTATTTCAGTTAACTCCAGCAGATTCTGCAAAGTTAAGTGCCAGTGTAATGCAGGGAATTTGGGTCCATCTAATTGCCATAATAATATATTTACATGTATGTGTTGTGGCTTTGCTAGGAGTGCCATACCTGCGAATTTACTCACGACCTCAACTTACACAATGCAGGGATGATTATAATAATAATAATAATAATTTATTATTTATACCACGCCCATCTGGCTGGGCCTCCCCAGCCACTCTGGGCGGCTTCCATAAAAACCAAAAATACAGTAAAATCACACGTTAAAAACTTCCCTGAGCAGGGCTGCCTTAAGATGTCTTCTGAATGTCAGGTAGTTGTTTATTGCTTTGACATCTGCTGGAAGGGCGTTCCACAGGGTGGGCGCCACTACCGAGAAGGCCCTCTGCCTGGTTCCCTGTAGCTTTGCTTCTCGCAATGAGGGAACCGCCAGAAGGCCCTCGGCGCTGGACCTCAGCGTCCGGGCAGAATGATGGGGGTGGAGACGCTCCTTCAGGTATACTGGACCGAGGCCGTTTAGGGCTTTAAAGGTCAGCACCAACACTTTGAATTGTGCTTGGAAACATACTGGGAGCCAATGTAGGTCTTTCAAGACCAGTGTTATATGGTCTCGGCGGCCGCTCCCAGTCACCAGTCTAGCTGCCGCATTCTGGATTAGTTGTAGTTTCCGAGTCACCTTCAAAGGTAGCCCCACGTAGTAGTCCAAGCGGGAGATAACCAGAGCATGCACCACTCTGACGAGACAGTCTGCAGGCAGATAGGGTCTCAGCCTACGTACCAGATGGAGCTGGTAAACAGCTGCCCTGGACACAGATTTAACCTGTGCCTCCATGGACAGCTGTGAGTCCAAAATGACTCCCAGGCTGCGCACCTGGTCCTTCAGGGGCACAGTTACCCCATTCAGGACCAGGGAATCCTCCACACCTGCCCGCCTCCTGTCCCCCAGAAACAGTACTTCTGTCTTGTCAGGATTCAACCTCAATCTGTTAGCCGCCATCCATCCTCCAACCGCCTCCAGACACTCACACAGGACCTTCACTGCCCTCACTGGTTCTGATTTAAAAGAGAGGTAGAGCTGGGTATCATCTGCATACTGATGAACACCCAGTCCAAACCCCCTGATGATCTCTCCCAGCGGCTTCATATAGATGTTGAAAAGCATGGGGGAGAGGACAGAAGCCTGAGGCACCCCACAAGTGAGAGCCCAGGGGTCTGAACACTCATCCCCCACACCACTTTCTGAACACGGCCCAGGAGGAAGTAGCGGAACCACTGTATGACAGTGCCCCCAGCTCCCAGCCCCTCAAGACGGTCCAGAAGGATGTTATGGTCGATGGTATCAAACGCCGCTGAGAGATCCAGCAGAACTAGGAAACAGCTCTCACCTTTGTCCCTAGCCCGCCGGAGATCATCAACCAGTGTGACCAAGGCAGTTTCAGTCCCATGATGAGGCCTGAATCCTGACTGGAAGGGATCCAAATGGTCCGCTTCTTCCAGGCGTGCCTGGAGTTGTTCAGCAACCGCTCGCTCTATCACCTTGCCCAAGAATGGAAGATTTGAGACTGGGCGATAGTTGGCCATTGTGGCCGCATCTAAAGATGGTTTTTTAAGAAGCGGTTTAATAACCGCCTCTTTCAGTGGGTCTGGGAAGGCTCCCTCCTGCAGTCCAACAACATTTGGGGGTAACAACTCCCCAATCCCTATCTTAACAGAAACATTTCTGTAGAATCAGTGGGGTTATTTTTTAAAGAGAGAGATTGCTAGGATTCTCCCCAAATCTTTAAGTACTACAGAGGCATCTTACGGCTTGACAAAACTTTTGGCAGCAAATTTGCTGAATCTTAAAAACAAACTAATTCCTTTGCGAGGCAGAAGGAGCAAAGCATGCAAAAGAATGAAAATTTAAAATATATATAATTCTAAAAGAGCACCTAGCAGGTTGCAGTAATTAGGATTGTGCACCATCCGTGGGAGTTGAAATACAATAATATCTGGAGGACCCTTACCTGGCTCCCCTTACCTGTTTCATGCATCTATCTTCCCCCACCTATAATATGGGAAGCAGCTTGCCTACACTACAGGTCTGCTGTAAGGCAGATTTGCACAACTGCCAGATGTTTGCCAGTACACTTGTTTTTTTTCATTTTTATACCAGCAGCAAAAACAAAAAGCTTATTTAGCCTTGTTGTCTCCCCCTCCCCCCAGATGTTTGACTTGGTGCCTCACAGGCTATGCATATCTGTCCAGGTTATTAACATACGTATATGAGTGAAATTGCCACATAAACACTACTCATTCTTGATAACCTGCCCTTCCTGGTGGCAAAGATACTGATTGGATGCAGATAAGTCTATACCTGAAAGGACTGCCTCTTCCCATACAAACTGACCCAGACCCTGCACTTGTCATCTTCATCTGAAGCCCTTCCCTGTGTCCCTTCCGTCGTGCAGCGAAGTCAAAACACAGAGTCCTCACAGTAAATGAATAAAACTTTACTGAGGCAAAACATACTTCTTTACAAACGCCTGATGTAGGAGAGCAAGGTAAAACAGAAGATTAGACTAGAGAGCACACACTGAGCCCATTTGTATTTATCAGTTCTGGCTCCATGTGTGTTCCTGTAAAAGATACAATATTTGTGCAAGGTATGAGTCATCTAGAGCACTGTTTCCCAACCTTGGGCCTCCAGCTGTTTTTGAACTACAATTCCCATCATCCCTGACCACTGGTCTTGCTAGCTAGGGATGATGGAAGTTGTAGTCCAAAAACAGCTGGAGGCCCAAGGTTGGGAAACACTGAGAGGATGAGTCAGAGTGAGTCAGCTAGCTGAATGAGTCTGCACTTTTCAGCATTTTTCAACACTTTCTACACTTTACTGCTTCTGCTCTCAAATTGTCACATGACATCTTCTCCCTGAAAGGTTCAGAGGATGATAACATGAGAACGGGCCTTTTCTGTGGTGACTCCCCATCTGTGGGATGCTTTCCCCAGAGAGGCTCACCTGGTGCCACCATTACATGAATTTAGGCACCAGGCAAAAAATTTACTCTTTACACAGGCCTGTGGCCATTAAATATTTTATGGCTTGTTAAATGGGGCGTTGTGTGTGTTGTTATGATTATTTTACTATTTTGCTGTGTCTTATTATGGTCTGTATTGTGTTTTTATTATTATGCAGTGTAAATTATGTTCTTAATGTTGTACGCCAACCTGGGATCTTTGGCTAAAGGGCAGTACAGGTGTTCCCCCACTTATGCCCAATAGACTTGATTCAAACCAGGAAATAGTGGGGGAGAGCTAGAGACATAGCTGTCAAGTGTCCCTTATTTGAAGGGAAAGTCCCTTATTCCAGCACCATGTCCTGCTGCTGTCCCTTATTGATGGATGCCCCTTAAATGTCCCTTAAATGATGTCCCTTAAATTTCAAAGGAAGCAGCTCCTCTTCCTCCCTCCCTGCCGGCCAGAGAGGAGGGAGGCTCCAACTGTGTTGCTTGGCTGTGTTGCTCACCCAATAAGAAGTCTAAGAACGACTGGGGGGTGGAGCTTGCATGCCTTGTGTGTGGCTAGTTAATGCAAGCTGAGGGGTTTTTTGTTTTGTTTTTTATAAATATTTATTGAAGTTTTTAGAGAAAAGAATACAATGATAATAAACAGTGTTGCTTTGTTTTAACAAACTTTCATACCATCCTTAAACTTCCTCACATCTCCCGCTCCCACTTGCATCATTAATAAATTTTTGTCAAGCAAATTATCGTCTTATTTCCAAATTGTAACCACTTATTTAAATACAATAAAATAATTCTCCTACCGATTTGTTTCTCTTAATCTCTCTTATCATCAAATTCTGATCTATTTTAGTGATGGCCAATTATTTATAACCAAGCATCCCTCTTAACATTCCACTAAATCACAATGTTTCTGTAGATAAGTCTTGAATTTCTTCCAATCTTCTTCAATCTTTTCTTCTCCCAGGTCTCGGATTCTGCCAGTCATCTCCGCCAGTTGCATATAGTCCATCAGTTGCATCTGCCATTCTTCCAGTGTGGGTAGATCTTGAGTTTTCCAGTTCTTAGCGAGTAATATCCTTGCTGCTGTTGTTGCATACATAAAAAATGTTCTGTCTTTCTTTAGCACCTTCTGGTCGACAATGCCCAGAAGAAAGGCCTCTGGTTTCTTGGTAAAGGTATACTTAAATACCTTTTTCAACTCATTATATATCATTTCCCAGAAGGCCTTCACTTTAGGGCAAGTCCACCAGAGATGAAAGAATGTTCCTTCATTTTCTTTACATTTCCAACATTTGTTGTCAGACAAATGGTATATTTTGGCAAGTTTAACTGGGGTCATGTACCATCTGTATATCATTTTCATTACATTCTCTTTCAAAGCATTACATGCAGTAAAGTTCAACCCAGTGGTCCACAACCTTTCCCAGTCCTCAAACATAATGTTATGCCCAATGTCCTGCGCCCATTTTATCATAGCCGACTTAACCATTTCGTCCTGTGTATTCCATTTCAACAGCAAGTTATACATTCTTGAAAGTACCTTAGTCTTTGGTTCTAACAATTCTGTTTCCAACTTCGATTTCTCCACCTGGAACCCTAGCTTCTTATTACTTTTAAAAATTTCTTTAATCTGAGCGTAATGTAACCAGTCTCGCACTTTATCCTTCATTTTCTCCATACTCTGCAATTTCCAATTGTCTCCGTCTTTTTCTAACAATTCCCAATATTTTGGCCAGTAGGCTTCCATATTGGGTCTTTTCCAGGCCTTAGCTTCCAAAGGTGAGAGCCACCTTGGAGTTTTGTTTTCCAGTAAGTCTTTATATTTTGTCCAGACATTAAACACTGCTTTTCTGACAATATGGTTCTTAAAGGCCTTATTGATCTTAACCTTATCATACCACAAGTATGCATGCCAACCAAAAGCATTGTTATAACCTTCCAGGTCTAACACATCAGTGTCTTCGAGAAGTAGCCAATCTTTTAGCCAGCAGAAAGCTGCGGCTTCATAGTATAACCTTAAGTCTGGCAGGGCAAAGCCCCCTCTTTCCTTTGCATCTGTTAATATCTTAAACTTGATTCTGGGCTTTTTGCCCTGCCAGACGAATTTGGAAATATCTCTCTGCCACCTCCGGAAACACTCCGTTTTGTCCACAATTTGCAATGTTTGAAACAAAAACAACATCTTTGGCAGCACATTCATCTTAATGGCAGCAATTCGGCCTAACAAAGAAAGCTTCAGTTTAGCCCAACTATCCAAGTCTCTCTTAATTTCAGACCAGCATTTTTCATAATTATCCTTAAATAGACTCAGATTTTTGGCTGTTATGTTGACCCCTAGGTACTTGACCTTCTTCACCAATGATAATTCTGTTTCTCTCTGAAACCGTTCTGACTCTGTGTCTGTCATATTTTTCCCTAACACCTTCGTCTTTTGCTTATTTAACTTAAATCCCGCCACCTGACCAAAATCATGTATCAGTTGCAATACTCTTTTCGTGCTAGATTCTGGCTCCTGCAATGTCAAAACTAAGTCATCTGCAAAAGCTTTAAGTTTATATTGTTTCGCTCCGACCTGAATCCCCTGCACCAACCGGTCACCTCTAATCAAGTTCAAGAGCACCTCCAGAACTGAAATAAACAGCAGAGGGGAAATCGGGCAGCCTTGTCGTGTTCCTTTTTCAATTTTAAATTCTTCCGTTACCACATTGTTAACTATCAATTTAGCTTTTTGTTCTGAATATATTGCATCAATCCCATTTTCAAAACCCCGCCCCGCTCCCATTTCTTTTAAATTTCCCTTCATGAATTTCCAGGAGATGTTGTCAAAGGCCTTCTCCGCGTCTATAAAAATCAGCACTGCTTTAGTGTTTATATTTGTTTGCAAAAGTTCCAAAATATCAATAATGTTCCTTGTGTTTGCAAACATATGTCTACCTGGGAGAAAGCCGGCCTGGTCTTTATGAATTACTTCATTTAAAACTCTTTTAAGTCTGCCTGCTAAAACATCAGCAAATATTTTGTAATCCACATTTAAAAGGGAGATGGGGCGGTAGTTCTTAAGTTGTGTCTTTTCAGTTTCTGATTTTGGTATCAACGTGATGAAAGCTTCCTTCCACGATTCCGGCGCCTTCTTTCCCTGCAGAATTTCATTGCTGACCTCCATCAAAGGTCAATTCAATCATCGAAAGATAGGTCTGGTGTTCACTTACTTGTTTATTGAGTGGTCTTACCTCTTTTTCTAACTTTCCAAGTCTTTGGCTAGTGTCTTCAACCTGAGGGGTTTTTTGAATTCTGGACGCCATTTTGTTGCACGTGCTGCTGCAAACTTTGCAGTGCAAAGCCAGGCCGGGGAGCCATCTTAAGTTGAGGCTGCATAGGCCTTGTGGTGCATGTGATTCAGATTCTATTCAGTTGAACCTCTGGTTACAAAGTTGGTTGGACAGTGTTCTCGAAGCTACCCAGCATGAGTTTGAGCAGACTGCAGGAGGACAGGAAGACTGGAGTGCCTGGAACAGGTGAGGCTGCAGGTCCCTTATTTGGGCTGCTGGTCCCTTATTTTCAAGGCTGCTGGTCCCTTATTTTTAAATCTGTAAGTTGACAGCTATGGCTAGAGAGTTCTCGTGGCTCATGAGGAGACCCTCCCTGAAGCCTGAAGAGAACTTCAGGAAGCCCCCAAAAGACCAGAAGTGCAGCAAGACTTTGTTTAGGCTGCTCATTCTTCCGCCTAGCAGCTGATGTATACAGTAGTGTAGAAGCAGCCATTCTTCTGCACGTCCTCCAGCCTCCAACTGCCCCCAGAGCTTCAGTTCTAGTTGGAGAGTTGTGTGGAGAGATAGTGGGAGAGAAAACTGGAGCTCAGGGAAAAACCTGGGTGTTCAGAGGCTTTTTAGAGGGTTCTCCCCACTCACGCAATTTTCACTTATGCAAGCAAGGGCCCAGAAGGTAACCCCCACTTAAGTAGAGGGGAGCATCTGTATATAAATTGAAATCATCCTCATCATGCTTGATTTTTTGAAGAGCAGCCCCTGATGCAAAGGTTAGCTAGTTCTAAAAATAAATTGTGAAATGGCATGAAGATCTGCTGATCAAAGCAGGAAAAGTCAGAAATTTCACTGGAGATGCCTCAAGCAGGCTTAATCCTGACCAATATCTCAATCAGCAGTCATGGAACAAAAGTAATAATAAGGTGCCATCGGAGACTGGGCCTTTTCTGCAGTGACTCCCCATTTGTAGAATGCTCTCTCCAGGGAAACTCACCTGGCACCTTCATTACCTTTAGGCACCAGGCGAAAATGTTTCTCTATAACCAGGCCTTTGGCTGTTGAAGATTCTATGGCTGTTTACATGTGTTTGTGGGAGGGTGGTTATTAGTTTGTTTTATTATGTATTTTGTGTTCTCATTTTGTATTTTTATGTTCTGAACTGCCCTATGATCTTAAGATGAAGGGTGGTATATTATTATTATTATTATTATTATTATTATTATTATTATTATTTACTACTGCTACCATTACTATTCTTACATTTTTATTTTTATTCTTATCCCAGCTGGCACACTATAAAATCTAACCCGTGGCATATTAATAAAGGAATTGTACTTGGAAATTCCAGATCCCTATGGCTGCCAACCAGGGGTGAAGGGAAGCAATATTTTCTACACTGTTGACATGGCTAAATGGAAATAATTCATCCAGCACATTAGAAGAGGTACATAACAATATTTCTGATCATTCATTAAAAACCCTCAGACTAATATATTTCTTTGCCACTGCACAGCTATGCATGATTTCTCATTGTTTCATACTCACCACCGTAACCTCAGAGTCCAATTTCAAATGCTAGCAAGCAACAATAGAAAAGCTTAAATTCTGTAGATAGCTAAATAAATTAAACATGCCACAACATCTAATTGCCCATAGAACAAGTAAAATTAGATTCACATAAGCAATATTTCTATGCTGCACTAGCTACCCTAATTGCTTGTGTAGAGAAGGATTATTACTTGGCAAAAGCTGGGCTCTAAAGTACTCAGCTTTTTAGGAAAGGACCCTGAGGAGTTCTGCAAGCAGCACTCACATACTGCTTTTTTCTCCTAATACCAGCCATGTAATAAAATATACTTAATCATTCAAATGAACTATAGTTGCAATGCAAGTGCTGGTTCAAAAAAAACAAAACTCAGCTTAAGAACATCTGGGGTTCTGGAGTTTGTGGTTATTTCAAAATCCAGAATGCTATACTCTGCTAAGCCAGAATCCAAAGAACTATGTTAAGCACACCCTATGGCACGGGTATGGGACGCAGGTGGCGCTGTGGGTTAAACCACAGAGCCTAGGACTTGCCAATCAGAAGGTTGGCGGTTCGAATCCCTGCAACAGGGTGAGCTCCCGTTGCTCGGTCCCTGCTCCTGCCAACCCAGCAGTTCGAAAGCATGTTAAAGTGCAAGTAGATAAATAGTTACCGCTCCGGCAGGAAGGTAAATGGCGTTTCCGTGCGCTGCTCTGGTTCGCCAGAAGTGGCTTAGTCATGCTGGCCACATGACCCGGAAGCTGTACGCCGGTTCCCTCGGCCAATAAAGCAAGATGAGCGCCGCAACCCCAGAGTCGGCCATGACTGGATCTAATGGTCAGAGGTCCCTTTACCTTTATTGCTGGGTGGGGGAGACAACATCTAGAACCCCTCCATCCTATGAGATCAAAATATTTTCAAAACTCCCCATATCTTTTATTTTACTTTTTAAAGGTTTGCTCCTCAACCATGTAGAACCAGTTGTATGCTTCTTGTCCCCACATCCCCCGAGCGCGAGAAGCAAAGCTACAGGAAACCAGGCAGAGGGCCTTCTCGGTAGTGGTGCCTGCCCTGTGGAACGCCCTCCCATCAGATGTCAAAACGATAAACAACTACCTGACATTCAGAAGACATATTAAGGCAGCCCTGTTCAGGGAAGTTTTTAATGTATGATATTTTAGTGTTTTCTGGTTTCTATGGAAGCCGCCCAGAGTGGCTGGGGAAACCCAGCCAGATGGGCGGGGTACAAATAATAAATTATTATTATTATTATTTTGAAAGAAATTGGGATTTAAAATTTAAAGCACAAAAGCAAAATAATGCTTACTTCTGGCTTTTCATCTCACCTTCCAAAACCGGTAGAAGCACACGGAACCTTTGATCCCTCAAATTCTCTTCCTTCCAATTCACTTGAGACTCATGTTGCGTGTATCCCATTGTGATGATCAGTGCCACAAATTCTGCACCTGATGGAGAAATCTGCTCCACTTCCCAGTGGGAAGGAGTTGCGGTGGACTGCGTGGTCACCCACTCCCCACCAGGGGCAGGGGACTTTGTCCCCCGTTGCCCAGGGGATCCCGGCCATGTAAGAGCCTGGCCAGCCAATCAGCTGGCCGGGGGGCGTGGCCAGGACAATTTAAACCGAGGAAAGAGCCAGAGGACTTCCTCTTGGCTCAATTCCTCAATCACCCACTCTCCCTCCCTATTTGCCGGTTAGGCACTGGCCTTGCTATGGACTTCGGTTGGTCGCCTTGGTTGTCCGAGGGGCCTGGTAGAAATTTTTTCCACTTTGCAAATTGGCACTGGCCACTTGGTTTTCTCCTACCTCGTAGCAATCGTCACAACTTTGTTAGGGTTGTGGTTAGGCATTGTTTGACCTTGTGTGGGGGAGGGGAGGTGTGGCCATCACCTGCCCCGCCATGCTTTAGGGTATTCTGTTAAAGGAATCCGGGGGTGTTGATCTTGTCCAAAGCCCGGTCGGGGGCTAGGGCCATGACATGACCCCCACAGGAACACCAGGGGGAGCTTGAGTTGGTACGCATCGACAGAGCTCCCCCTACCAGTGGTTTACCCTTACCGGACTTCTTGCGCAGCGGGCAGGAGTCAGATATAGTCGGGTCCAATCAATGCCACTCACATTCTGTAATTCAATAAAGTTGTGGCCAAATTTGCTCAATAACGTATCTGTGTCCTTGTGTGGGTTATTTTACAACAAGGGGGTGGCTGCGGGGTCTCGACACGCAATTCAGGGAAGTAGGCAGTGAATGCTGACCTGTTAGATGAAATGGGCACTACCCTGCCTTCCTCAGCCTGCCAGTCCCCTCTTTCCTTCCTTCTTACTCACAGAAAATCTAGGGCGTGGTTGTGGGAGTCAGCTACCTCCATCTCAGGCTCAGTCTTGCCCTTGTAGGATTTGGCAGAGAAGAGGATAGAGGCAATTAATTGGCTCTGCCTGTCATTGGCTCTGACGCCATTTGCCATTGCGCTCCCTGCCTTTCCCCCCATCAATCCTGGTGAGCACACAGGGGACTAGTAATATTCTCCTCACCACTTGCAAGCATGATTTTCAACTACTTCCCACTTGCATGTTCATCACTTGATGGCTACATTCAGTTGTGACTTGCTGAGCGGCCGCATATCAAACATGATAGCTAAACCTTCATGAAAATCTAACACACATATCCTAAAACAAAATGGAGTAGCCACGAAATTCAGTTGCCGATCAAGACCTGGTTCACATATGTATATTTGACAGCTGGTAGTTGAACTGGCTGGATTGACAAGAAATAGATGCAAGCTGGCATATAAGAGTTATGTCTCTTTTGTAGATTTGTTATGGTCCATTCATATATGGAAGTCATAACTGGAAAGTATAGTTATTAAATGATGGGCATGCATGCATGAAGCAGCCCCAAGTTTATTGTAATAGAGCTTTTTTTAAAAAAAACAACAACAACAACTCATACCTGGTGAACAAGAAACCAGATAATTGAGTTACATGCTAAATAACTACTTAATAGTCATCTTTATTAACTCCTTAAAATGCTATTTATGGAAAGAAAAACGACCAAGCTTAATCAATGATTATAGCAATTTTGGTAAAAAAATATAGGAGCTGTAAATACAATTGAATCTGTATTTCTACTTTTGGTAGTTTGCTTTTTAGATTACTATAGTTGACTATTTTTCCTACATCAGCTGCTTCCCGAGACAAAATGGTAGGGTGTGATTGAATACTATACTAGAAATCATTCTTATCAGATTACTGCTATCCCAGAACAGGGAAATTTGTCATAGAATAACTTAATTAGAGTAATTTGTCTCATTTAAAACACGATAGGTAGACCTGATCAAATATCAAGAAATAGTATTTATCAAATAAATTGAGGGGGAAATTGAGAAATACAGGAAATAATATTTTCCAAATGTTATTAATCTCAGTGCCTGCATGTAGACAGATGAAGACTCATCTGGAGAGCACAGTCTCTCAATGTAAAGTAAGAGAACCACACACAAAAAAAATTATTCTGCGTGTTTTCCCTCACCAGTTAATGGGAAACTGGATCCGACTGAAGTGAAATCTAAGTTTCCCTAGCCTATATTGACTGATTTTGTGCAATTCAGGGATATTTTTCAAGTGGGGCACGGATCTGTCTCTATATGTGCCTTACAACATGGGATACAATAGTAATAAAGCATCAGCTGTATAATTTCCAGTGGAAAAGCAATGGAGAGGGGAGGGTTCTGAACATGGGCTTCCCCCATAAGCCCACCTCCACTCCACCCAAACACACTTCCAGTTCTAGAGCCTGATTGCAGGTGTGGGGCAAGCTTGCAAGGGGAAAGCCAATGGATGGAGGAAGCCTTAAGCACCTTCTTCCGTTCTATCACTTCTCCCGCAGGAAATAACTTTCCATGCTACCTTTTCACTACAGTGGTACCTCTGGTTACATACTTAATTCATTCCAGAGGTCTGTTCTTAACCTGAAGCACCACTTTAGCTAATGGGGCCTCCCACTGCTGCCATGCCACCGCCACGCGATTTCTGTTCTCATCCTGAAGCAAAGTTCTTAACCCGAGGTACTATTTCTGGGTTCAGGAGTATGTAACCTGAAGTGTATGTAACACGAGGTACCACTGTACTGTTTGGCAGCGACCTAAAGTCATGGCCTGACAACTATGCACCGCCACCTATAACTGGTGGGTTTTCTTGACACTAGTGTGGTCAATGGTGCTACTCAGTGGTATCTGTTTGTAATAATAATTTGCATGGCAGCACACCTGTGAGCTATCGATGTTTCAACACACCTGTATCTTAACAATGTAACTAATTAGAGGTGGAGTTTACCTGCTGCATCAAATGCAGTGATGTGATAGGGTATTTTGAAAACTGAATTTAAGCTGACCAAATGCTTTGTATTCTGCTGGCTGGTTTAGAGTGGTGAGTTACAGCTGTTTGATTATTATTTAAAATAAAAGATAAGCCAAGATACTGCGGGCAAGTTTTTATTCCATCGCCCCAGTCACTGCGCAAACTCGGTTGGCGAAGAAAGTCCAACACTAACTTCCTCCACTCCAAATGCCTTCAAAAATCCAGAGTTTGTGGGCTTCCTTATGAACGCCCAAAGTACAACTTGCCCACACTTTATCTCAAGGCACAATATGGGGAAAGGGGCTCCGTTTGGCTTGCCCAATCACAAATTATCCGGAGCTGTATTAGGACAATGAAAAATTCTGGAACTGCAACTGATGTTAGTTGGGACATCTGCCCAAGGTCCGCAATCTCACATTCCTTCCAATAGTACAGCAAAATATTGTTATTATTTTGTAAATACATAATGTATGAGCACATCCAAGTAGAGATTTAGACATTTTCATCTGAGTTTATGATTATTTGAAAGCTACTGAAAAGAAACAATCCACATTGTATGTGTGCCTCTAAATTACAAAGACAATTACACAGTTTAAGATAAACACAATAAAAGTCTAATTTTTGCAACTGGAGAGGTTTCTCCTTAATTGCTTCTAATCATTCCCAAAGAAAGAAAAATGAATAGAATTGCTAATGGCATAAGAATATTTTACCATTCATCAAGAATAATAAATGATTAGAGATTTCTGTACACACTGTACTAATTTTAATATAATTTTCTGCTTAAACATGATAACATGCTCTGAGGAAAGAATTAGAGAAATTAAGGATGTTGCATTGCAAAGAAAAGAACTTATTTCCACTGTGTAAATCTCGTGCAGGGGATGTCCTCCGCAGTTAAAACTCTTGGGCTTGATCGTTCAATTATGGCATATAGGAGTAGTTCATTGATAATAATTTGTAAAAGGTCTATACACTTTTAAACCAAACCATCAAAATGTCCCTATTTCACTTTCTTTTATTTATTTATTTTTGTCAACAGGATAACTTCTACACACCTACCTGGGAGTAAGTCCCTTTTAACTCCTGGGGCCTTTCTTCTGAGTAGACCTGTATATTTGATTCCACTGTCAGATACAGAACTTGAGAGACATACGTATAACTTACAGAGAAATAGAAAAGGCACAAATCAAAAGTTAACCGTCAGAATACATTTTATCCCATCTCCTGAGATTAGAAATTTCTATCTTGCAATGAAGAAGAAAAGCTACTTTTGGAACCTCAAATTGGATTAACATGTCACTCCTTTACCTCCTTCATCTTTCAACAAGTCCAGAAAATTATATGTCTCTTCAATTCCACCCCCAACCTTATGCTTACTATTGGAAGTCAGTTAGGTCCTGCTCATCCAGATTGTGGAAATCACACTTGATTTCTCCCTTACTCAGTTATGCTGTTGTTATCTAGTAACCAGAAGGAACACACGCCTATCTGACTACTTCTCCTCATCTCTCAAACATGCACACCTGTACCTACCTCCCCACCGTGTGTGACACACAGAGAAATGGATACATCCTTCCATCTCTCTCTGCCAAAGTGAATCTTTTGCATGTGCACGCCCCATACAGAATGACGCCCAGCCCGACAGTCAGGAAAGGCCCTTTATGTGGCAACGTGTGTGATGAGTAGGCAACAAATGGTCAAGAGCGGGGTGCCATTGCTCCACCTTCACCATCGGCAGTCAGGAAAGCACTTTTCAGGGTCAAAACAAGCAAGTCAACGCCAGCAGCCCATGGCTGGAAGCCAACCAGACATGATGAGCCTTTGTCCCGCTCCCTTGGCAATCAGGAATACCTCTTTACTGGGCTAGCTGACATCACACAACAAAGAGGCAAGACCAAGACCCCATCCCTTTTTCCTTCTCATCCACCAACACTCAAGAAAGAAAGAAAGTCATGGCCGGCAGCATGTGGATAGCAGGCAACAAAGCCCAGGGACTTGTCACTCTTCTCCCACATGACGAAAGACCCTTCATGGGGCTAAGCAGCAAGCAAGCTGCTCCTCTCCCCAGTCTTTCCACTGCGCATTGGTGTGTGCTGGTGAGGAGAAGCATGAGCAGTGAGCGGGCACTGACACATAATGTGAGTCCCAGGGCATTGTGGGCCTTCCTTATGTCATGGATCCTCAGTTGGCCAGCAACTGCCATCAGCCATGGGACGAACATGGCTTCTCTTTATCACACCCTTCCCCAAAGCAGTCCAGGGTGTCCCATGTGGGGTTAATCTACCTCATGAGAAGAGAAGACTCCCTGGAAAAGACCCTGATGTTGGGATAGATGGAGGGCACAAGGAGAAGGGGACGACAGAGGACGAGATGGTTGGACAGTGTTCTCGAAGCTACCAGCATGAGTTTGACCAAGAAGACAGGAGTGCCTGGCGTGCTCTGGTCCATGGGGTCACAAAGAGTCGGACACGACTAAATGACTAAACAACAACAAACAACAATCCTGGCAACAACCCTGTGGTGAAGCTTAGAAAGAGGTAATTACTGGTGATGGACAGCCCAGTGGGCATGGAGCCTTGAGGGTGCCACAGGGGAAGTCACAACAATGATCTAGAAGGGAAGGGAAGAGGTGAGGGTGCCGAATGTTGGTGTCACACAGGGCACCGTGGAAATTTGAGACCTCAAGGTCCGCCACTGCTTATCTTACTGGGGAAAATAGCTCCATTTGGTTTTATTATTCTATGCTAAATATTTTAGAAACTGTACATCTCTGAAATCCCAGAAAAGTACCTCTCAGCCTTAGGTTATCAGTGAAATTGTTCTGGGAGATAAATTCTCCCCTTGCTTAACAAACAGCCTAGCTCACTTCTCCAAGCCTTTTGATATGCAAGTCGAAAAACACACATAGGAGATGGCTTTCCATGACTCCGGGGTTTGTGATAAAGTTCTTAATTAGCTGGAATTGATCACTTCCAGAGGGATAATAAGCATGTATAGTCCTCAAGTGTCCTTTGGATGGGAGGAGAACAAAGAGGTAACACTAGATTTGATCAGCATCAGGGGTTCTTTCCACAAAGCACTTTTTTTGGGGAGGGGAAGGAGGGGCCGTGGCTGTAAGGAGGAGCCTCGCCAAACAGCGACTGGATGTAAAGTAGTCAGTTGAAAGCTGTGACAAAGCAGACACATTGAGAGGGGATCTCACAGATGCTAATCCATACACAGGGAAGCACATGGGGATTAATTCTGCTGCCAGTACAAATGGCTTCTGCAGAAAGGGACAGAGATACCTATTCAGGACCTGGGGTTAGGAATGCTTGTGGAATTAAGAGGTCTGTAAATTCTGATGCAAACTGACCTCATCCAAATTGACCTCATCCTTCTGGACAAAACGTGCAGATTGGAATCTGCACATTCCTTGGATTGTGTACTTCTCCAAATTTTGCAATACGTTTCCTGGCTAATTTTCTTTAGGATATAACACATTCTTAAATGCACACATTGAAATAAAAATCCTCTCTTTTATCTGCGATGAAATGTGTATTTAAATATGCATATAAACAGTTTGTGTGTGAGGGAGGGTGTGTGCAGATTAATGCAGAAACAGAATAGAATGGACCTCCAAATGAACTTTTGTGAAACTGATGCAGGTCCAGAAACAGTCTGAGCTCTTCATTCCTGGAGCTCCTGCAGGGTGCATATGCCACCTAACATCTGATCAGCACCTTCAGCGTAAGGCCCTCGGGGCATTGTTCCAAGGATTGGGGCTGTAGAACAATAGTTTCTCCCTGTACTCCCATGGTAGCCATCAGAGGGAGCTGCTGGCCATCCATCACACCAGATGTCCACAGGGGGATACTGGAATAAACAATTCAGAAGGGGTCACATGACCCAAGGGACAATGGGATCCTGCCTTTTAGAGGTCTGCTGGCTTTGGGCTGGTTCATTAATCTGAGCAAGTTGTTAGCAGTGGTTAAACAGCGCCAGTTAGACCAATGTATAGGAAAGCTCTGGAAATATATATGTAGTTCAATAAAAGAGCTTCACGACCAACACAGTAAAATATTAATATTTAAAGCCATTGTATGCCTTTATCTCCTGCTGATAATGGTATTCTTTAAAAGAGCTGTAAGAGACATTATGAACAGATGGTAGCTGGTTTTGCTTTATCCTGCATCTCTTCAAATCTGCCACAGAACCTCACCATTCATTAATCTTCCATAGACTTCAGTAGTGCAGCAACTAAATCACACACACACACACACAGAGAGAGAGAGAGAGAGAGAGAGCGAGCGCATAGTGCTGCTGTCAGGCTCAAAATTAAACCACAGTGCACCATGCCAAGTCTTTTCACCAAATTCTGCTATAAAACAGTTAGAAAAATAAACATTTCATTTGGCACTTGACCCAAGAGCATTCACTCTTGGAAGGGGAGGCAGCCATTACATTTCGGGCATCACACAGCTGATAATCAAAAGGCCAAATAAAAAAGCAGGGAGGACCACTGCTAAATTCTCCCTCAGTTTCATTATAGAATGCTTGCCACAATAGTTAGTGTTCTTGTGCAAATCCAGTTTGATTTAATAGGCCTTGAGAAAGAGGTGTATTTGTTTTATGGGTCCTGTTTCTTTCCCCTCTCCATCTTTTTCTACCTCCATTCGAAGCAATAAGAGAGTTAAAAATTTACTTTCAGTATTTGCATTAAGGTATTAATGGAAATACATTTTGAGCAGGAGATTTTAATAGCATAGTGGCTTTCAAAACATAGAACATTATATACAGAGGGATTGATCTCTATATTGTCACACAGAAAAATGTGCTCACAGTCTTCTACATTGGTTGTACTTGGACGTCAAGATAAACATTTTATTGTCGTGGAATTGAGTCTAACCTCTGCCTAGGTTTCCACAAGCCCTGCTTCCTTCTTCTCCTTAAACTGTGAGGAGATTGGAAGCTTCCATTTCCATTTTAAATGAGCCACAAGCCCTGTTCAGCTGTTCCAAAAATGCATGAATGCGTAAAGTGTGTTGAGCACTGAGGAAAAAGAATTGAAGGGGATTTGTAAATGTGACTGACTGAACATGCTTAGAGACCTCCCTGCAATAAGAAATGCTAACCACACAGGGAGGCTTGCAAGAATGTTCAGGAGTGGCGCAGGCAGAACAGGGATATTAAAGGCACACCAAGCTCGTACACTTTCTGCACACTTTATGCCATCCCATGTTCATTGAACATCTGTTGTTGTTTAGTCTTTGTGTCCGACTCTTCATGACCCTCTGGACCAGAGCACGCCAGGCACTCCTGTCATCCATTGCCTCCAGTGGTTCGGTCAAACTCATGCTGGTAGCTTCGAGAACACTGTCCAACCATCTTGTCCTCTGTCGTCCCCTTCTCCTTGGGTCCTCAATCTTTCCCAGCATCAGGGTTTTTTCCAGGGAGTCTTCTCTTCTCATGAGGTGACCAAAGTACAGTGGTGCCTCGCAAGACAAAATTAATTCGTTCCGCAAGTCTTTTCGTCTTGCGGGTTTTTCGTCTTGCGAAGAACGGTTTCCCATAGGAATGCATTAAAAATCAATTAATGCGTTCCTATGGAAACCAAACCGCCTTCAGACCAGGTCTGGGGACAGTCTGTCCCCCGACCTCTTCTGAAGGCTGGCGGGGGCGAAAGTCTTTGCTCCCCCCCCCCGCCTGCCTTCCCGGGACAGTCCCGGGGGCTTTTAAAATGCTGGCGGGCGGCAGCGAAGCCTTCGCTGCCGCCCGCCAGCATTTTAAGATCGCCCACGGACAGCGGAAGACTTTTCCGCAGCGCTGCCTTTTCCGCTCCCCCGGAAAGGCAGGCAGGGGGGAGCAAAGACTTTTGCCCCCCGCCCGCCTTTGGAAGAGGTCCAGGACCTCTTCCCAAGGCGGGCGGGGGGCAAAAGTCTTTGCTCCCCCCGCCTGCCTTCAAAAGCCGTCCGGGATAGCGGGAAGCGCTTCCCTGCTATCCCGGACCGCTTTTAAAATGCTGGCGGTGGGGAGCAAAGCCTTTCACCCCCGCCGGCCTTCCTGGACCTCTTCTGAAGTCCGGAGGGGGGGAAAAGGCTTTGCTCCCCACCGCCAGCATTTAAAAAAAGGTCCCCGAGATTTCCCTATGGGCTTTCGTCTTGCGATGCAAGCCCATAGGGAAAATCGTCTAGTGAAGCGTCGCAAAAACCCTTTCGTCTTGCGGGTTTTTCGTCTTCCGAGGCATTCGTCTTGCGGGGCACCACTGTATTGGAGCCTCAGCTTCACGATCTGTCTTTCCAGTGAACACTCAGGGCTGATTTCCTTCAGAATGATAGGTTTGATCTTCTTGCAGTCCATGGGACTCTCAAGAGTCTCCTCCAGCACCATAATTCAAAAGCATCAATTCTTCAGCGATCAGCCTTCTTTATGGTCCAGCTCTCACTTCCATACATCACCACTGGGAAAACCATAGCTTTAACTATATGGACCTTTGTTGGCAAGATGATGTATCTGCTTTTTAAGATGCTGTCTAGGTTTGTCATTGCTTTTCTCCCATCTAAACAGGAGCAAAAGCACGATGGAACCCTAAACCGTGGTTAATCTTAACTATGGCTTGCTGAATCTGGCTTGTTTGAAATAAAGCATAATTCAGGTTAGCCACAGTTTTCCGGGTTCAGAGGACACGGCAAGGTATGGCTTCAGGGGGTGGGAAACAGAAGCAAAATTTATGAACTCCTTGCACAGAGGAGCTGCGGTTTGTGAGCCTGGGGGAAGAATGGTGTTATAGATTTGGGAGGGGGCTCCCTAAACCCTAGAAATTAATAAGTGCTAGAATTTTGATTATTTGGGATATGATGGAAGAATACAAGCTGCAGAGGAATTCCTGGGCTAGCCTATGCAAAAACTCGGGCCATTAAGGAGGGACATTGGCAATGCAAGAGAACTGTCTTTCCTCCTTGCCCTGAGGCTGGGTTTGGAGGTTGCCAGGCTGACTGGCTATGCCGTGACAGGAGAAGAGAGTCTTTAGCAAGGGTTGCTGGGAAGAAGAAGGACTAAGGTCTGGGGTCGATCTAGGGCAGGCTGGCTGAAGGCTGACTTGGACTCCTTGGCCACACTGCTGTGGAGTATAAGCCCCTCTTGAAATGGCCATGCTGTAAGATCTGGACTCCCTCCATTCAGACTGAAGATGTAAATAGGTGAATAAGTCATATTTCTTAAAGCTGCAACAGTCTCCGCTGTGTCTCAGTTCTCCAAAGGACCACAGACCCTGAATGAGTGAGGGAAGCTGCTGTTGGCGGCAGGTCCAGTGCATATTTCCCTTCTATACGTTAGTTCTAAGCAGAGCAACTAACTTCTATATGGGACTTACATAGAAGTCTGCTGATTGTGAATACTCAGCAGTAGACACAGAATGTAAGTGTACTCTATTACATCAGCATTTAACATACATTTGCGATCAGATGTTCTTCAAATCCAAGAAACGGCATGCTACACTGATTTGAGAGTAGAAGGTTTCTTTCTTTCTTGTTTCTTTCTTTCCTTTGTTTTTCTGTGGGAAAAAAAGATTACATTTTTAGTTCACAAAGTTTTATTGACTAATCTCATCATTATCTTTCAAATGCAAATTTGAGGTTTTAATTTAGAAGTGGTGCTATCTTTTAATTGCATCAGTTTTAGTGGAGAATTAGTATTACTATGTAATCTCTATAATCTCTATAATTATGGAGATTTCTGCAGTGGGAATCATGAAGCTTCAGATATACTGTATCTGGGTTTCTCCATTTACTTCTACACCTAACTACTCCAGGTACTGGAGGTGATGTAACAGTGCGCGAAAAGAAGGGTCACTGGAAATTAACTGAGGGTTGCTAATATTTCAGAACAGCTTTCCAAATAATGATTAATTTGGGGTGATGTGCAATTCTACATTACAGGTTACAGAACATTTTCAACGCAGAACGCATCATTCAATGTCATTTTATTCTGTAACTATTATTTGCTGATATACCTTTGTTGGTATATTCTTGGTACACATTTACACAAGGATTGCACCATGATGACAGCAACACCTAAGATCTTGTCTGTGTGGATGAATCACTTCAGATCTTCCACTACAGACAGAACCTTCAGGTCACCCTCACGTTCATTTCATATATTCCACTGCTGGTAATGTGTGTAACATCCCTTGATTTCTCATCACAACTTGTTGATTCACAGCTGAATGTGTGAATCGACAACACAGATGAACATTGTGTTTGAGTTAAAGGGAGACAAGATGGAGGCAAGACATATATTCTGTGAATGGTTGTGGCTGTAATTCAGACAGGTTATTCTTGTCAATATGAGGTCATTATTGCTATTTTTTTTTATTAGTGTAATCATGCTAAAGTAATGTGAGCAAAGAGTCAGTTTATCATTGTCCATAACTGAGACTGGGCATTGGATCAGTGCATCTATTGCCACACTTGTTTGAGCTATAAAGGAAAAACAAAGTTCCGGGTCATCCACACTCTGAAAATGTGGTAGACCCTGCTCTGTATTTTCACAGAGACATTAGCATGGGAATACATGCTTGGTAAATTCTCAACATTATCAACTCCCGCCCGGAAACCCATGTCCCCACTGTAGAAGAACATGTGGATCCAGAATTGGCCTCCACAGTCACTTACAGACTCATTGTTAAAATCCTGTTTATGGAAGATGATCTTACTTGGCTACGAGTGATCGCCAAAAAAGAAAAGTATGGGTGATAACATCAAACCCTGTGGAACTGCACACCAGAGAACCCATGGGAATGTGCAATATCCCCAAAGGACTATCTTCTGGAGCAGCTGTCCAGACTTCAGCAGAACCACAAAGAATGTCTCCAGCTCTTGGGCTGGCTGGTCACTCCAGAAGGACACCATAGCCAATGGTGAGATGCTAAGGAGTATCAGCGAGATGCCAAATCTAGAAAATCTTTCTCATCCAACATTTTCCGGAGTGGTCAGCAAGTATAATAATCTTCATAATCTGTATAGACTGGACTATATAAATGCATCTTAAGAAGCTGTGATTAACTTGTTTCCTCTTTCCTCGAGCATCATGACTTTTTAAATTGTAAACCTGGGGGAAGGGACTTTCTTAGTACTGATTTATGCATACTACTCTGAGAACAGGCATTAAACGCCATAAATAAGCAAATAAATGTGGGTAAAAACATCACAACAGTCTGAATATACAATATTAACCCTGTGATGAGAAAATGACTTGGTAAACTACTGCAGGTGTGCACTCTAATGGACCTTCTCCATCTATCCGCTCCTCCCAGTAAAGCGGGAATTTTCTTAAATTCTTAAGTAAGTGAGTATTTTGCTACAATGGATTGACAGAGAGTGACAAAATAATGATGAAATTACTGCTTCTTGCTATTTTCGAACCAACATTAACAGAGTTCTTGCGCACTACACAGCTTAGGCAATTTCAGAACAGAGTAAGAAGGAACAGCATCTTTTGTTTTATGTTTCCCAGCATATAGAGTGATGTGATTTCAATAGCTTTAAAATGATTTTTTGCCTAAACTACCCATTCTGGAGAAATGTGTGTTTGCCACCAAAATGTGCATCCCCCCCCCCCCACCATGTTCATCTATACTCTACCAAGGAAATGTGGGTTGGTGTCACCTGTGCGTCTTTCTATAACGTATCATTTGGGTCTTTCTGGCATTATATTTTACACCTGCAGGGCAGCCTGCAAGTATTTGATAAGCATTCTGGTTTTGCAATTGGTCTGCAAAGAATTATCTGGCCAACCACAGCTGGGGGAAGGGGCACAGTGGAAGAGGTTAGACGTTGCATGCAAAAGGCCCCCCCAATTCCAACCATGGCATCTTCAGCCTTATTATTATTATTATTATTATTATTATTATTATTATTATTATTATTATATACCCCGCCCATCTGGCTGGGTTTCTCCAGCCACTCTGGGCAGCTTCCAGCAAAAGATTAAAATACAATAGTCATTCAGATATTAAAAGCTTCCCTAAACAGGGCTGCCTTCAGTTGTCTTCTAAAAGTCTGGTAGTTGTTTTTCCCTTTGACATCTGGTGGGAGGGAGTTCCACAGGGCGGGTGCCACTACCGAGAAGGCCCTCTGCCTGGTTCCCAGCAACTTTGCTTCTTGCAGGGAGGGAACCGCCAGAAGGCCCTCGGAGCTGGACCTCAGTGTCCGGGCAGAACAATGGGGGTGGAGACACTCCTTCAGGTATACTGCACCAAGGCCATTTAGGCAGGGTTAGGAGAGAATCCTGCCTGAAATCAAGCCACTGCTAGTCAGTATAGACAATGCTGGATAAGAAGGGCCAATGGTCTGCCTCAGTGTAACAGTAGTTTGCTTAGGAAGCGGCAAATTGCCTGACCCTGATTTACAGTCCCCAGTTCAGTGGCTTCTTACAGATTTCCAAGTGCCGGCTGAAATTTAAACAATTAAAGGTTAATCAAAGACAAACTGTTTTGAAAAGAGATCATAGCACGATAGTACATTTATCTACTAATTGTCTGAAGCTAAATTCACAGAAAGCTTTTTTGTTGTTGTTGCATTCTGTTATCTGACTGCGGGCAATGAATTTCTAGTTGTTTGTTCTGGTAATAATCAATTTACGCATCAGGTTGCTTAGATTAGGCATCATTAGAAAAGCCTGATAAACGTGCACGATAGCATTATAGCAGCATTTTATCTTTGCAGTAGGATGTATGCTGAGGGTAGCTTTGTGTGCACGCCTGCCACACTAAGAAGCAGGGCACAGATGTGTATCCCGTGCAGAACTGTGCTCCAGAAAAAGAGATGGTCAGTAGAGATGGTCTCTTTGTCTGGAAAATGGTCTGGAAAGGAATTTTGCCACAGAAACTGACCCCGCCACTACCTGTGACATTTTATAATAGAATCAGTGCTAAGTGAAGGACTCACAGTGATGAAGCACATACAATCGAACACAGCATTACTTACAAACATCCTTCATACATGTTAAATGCAAAAAAGAGGTTCGCTTTCTTTCTTTTCTCCCTGCAACTCAAATGAATGAAAATGTCAGCAATCTTCTTTCATATGATTAAAATGTAGAAGGAGTGTTAGGCAGGCTGGATAAAAGTTCCCAAGGTGGCTGGGTCCAGTTCACAAACTACCAGCCATCCTTGTTCTAAAGGTGTGCCTGTCAACTTTAAGGTGTTGTTGTTTAGTCGTTTAGTCGTGTCAGACTCTTCGTGACCACCGGGACCAGAGCACGCCAGGCACTCCTGTCTTCTACTGCCTCCCGCTGTTTGGTCAAACTCAAGCTGGTAGCTTCGAGAACACTGTCCAACCATCTCGTCCTCTGTCGTCCCCTTCTCCTTGTGCCCTCCATCTTTCCCAACATCAGGGTCTTTTCCAGGAAGTCTTCTCTTCTCATGAGGTGGCCAAAGTCTTGGAGCCTCAGCTTCACAATCTGTCCTTACAGTGAGCACTCAGGGCTGATTTCCTTCAGAATGGATAGGTTTGATCTTCTTGCAGTCCATGGGACTCTCAAGGGTCTTCTCCAGCACCATAATTCAAAAGCATCCATTCTTTGGCGATCAGCCTTCTTTATGGTCCAGCTCTCACTTCCATACATCACTACTGGGAAAACCATACAAAATTTCAGACTCAGGGGACAAAGACAGTATTATTATTATTATTATTATTATTATTATTATTATTATTATTATTTATTACACAAACCTTTTCCCCTGAAAAGGTGGCTTACAGGAAAAAAGAACCTCTAAACACATAGGAAAAAAGCATTTTTTAAAACCCCTGATAGAATTAAAACGATATGCATATATAAAATACATTAAAACCATAATTACAATAAACAAGCATGACACCAGCTCCTTCATTAAAAGCAGTCAGTTCCCAGAAGCCTGTCGGAACAAGAAGGTCTTCATTTGCCGGCAGGCAGGACAGCAAGGAGGGAGACACTCTAGCTTCTCCAGGGAGGGAATTCCCAAGTCTAGGTCTCTCAGTCTGGCCCTTTGGATTCTTCCTTGGGCCACTCAATCTCCTGAGCCACATCCCTCACCAGCCCAGATTTATTTTTTTATATAATTATTTTTATTAGTTTTCAATACAATCGTACAATTTTATCCAAATTTTAACTGATTTTAACAAAGTACAAATTTTGGTCTTCCTTCAGCTTCTCTGGTAATCATCCATTTTTACCCTTCAATACGCATTTCTTTAATTGCATTGCCATTTGTCTTCCCTCCTTTTTCTATTTTCTTTCAACAATACCTCTTAAAAATTTTTACAGTGCTTCTTGGAACCCCACTAGCGTTGTCTGCACCTCACATATAGTTTTCAGATATTCTACAAATTTTCCGCAATCCTCGATGAACTTTTGGTTTCGGGCATATCTTATTTTCCCAGTCAATTTGTCCAGTTCCGCATAGTCAGTCAGTTTCATTCTCCATTCGTGAATCGTTGGTATTTCCTCTTGTTTCCATTTTTGGGCCATTAAAATTCTCGCTGCCGTAACTGCATACTGGAAAAGTTTGCAATCTTTTCTTCTTATTTCTTTTCCTTAACAAAAGTATATTTTAACATCTTTTTCAATTCATTATATATTGCTTCCCAGAAACTCTTTACTTTTTTACACTCCCACCACGGATGGTAGAATGTTCCCTCCTTTTCTTTACATGTTTTATACATTTTTGCCAATTTTGCCGATGTGATCTACCATCTATAAAACATTTTCATTACATTTTTCCTTCAACCCCATGCATGCAGGAAATTTTAAATTTTCCTTCCAAAGTTTTTCGCAATCTTCAAATTGAATGTTATATCCAAAATCTTAAATCTCACCAGCCCAGATTTGCCTTGGTTGTTTTTGTCTGACTGCAACGTGTAAATACTGATAAAGCCTCTTGCTTATCTGGGCAGAGAATGGAGAGGTTTGCTTGTGCGCATATATAGAAATTTGCTTTCTGTGCAAAGGTTTTATTAATGGATTGATTGGATTGGAATTGTATACCGCCCTTTCTCTTAAGCCCTTGTGGCAATTCACAGCATAAAAATACACAATAAAACCACAAAGTACACAAGAACAAAGCAAGAACCCCTCCTGCTCCCACAAACACATTTAAAAGGACAAAAGACTGTTAACCATGGGTAGCCAAACTAAGGCCCAGGGGCCGGATCTGGCCCAATCGCCTTCTCAATCTGGCCCTCAGGTGGTGAAGGAATCAGCATGTTTTTACATGAGTAGAATGTGTCCTTTTATTAAAAATGCATCTCTGGGTTATTTGTGGGGTCTGCCTGTTTTTACATGAGTAGAATGTGTGCTTTTATTTAAAATGCATCTCTGGGTTATTTGTGGGGCATAGGAATTTGTTCATCCCCCCCAAAAAAATAGACTGGCCCCCCACAAGGTCTGAGGGACAGTGGACCGCCCCCCTGCTGAAAAAGTTTGCTGAACCCTGCTGATAATCATACAAAGGCCTCCCACCTAAAAATGTAAAAGGAAGAGAGACGGATTCTCCTTGCCAGATATGAGATTATATTTTGAGGCGTCTTGTCTTTGATGGTTAAAAGAATGGATATGGTTGAAAAATGGTTCTGAACTAGATCTTGAAGGACATGATAATATATTTGGTTGGCTCGCTTATTTGTGGTATGACAAGGTTAAAGTTCATAAAGTTTTTTTGAATCATGTCATAATGAAGCCAGTTTATCAAGTATGGGACAAATATATATATAAAAAATGAGGCACACGAAGAAGGGCCTCAGAGGCTGGGTAGGCTCATATGTAGAGAAGTGCTCCTTAAGGTATTGTGGTCGAGCCATTTAAGGCCTTATAAGCATAGCTGTCAATGTCTCCCTTTTTTTAAGGGAAATTCCCTTATTCCGAATAGGATTTCCCTTAAAAAAAGAGGAAAGGTGACAGCTATGCTTATAGGTCAAAACCAGCACTTTGAATTGGGCCTGGAAACTAATTGGCAGCCAGTGCAGTTGGACCAGGATAAGTGTAAAATGCTCAAACTGTCTTGCCACGGCATAGGACTTTTCATTGGCATGGAACTTCTGGACGGTTGCCCAGAAACAAATGTGGCCTCAGACTAAGAATGGTTCTCCACTCCTGATTTAAATGGGGCGGATGGAATTGTAACACACGAATTTAAGGCAAAAAAGGCAGAACCAGATATTACAAGTTATGACCCTGTGGCAGGCAAGCTGGCTATTTGTTTTGGTTCAGACTTAGAAGAACCCTTCAGGAGGCTCTTTGCCTCCTCTTGTTGCCATTCTCCCTGCTCAGACAATATGCCTTGACAAAATTATAACTAAGAGTAATTTTGATTGGACTGAAGGCTAAGAGGAAGTTTCCACTGCAAAGGGCGTTTGCAAGGAAGGAAATGAATCGATATTCTTCCCACCAGATTCTTCTGGCTTGCAGTTATTCTTCTTAGCCTTTCAGCTGCTCTCACACACAAAACAACCTTTTTTTCTGTTCACTTTAACAGAATTGCATTGCTCTTTCGAAAGATTTAACCACCACCACCACCCCATGCTGCCTAAAATATGAGGTACAGTGTTTCCTGTAATGTATGCACAGTGAGTCTATACAAATAATGGAAGTTTTGTCAGCTGATTGAATTAAGTAGCACTCTAAGAATACTTGAGTTATAGCATAGCTAATGAGTAGCTGGGTATTCGACACATGAGAAGGGCACAGGGCAACAGCAGAAAGTGCTAGTCTGCTTATATATGTCACTCTGGCAGCTTAAAGATAGCATCTTTGCAGTTGGGGCGGGGAAAAGTGCAGCATATGCTGTATTTATAGCAGATGCTGCTCTTTGGTAAAGGTATTTTTGCTACCAGGCACTCCTATGGATGCACAGTTGCTATAAAGAAGCCACTGCACACCAGAACCCAAGTTCAATTAGCATTAAAGCTCTGGCTGCAAGGTGCCTTGTGGACAGATCAGTAGAAATATGTTCAGCAAAATCATTTTGAAACGAAGCAGTTTGGAGATGCTAAATGCATATAAAAGCTGAATTTTAAAGGCAGTGGGTTGCTTCCCCCCGCCATGCCCTCAGCCCAAACGACAGCCAAAGAAAATAATATCAAAGAAATTTTCAGGGAGAGCATCAGCAAGGAATTGCAGCCATCCAAAGATACAGAAGGAGAGAAATAGAATTCGTCAGTTGGCAAAGGGACTAATTGTAAACAAGACCATTCTACATTCACACTAATTGCCAGAGAATGAGAGAGAGGGGAAATGAAACTGAAAAGTTGGGGGAGCTTGCGCAGGTATCACAAGCCATCAAGTCATTTTCAAACTGCATAATAATGGAACATAACACAGGCAAGTCACAAACCCTTCAAAGTATCTTTAGTCCAGGCAAAATATAACCTGCAGAAGGAAGTGCTGAGATAACAGGATGGTATCACAACATCACAGGTGGGTCAGAAAATCAAGAAACACAGAAAATACCCATGTGCAAGTTCTGCACACAGGGATCCCTCACAATGGATAAGGCTGCAAAACTATCTTTGCAAAACTATCTTCCCCCACTCTCATCCACCATGGGTTTTGCTGTTGTCAGATTTATGTAACTTCAAAGTACCACACTAAACATCTACAGAGCATAAACATTTCATAACTGGTAAGCTACTCTGCTAAGTGAGGCCATTGTGTTCTTTTGTGCACTGACACAGCAATTGCGGTCCTATGCTCTTTTATTCAATGTTAGTTGCTTATTATTGGCCATCAATGGCTGAATGGCTACAAATTATGAATATAACATAAGAGCTTTGTTGGATCAGGACAGCATCTGGTCTGTTCTCACAGTGGCAAGTCCAGAAGCCGGACCTGAGCGCAACATCTATGCCCAGTAAGTACAAACATATAAATTTTGAAGGGCAAGGATTTCAGATCAAGGTGTACGTGTGTAAGAATCTTCCTGGTTAAAGGCACCAGTTTTATTTTTACATCAAATGTGGAGAAGGCAATGAGGAAAGGTGGGCTGCAATGCTACAGTATACCTTCTGCTCACCCACTGCTGCAAATATATGGACTGGTTTTCTTTGTGGTGCAGAACTGTGTTGAACCCATTCTTGTCGATGAGGTCTGCAGCACACTTTGCTAGCTGTCATCACCACTGTATGCTCACCGAAACTCAAACACGTGGCCTGCTTGCTGCATCACAGTGCAGCAACTGGCAACCCATTCATAGGAATAGGCCCTGTGCTTCTCTTCCCATCCAGAAGTTGCTTTGTAGTGAGAAAACACTCTTCTAAACCAACTCATCCAATGTCATCAGTTCATATTAGAAGCCAGGCTCAGTGCTAACATTTGCACTGTATGGAACTGCTGGCTATAAATCTGTTTTCAACCAGCTGAGCAACATCTGTAAAATAAGTCGCAGTTAATGTGAAGGATCTTTGCTTACTCCCATTTTAGTCTATTTATAATATCATGCTTTTATTAGTTTCCCTGCTGTCTAACAAACTCCAGGTAATACAAGACACTGCTGAGAAAATTCTGTCGCTGCATCTGACAGAACAAGCGTGAGACGTTTCTCCAGGGCTGGATGGCTGGAGGATCTGTGCTTCCTGCTTTCTGGACTTTATAATTCCCCCAGCAAAGTTAATGGGTGTTAAATGTGTACACTGAGAGCAATTGAAAACTATTATACCTGTTAACGGTGAAATCCCCTTGTACTGTGTGAACCACTTATCACAGCAGTTTGTGAGCGACAGCAATAAAGAAAAAGGGGTAACCTGGTTAACAATATATTTTGAAAAATACAACACTTTGTAACTTGCCTTCTAAAGAGCAATCCATTTGTAAGACAGAAACCCTTAAATTTACTATTTGAGGTAATATGGACAGAGAAAGTGGTTTATGTCCAGGTAACAAGATTTAAGAGGGAACATTTCTGGAATGCTGTTATTATGAGGGTGGCAGTACTACTGAAATGTTTGTGTGCTTACTTTCAGCCCTATTTTTCATTAAAATGTTCATTTGGCAATTTGCATACCCCTTTCCCTAAAGAAAAGAATATTAAGCTAGTGATTAAGCTCCTACTGATGATATAGGATAAGCTCATTATATGTATGTCTGCAGTAAGAATTGCTAAGAAAAGAAAAACCAACCCAACATCCCTATTACAAAATTCAATAAACAAAAACTGTAGGTTTTGATAACCCCAGCAATTCTTTTATCAAGCAAAGTGGAATTACTTGGATTGTACTTTATGCATTTCTCAATATCCATTTAAGTACCTAGAATATGAACACTTGTTTGGGTTTTGAGAAACAAAATTAATCACTTAGGAATGAAAAAGAAATAACATTCTCTTTATTACATGTATTTACTTCCCCTTTGATGTTTGTGTCAGATTTGCTCATTTAAAAAAAAATAATAATCCCACAACAGTCATTACAATTATTCAAGTTCAGACAGCAGATGAAATGAAACTAGATTCTTTCTTCTTTGAAGATCTGTTAGTTTTGTGTAGGTTTTTGAATAAATGTTCTAAAACACACTCTTTAGAAATAAAATACAGCAAAAAGAGGGCACATCAACAACATGGGAATAGTCTTACATCAAAAAGTGAGGCAGCCACTCTTCTGTTGTATACTTTTTTCTCACCACAAGGTACTCTTTGTAGAACTCTCAAGAAGACTTTTTAATTTTTTAAAAAAATCTAATTATATTTTGATGATCCTAATGAGATGTGAATACAAGGGACGTGATTACATCAAAGTGCAACAGCTTTTGGGGTACGTTTTGGCACACGCAGCAAAGTAACATGGAGTTGGCAACGTCAACCCATTCACAACACTGGCAAGTTTACTGATGGCAATGGTTGAAGCAGCGTCACAACTGGCAGGTGGATGCCAGCCAGCAGCCATTTTAAATTTCCCACAATGCCCCAGTGACTTTTTGCTTGTGTATTTAAGGCATTTATATACTGCTATGCATAATGTCAACCTCGAGGGGGCTTTACAATGCAAAATAAAAACCACCGCAATAGAAAACATAATTGCTTAACTGAACCTAATGAAAATATGCTGAGTATGAACCATGGGTACAGAGTTCCATAACAGGAACACATCCCCTCCAACATTTCTCCAGTGAAAATAGGGACATCCCATTCCATAATAATAATTTTACTATTTATACCCCCCCCACACACACACATCTTAGTGGGTTGCCCTAGCCACTCGGGGCAGCTTCCAACATATATATATATATATAAATATAAGAAAATGTTAAACATTTTAAAAAACTTCCCTATACAAGATTACCTTCATACGGCTCGGGGGTTGGGTAACTCCATACCCTCTAACATGTCTCCAATTAAAATAGGGGCATCCTAAGGAAAAGTGGGACATTCCGGGATCAAAACAGAAACCGGAACAGCTTCTCTAAATCAGGAACATCCCTGAAAATAGGGGCACTTGGAGAGACTGGGAGCAGTCCTCTCCTTTGTTGCCACCTGCTTGATCTCTGGTGTGGTGGCGGCGACATTGTGTGAAGTGACTCAATGGAAGATCTGAATATTTGTGCAGCTTAATATGCGGGAATGCAGCTCTTATGTTATCTAGATCCCAAGCCATGAGCCAGCATTTTGGATTAAGCTTGGATCAAGAAGTTCATCATCCAACAGTTACCAGTCAGATGCTTCTGGGAAGCCTCTATGAAAGCAGCAACCCAGTGAAATGTTTGTCACATTGAGGGGGGGGGCAAGGTAAGAAACTTGTGACACAGAAAGGATTGACTATGAGTTAAACTGGGATCTGGTATAGCAAGGGAAAGAGCTGCATTTTAAAAGGTCTTTAGAAGGTTGACATAGAATCATAGAATCATAGAGTTGGAAGAGACCACAAGGGCCATCGAGTCCAACCCCCTGCCAAGCAGGAAACACCATCAGAGCACTCCTGACATATGGTTGTCAAGCCTCTGCTTAAAGACCTCCAAAGAAGGAGACTCCACCACACTCCTTGGCAGCAAATTCCACTGTCAAACAGCTCTTACTGTCAGGAAGTTCTTCCTAATGTTTAGGTGGAATCTTCTTTCTTGTAGTTTGGATCCATTGCTCCGTGTCCGCTTCTCTGGAGCAGCAGAAAACAACCTTTCTCCCTCCTCTATGTGACATCCTTTTATATATTTGAACATGGCTATCATATCACCCCTTAACCTCCTCTTCTCCTGGCTAAACATGCCCAGCTCCCTTAACCGTTCCTCATAAGGCATCGTTTCCAGGCCTTTGACCATTTTGGTTGCCCTCCTCTGGACACGTTCCAGTTTGTCAGTGTCCTTCTTGAACTGTGGTGCCCAGAACTGGACACAGTACTCCAGGTGAGGTCTGACCAGAGCAGAATACAGTGGCACTATTACTTCCCTTGATCTAGATGCTATACTCCTATTGATGCAGCCCAGATGTTTTATTGGTGGTCAGTAAGCATGGTCACACGTGCTTTAAATATGTTCCCTTTGTAACTTTGCACAGGAAAAAAAATCACCTTGAATAAATAGCATGGATGCCAAAGGGGTTCATTTTTTTCAATTAGAAAGCCCATGCAAAGGATCTGTATGATCTGGAAAGAGATTGGCAGCTTATCTCAACTGACCTCTGTGACATGCACTCATGTTATGATGTTTAACATGCTCATCCTTCAGACCACAGCCAGCCATAACTCTCTGCTATAAAGCAGAACACATGCCAACTTTACTAGGCTTTTTGTAGAAGCACATATTCATGCTCTACTATCTGACTGTAAAAAA
Source organism: Podarcis melisellensis (assembly GCF_964234715.1). NCBI lineage: Eukaryota > Metazoa > Chordata > Lepidosauria > Squamata > Lacertidae > Podarcis > Podarcis melisellensis. The sequence goes on from NC_138531.1 coordinate 9,031,826, forward strand.
TTTTAATTACTGATGTGTTGACGAGTTATACAAGTCGCCCAGTCAGCAAAACAAAACTTCTTTAATGAACTCTTTACAACGCATTTTCTGAACAAAATCAGCCTTTTGACAATAATGGCAAACATATATATGCAATAATGAACAGGCTGGTGAAGTTCCACAAACATCTGAATATAGAAAAAGGATAAAATTCTTTGAATGAATTATTTAGCTCTAGTTATAAGCTCTGCATTATAATAACAGCAGCCTGATCTTCAAGGAATTGTGCGTAGATTAAAAAATGGGCATGATTAGGAAAACCTTGTGTTTGAACCATGTAGCCCTTATTTTAAATATTTTATTGTTATTTTCCCTTGTTCCATCATTATTTCTTTTGCAGTTCTAAATCTAACCTATAGTATTTCACAGGTAAAAACAATCAGCATTCATAGCATACCCTTGTCTTGAATTGCGAGGTCACTAGTGTGAAGTAGGCAGTAAGTATTTCCTTATTAGCCTCCATTTTCTGGACTTGGGTGTGCATGTTACATAGTTCAAGACTGCAATTCTATACAAGGTTACTTTGAAGTTGAACAAGACAGGAAACATACCTCAAAATAGTCATCTGCAGCATCAGGCTGTTCATTTCTGGGCTTCAGTAAAGCAAATAATTTAATTAGGCAGTGACTATATGATATTGGGCGACAAAATAATTTGGCCACAATAGGGAAATTTTGTCCATGGTATGATTATTTTCCACCTAGCCATTTTGACACGTTGGCATCCTATTTACAAAATTTCACAATTCCAAAATACAGACGCGCTTTTACTTTCACAAGATTGAATATGCTGCCTTCGGTTGTACTTGAGGGTTGATTTAAAAAAAAAAATCCACTGGAAAAATAGTTATGTCCATGTGGAGATGGCAGTATTGAGTCAGTGGCTCATGTGCTTTTGGCTTGCACTCTTTATGAAGATTTGAGAAGTGAGGTTATTACCCCTCTACTATTGTTCATGCCGGGTCACTCAACCATTGCTATGGTGTCCTTTTATCCATCAGATCAAGATAATCAGATGACAGCAAAAACTGCAAAAAAAATAGCAGGGCCAATTAGAATAATATCTGTTATTTGATTATTGATGTAAACCTCCAAAATGTATTTTGTATTGTTAAGTTTTTACCTCTATCTTCAGTACATTTTATTTTATTTTATTGCTATGGCTAGTGGTTTCTTCAGCTGCTCATTTCTGAATTCTGTACTATGGAAATAATTCAATCCTAGTCTAGTAAGGGGGACGCAGGTGGCGCTGTGGGTTAAAGCCTCAGCGCCTAGGACTTGCCGATCGAAAGGTCGGCGGTTCGAATCCCTGCGGCGGGGTGCGCTCCCGCTGCTCGGTCCCAGCGCCTGCCAACCTAGCAGTTCGAAAGCACCTCCGGGTGCAAGTAGATAAATAGGGACCGCTTACCAGCGGGAAGGTAAACGGCGTTTCCGTGTGCGGCTCTGGCTCGCCAGAGCAGCGATGTCACGCTGGCCACGTGACCCGGAAGTGTCTCCGGACAGCGCTGGCCCCTGGCCTCTTAAGTGAGATGGGCGCACAACCCCAGAGTCTGTCAAGACTGGCCCGTACGGGCAGGGGTACCTTTACCTTTACCTTTTAGTCTAGTAAGGGGTGTTAGGAGAAGGGTAGTACCTCTGGTAGGGGACATGTCCTGCTCCTTCTGGGGTAGTTTTCCACCTGAACTCAGCTCTCACCTGTGGCTCCAAGAAGCTGTCAGCATGCAACAGTGGCCACACTCTGGGAACAGCTTCAGCTGGCTGGCTAAACCAAATGAGGGTAGCTGATGGGTCTCAAACCCACAATGAGTTAGGGGCTTCCCCTGCCTATCCAGCGGATTGAGCAGATGAGACTTAATAGCATGTCCAACGCTCAAGAGGGCGGTTTCTGCACATCTGTAGAGGTAAGTGAAGGGCAGATGGGGCTTGTCCACCTGGGAAGGTGGCCATCCAGGAGAAGGAAAACTCTGATCCTAAACCTCCGCTGCATTGTGGGCTATCTTCAGGAGAGGAAAAGGCTAAGGAGTAAACCCTACACAAATCCAGAGTGGAGTCCCTAAGCTGCTGGATGGCACCTTGTACACTTCCTTCTATCCACTCCTGCAGTCAAGTTGGTGGCAAACATATTGCTCTGCTTTCCTTTGGACCACATCAGCGAGGCCCAGAGGAAGGTCTTGTTGTCTGCGCTACCCATGACCTCCGCACATATTGCCCAGGCCTGTACCTTAGGGAAGTACAATGACCATGACTTCATCACCCAGAGGCACACTGCATTCTGTCTTGAGACAGATGGATGCCAATGATAAGTCTAGTCATGGTCAGAGCATATATTATGTGTGTCACTGGGATTTTAATTAAAACAGCCTCTCTGTGGCAACTGATCACTTTCAGCCTTCCCCAATGTCCACCATAATGTCTTGGAAACATTCACCAGACCTCTCACACTTTGAGCCTCTGTTTCCTGTTTGCTTGTGGCCACAGCAAAGTGCTTGAGGTGACTCTCAGTGCGATCAGATTCTATTACAGTGGTACCTCAGGTTACATACGCTTCAGGTTACATACGCTTCAGGTTAGAGACTCTTCTAACCCAGAAATAGTACCTCGGGTTAAGAACTTTGCTTCAGGATGAGAACAGAAATCATGCTCCGGCAGTGCAGCGGCAGCAGGAGGCCCCATTAGCTAAAGTGGTGCTTCAGGTTAAGAACAGTTTCAGGTTAAGCACGGACCTCCAGAACGAATTAAGTACTTAACCTGAGGTACCACTGTATAGCAGATATGGGAATATCATAAGGGTGCCTTATCAGAGAAACTTGAGCACTTGACATTTGGGTCAGTTTCCTGAGTTGCAGCTTCATTTGATCATCGCCCAAATACACATGCTCTCCACTGTGAGGTTAACAGGAGCTCCCAGGGCAGGTGGAAACAGTATGGGGGAAAGGATTAAACTCCACTCCCTAACTGCTTTTCCAAATAAATCTTGAGTTTCCACATGGGCCCAGCCGCCTTGAAAGTAAACATGAAAACGTTGGGAGATCTGATCACAGGTCTCTGGCATCTCATCTGGCTTGGCCCTCAGTCTCGCTTTCTCACCTCCAGGAGTGTGAACTGCACATTAGGTCTTGTCTCGGCCTGGCTGAGTTCTTGACCCCCAACTCCCTTCCCTTGTATTGCATAACTTCTTGACCCCCAACTCCCACCTTGATGAAAGATACCGAGAGCAATTTCCAGTGAATGCTTTTAACGACCGTTTCAGGTTCATTAGTCTTTGTTATTTAAACATGCGTCTCAGAGAAAGGTAGCGTGTCTCACCTTGCATCAGGTTTCACATTTGTAGGAGGAAGGATTGACTTGCAAGGTTATTTAAAGCCTTGTTTGGGTGTCACCCCCTCATGTGATTAACTTTGGCTGAGGGGGAGGATGGGCCACACCCACTAATCTCGACATTTGATGGTTGATAGACACCGGCCGTGGCAACTGTGAAATGAATAACTGTGGGGATATGATTGCTTCAAAGCTTTTTTAGATGTTCAGGATGCTTTCTAATGGTTTAAAAATGCTTCTTACATGGTTAAAATATGATTTAATTTCAAATTGTAACAGTTTTAACATTTTGATGTTTGCCACCGTGGGCTCCTTGGTAAGGAAGAGTGGAGTTCAATAAATTCAATAAAGTGAGCAAACAAACAAAAGCACCATTTCCTTTGTATGTGTTGTACAAAAGCCCTGGTGTAGGAAAGAGATGAGTTCATTTGTTTGTTTTAAAGTGCGGCTCCACCAACTTAAAAAGCTTTTGGAATTCCTGTAGAGTTGCTGAAGCTTATTGTTGGAGCTGCAACCCAGCCCCTCTGAATGAATCTCCCATTTCTCTTATTTATTTCTACAGTCTGAAATTTGTCACCTGACAATACATCATCAGAAAGCACAGTATTGATCCTGAGAGAGCCATCCTGCTGAATGTAACATTAGAGTCTTACATGCCTGCGCTTTTCCTTTCTTCTACACCCTGAGCTCATTGGCAGGTGAAATATTTACTGCCTGATGTGCATAAACTCAGATTGGCAATGCACATTCTTACAGTATCGTCTTCACAGTGTGGGAAATGATTAATTTATCCGAGTGCTCATTTCAGTTTCTCCAGTCATGTCTCAAGATTCGGTAGGAAATCTCAGTATCTTTTGTCTGCCTTTACAAAGACTCGGCAGAGATTTAACTTGACAACAACACTCCAAATTGATATTCTCTATGCAAAATCTGTCAATACAAAAACAACACAATTTTTATACAGCGAGAAGCAAAACAGAATAAGTTAGTAGAGCAATCCAGCTCCTCATAAAATATACTTCAATATTTCTCTGAGGTATTTAGATGGGGATGAATTGAAGCAACAGTTCACATGGTATTTTGCATATCATAACCTTATCTTATGCTAAGCTTAGGAAATGAGGAGCTGGCATGTTCCTGGATGCTTATTATTCGAGGCCTGCAAAGTCAAGTGGTAGATGGCATGTATGAATTAGCCATTTCAGATCCAACGTCGCAGACAGACTTGTTACATCAGAGCAGATGCAATTGTTTTCAGAGGATGGAGTTCACACATTCAGATGAAACGCATTGAATGATAATTACCAAGTAATGTATGTGCATGCATGGATTTGCCCTATTTAGCTGATACAATATTGAGTTTCCATACCCAATAGTCTGTAGGATTACTTATGAATATATTTATATAGCTTTTATTTATTTATTTGGTCAAGGCCTAACATAGGCCAAAGGAACTAGAGGATGAAAAGTCAAGAACTATGAGCCCTACCAGGCTTTTACATGATTAGAATTGAAGCTAAACCTTGACTTTCTCACAAGTTCGATACTGTGCTGTGTTGATTTATATCAGCTACATGTAAAATATGGATGGACCTAAGGAGAAATTCACCAAAGCAAATCCAGATCAAATGTCCCCAACTCTCCTTTGCAATGCCATCTACGTGATATGAGTTCAGGTTCAACTTAAATGTTACCTCCATATTATGTCTCATATTTCTAGGCTGCTTATATGTCTGCATATGGGTTCAGCCATAGGTGGTTCTGACCAATAGGACAATCCAATACACAAGAAGCTGGCGTAAAGCAAGCCACATATAAATTAAGCTGTCACAAAATACATGAGATCCAAACTCCATTCAGAAGCAGGTCTTGATCAGTTTGGTCACCCTCCCCTGCATACACTCCAGCTTGTCAGCATCCTTCTTAAATTGTGGCATCCAGAATTGGACACACTATTCCAGGTGTGGTTTGACCAAGTCGGGACAGAGCGGTACTATTACTTCCCTTTATCAGAACACTATACTTGATGCAGCCTAGAATACATAGCTGTCAAGTGTCCCTTATTTGAAGGGACAGTCCCTTATTCCAGTGCCATATCGCTCTGCTGTCCCTTATTGATGGATGTCCCTTAAATGTCCCTTAAATGATGTCCCTTAAATTTCAAAGGAAGCAGCTCCTCTCCCTCCCTCCCTGCCGGTCAGGGAGGAGGGAGGCTCCAACAGTGTTGCTTGGCTGTGTTGCTCACCCAATAAGAAGTCTAAGAACGACTGGGGGGTGGAGCTTGCATGCCTTGTGTGTGGCTAGTTAATGCAAGCTGAGGGGTTTTTTGAATGCTGGACGCCATTTTGTTGCACGTGCTGCTGCAAACTTTGCAGTGCAAAGCCAAGCCACGGAGCCATCTTAAGTTGAGGCTGCATAGGCCTTGTGGTGCATGTGATTCAGATTCTATTCAGTTGAACTTCTGGTTACAAAGTTGGTTGGACAGTGTCCTCGAAGCTACCAGCATGAGTTTGACCAGACTGCAGGAGGACAGGAAGACTGGAGTGCCTGGAACAGGTGAGGCTGCAGGTCCCTTATTTTGGCTGCTGGTCCCTTATTTTCAAGGCTGCTGGTCCCTTATTTTCAAATCTGTAAATTGACAGCTATGCCTAGAATAGCAGCTCTAGGATCCAGACTAAGTCTCCCCACTCTGGTCCCACCCCCAGGATGTTCCTTGGAGGTGGGAGCTTACATTGCTTAAGATCTGCCAGACTTGGTTTAGCTGGCTGCGTCCCGGATGAACTGAGATGGAGGTGCTCTGCTGGCATATCTTCAGCTGAGCCAAGGATGGGGGAGTTAAGATAGCATAGCCCAGCTACAGCAGAAACCTTTCTGCTCAGCCAGAGATTTGCTGGATCCTAGTCTTACTCATCTCAGCAGATCCAGCTATAGGATTGCTCCCTATGTTTGCAAGGGATGGTGGATCTCTTTGGCATTGTTCAGAATGTAGCAATCCACTTAGATTTTCATTTTAGGTGTGTTTTTAGCAATCTAGGGGCAACAATGAGGACATTCTCTAGATCAGGCCTTAGAAAAAGTTAATACAAAACAATTGGGGCAATAATGGGGCAATTCAGGGCTATTTTTTCATATTGCAGGGCAGCAAATAGTGGTGAGAGCCCCCTCTCTGTGAGAAAGAAAGCAGGTTTGAGGTTATTGGAGAGAGGATGATCATTTAGCAAATTGTGCATGAAAAGACCCCATAATGCCTGGGCAGAAAAACCTTTTTTTACTTGGGAAAGGGAGTAGTAGTATCAGGGAGGATAAACTCACAAAGCATAATGGTTGAGTTTATTCAAGTGTTTGAGATACACATTTGGAAATTCCTCTGTATATCTGGTGCAGTCGGGAGGGGGTTTTGCAACAGGCATATCAGGAAGCCGAAAACATTTTATTGCGGAGCTATGTATAGGCTACTTGATGTTGTAAATGGACTAGCCTGGATTACAGAGCAGTAATAATTTGTATTTGAGCTTTCAAAATTAGTGTTATATAAAAAAGCTGCCTAGCATTGTTCCTATGCAGCTCATGAGAGGCAGCTTGATTGAAGCTTTAATAAAATTAACACTACTTTCTTGACTTACTTTCCTCTTTTCTTCTTAATCTTCTCTTCAAGATTAAACTCATCAGCACTTGACAAAAACTGCAAATAACAGCCAGATGCAGGAGTTGGCTTTATCTTTTTATGCAAGTATGTGGTGCTAATTAGTGCAAATTGATTAAACTTTAATTGCCTGATCCATGGCTAATTAATATTTATAAGATGAATGAGTAAGAAAACCAGACATTTATTAAAACACTTTAATGATTTTTCATATGTTTTGACAAAGCAAAGCAAATAGATGTTAAGAGTCAAAGGGAGCCAGACACGATGACTTCACTGTATCTCTGCTCTGTTTTTCCCATCTTAGAAGTCACTTGGGGGGGGGGGTCGTTTTTCTTCCCACCATCACCCTGCTCATCATTCTCTACCTGCCAACAAGCTCTATTATGGGCCTGTCACATGTTAAATTGTACAGTGAAACCTGCTATAATATGTACGCATTAATATGTACATATGTAATCTAACCCATGATTGCATTGCATGAAACCTTATTGTAAGTCACCCAGAGAACCTGTATAATTGGGCGGCGTATAAATATTGTAAATACATGAATAAAATATTGCTATCGACAGTAGTGGGGCAGAGTTGTCCCCTACACCTGCATCACTGGGGCTTACCTGGATGGGCCTGGGGCCAAGTTGGGGCTGCATTTGTCCGCATGGTACGCCCCATGACCCAAGCTCACCACCGTCCCAACCCCACCCAGGTGTCACCAGGGGGGAGAGGGTGACATTGTGCCACCTCATGCGCTGCTAGTGGCTGTCGAGGATCCAAATGTTTGTCCCATTTTCGCCATATACATGCTTTCACCCCAAGATGTTATTTAAACTAGTAAATGGCAGAATTTAGAAAACACAACTTTAGTCTGTGTTACCAATCATTTAAAATAAAAATGGTTGAAAAGGTCTTTGAACCTCAGTTGTTCCCATTCAATCCCAAACATGCGCTCATGCGTGCACACTTACCCACCCACCCCCGTGTTTTAAAATCATTTCTTTGCAGGAGAAATTTCAACAAATTGCTTTCAGCCTCATTCTATTACACCAAATGATAAAATGAGTAAACAACCAGTTAACATCATTAGCAGTGAAATCCTATGCATATTTTCAACTGTGTTTAATGGGGTTTACTCCCAGGACAGTGGGAGCTAAAGGCTGTGGTTCTCTGCACATGCACCTGGGAACAAATCTTGATGGTGATCTGCAGAAAACCTGAATAACTGTTTGCTCCAAATCAGCTTTAAAGAGCAGGCTTTCATGGGGAAAGGGTGCTTGGACACAGAGCTTTAACACGTGGACCTGTGTTTGGAAAGAGCAGGGCTAATATTAACTGTGGCTAAGCCGTTACTGAACTTAGTGAGACATCTCTAAACAAAGATGCATAGGATCAAGGTGCATGTCTTCTAAAACTTTCTAAATTGAGCTAGATAGAATCTAACTTGTTGACTTTGTTGAGATGACAAGAGCTATGACAAAGTGTCATAAAGGCATAGATTTCGGCAAATTTTATATGCATACACACACACTTAAAATGTAAGGTGACAAAGAGATGTCATATGTGAGAAGAGATTGCTTTACCGTTTTAGTTTTAAAAACATAGCTAAGGCCAAAAATATACACTGCACAATCTTCGTGAATTTCTGAAGCCTGAGCATCATGTCTCCAGTGTAAAACAGCCTTTGGACTGACAAGGAAGTGGTGGTGGGCTGGTGGTTTTTCTTAACCCTTCTGCACCCACCACTCCCCCCCCCCCAGTTCCAGATGCATGGTAGCCATGGGAACATGCCTCATATATCCTAGTACAAGCTAGGAAGACTTGCAGCAGCTCAGAAAACTGGTGAATTGACCAAGGATCCTGCCACCTCCTGTTGCCTGCTGCTTCTCCTCTGCAAATCTCCCCCTTCCCAAAGCTCCTTTGCACCAGAGTTTAGTTTAACTCTCGATCAGTTTAACCAAAAATCAATTCAAACAAAAATCATTTTAAAGCTGCTCTATGAACAATGCAAACTTGGTAAGAAGTCTCCGTTAAGGTTTCTCTTTGAAATGAAGCTCAGAAAAAAACGGGATTGCTGACTGTTTCCAGGAGAGGAAATGCTCGTTTGAATTGTTTGCAAGAGGTCTTTATAGGAATAATTTCTCATTTGTTGGAAATAACATATGCCATCTTTGACATATAGTCAAATGCTAGCATCAGTATGACCTACCCGGTATTATCTATAGATTTATATAGCCAGGGACTAACCATGCCCGATTGATTTTCACAAGTTTTTCACAAAGTTTCTGATATGGCATTCTGTGTCACCCATCTTCACTCTGTGACTCCCCAAATGTCATTCCCTGGAGACTGATTCTGCAACTGAAAAGTTACACAAGTCCTCCAAACAGAGCAGAACATGAATGATTCAAATGATGCCTGATAAGTATGGCAGAGTGTGTCCTCCCTAAAAGAGGGCACATCTTGCGCTGAGACCTGGAGACTGACCTCCTGGTTGGGGGTGGGTATATTGGATAGCCACAACACCTGACTGGTAAGTCTCTCATTGCTGGCTTTGATCTGGCCAATGGGGAGCTGTTTAAATGGATCAAGGGACCTATATCATAGAATCATAGAATCATAGAGTTGGAAGAGACCACAAGGGCCATCGAGTCCAACCCCCTGCCAAGCAGGAAACACCATCAGTGCACTCCTGACATATGGTTGCCAAGCCTCTGCTTAAAGACCTCCAAAGAAGGAGACTCCACCACACTCCTTGGCAGCAAATTCCACTGTCGAACAGCTCTTACTGTCAGGAAGTTCTTCCTAATGTTTAGGTGGAATCTTCTTTCTTGTAGTTTGGATCCATTGCTCCGTGTCTGCTTCTCTGGAGCAGCAGAAAACAACCTTTCTCCCTCCTCTATGTGACATCCTTTTATATATTTGAACATGGCTATCATATCACCCCTTAACCTCCTCTTCTCCAGGCTAAACATGCCCAGCTCCCTTAGCCTTTCCTCATAAGGCATCGTTTCCAGGCCTTTGACCATTTTGGTTGCCCTCCTCTGGACACGTTCCAGTTTGTCAGTGTCCTTCTTGAACTGTGGTGCCCAGAACTGGACACAGTTCCAGAACTGGACACAGAACTGGACACTATATATACTTATGCATGTGACCCAGAGTTTCGGCTCGTGCATCGGAACACCTGCCCACCTCTCCCTATATTTAGGGCATTTTGCAATTGACCTAGCTATGCTATTGTGTGTCGTCTGTTGTTGGGACAGGGGCACGTCAGGAATTTTCCCCACTTGGCTGATTTGCTGTTGCTATTTGGGTTTCACCTGCTGCGTAGCAAATCGTCACAACTTGTAAGGTTGTGCATAGGCACTGGTTCAGGTGATAGGGATGGGAGAACAGTTTCACCATCCCTATGTGAAGGTTATTCCATTAAAGGAGTGCAGGGGCTCAACTTGGTTTGGTCAACCCCAAGAGGGGGTCATGCCCATGCCTGAGTCCAGGGGAGCATCTGGGGAGTGGACATAGTCTGTTCCCAGGCTTTTCACCTGCCTCAGGTGTTCACCCTTGGCTGACCTATGATAGAGCTCTGGGTCAGAACTACCTGCAAGGGTGCAGGGAGCTTGTTGAACCAGAGTCTGTGCAACCACTAGTTGTTGGCCTAAATTCTGCCAAAAACAAAAACTAAAATCTGAGTCAAATTTGTGTTTATTTAGGGGGGAGGCCTCTAGGTCTGGACACACAATAAGACATTTCTCTATACAAATATATGACTGTGCCTAATTTGTATATTTACTTACTTTATTCAGCCACTTGCTGTTTTCTCATCAGCAACTTTTCTCCTAGATTGGAAGTATAGTCACCCAAAATGGGACGGTTATAAACCATTCTAAATAAAATGGGCGTTTTGCCTATAGCAAGGTTTTAAAACTGCAATAATTGCAGCATTGCAGCTTTAGTCAGGTGAATTGCAAAGTTCACAGTAGTCAATGAAACTTGCCTCAAGAATAAAGGAATTAATATTACATTTCACTTTTGTACATGTATCTACAAAGCGGCAGGCTTGGGTCGCCTGATCTTCTGAAACCTGTTTGGGCATGCTTAGAATCATTTAGAATGCCATATTGCATTCCAAGATGGAGAGGAACATTTTGGAACCCAAATTCATATTCTAAACCTAAGATGGAGAAGAACATTTTGGAACCCAAATTCATATTCTAAACCAGGTGATGACAGACTACAATGACATCACTTGTTAAAGCTAATATGAGGAGCAGAATTCTCTTCCGATGCATTTTTAAAAATTTCATACTTGGAGTGCTTAATGCAAGAATGCTATGTTGCACAAGGAAATCAATCACAATGTTAAACAAACCTGCTGATGAAACAATAAAAACACAAGGACTAAAATATTTACAATGGGGGGGAGATGTGTATGGTAGACAAAACAATATACCCCTTAATTCTCCCCCAGCCCCAAACACACACCTTTTAAAGAAATGGAATAATAAATTATAGAACACACTTCCATTCTCGGAGAACCAGCTATCACTTTGGATATGCTTGTTCTATTCATTTTATTTTCCCTTGATGTAACAATTAAATGGATCTATGGAGAACTGTATGGGACCCTCGAGGTCATAGTGGGTATGTTTCTCCAGTTTGCCCATGCTGTGCTAAGAAAAAAACTGTTCTCAAAGCCAGCAGCAGCAGCAGCAGAAAGAAAAATGCATTAAAGGGGTGGGGGAGAGAGAGAGTCTAGAGCGCCTGTGAATTTATGAGAAGTGTATCACAAAGACAAATATTTCAGCCCTGCAATTCCATTCGGCCTTTTCAGCCGTGTGTCCATAGCAAGTCAACGGCTAAATTGAAAAATCAATTCCAATTTAAATTATTGGAATAAAGAACACCAGGAGTCAGAGATAAAATGGCTTTGTTCTCTGAGATCCTTTTTAATTGGAAAGTTATTTCTTCAGGGTATTCTAATGGTTCTGAGGGAAGGCTGCAAAATAAAGTTGATCAGCTGGGGGAAGGTTAATAGCTAATGTGCATTTCTAGCTACTCAGTGGGCTCCGGTCTTTATGACAGCCCCCATCATAATGTGTAAAGACCCACAATACTAAATCATCTTGATACATGCAAGTTACAATATATTTTCCTCTATCTTCCAAGAAATCATTTAAGGACATAATCTTGGCATCTTCATATTACCTTGGCAGGCGCTACAGAAGAGTACGTTGCCGGGACTATGATTTCACAGAGGTCATCTGCCTAAAATACTGAAGGCTTTGAGCTAAAGGGAACATTTGGAATTAACATGAGAGTCTTACATAGGTTGTGTGTGTTTGTAAAAGGGTGGGGGGAACCTGTATATACCACACAAGTTGAGGGATTTTTTTCTTTTAATTGCAAGTGAAACCAGCAATGTTATTGCCAAGGAAGAACATAACTCTGAAGCCGGTTCTAGAAAGGATGTTATTTATCTTTACAAAGAGTTATTGGGCAAGGAGGTAATCACATAGGCACCATTTAGGAAAGGAAGACAGTTGTCCTTTCCCACTTTCAGAACAAACACAATTATTCCCTCTGGCTCTCAGGACTCTCTGCAGGCCACACACCTTACCAGCCCTGCTTTGGATTCCCTTGAGTGCTGTTGCCAAGGAAAAATGTCCATTCTGTAGAAAGGAAATGTCCATTTGCAGGTGTGGTTTGAATCCAAACCACACCTGCAAATAGACTTGAAAGAGTCTTATGGCAAGTTCCTTTGAAGACACAAGTTTCAGGCCAATCTGCTGACCAGTGGTCATAATGAGGCCCTTTGAAGTTGACACCCTTCAAAGGAGACAGACCCCTCGCCCCCATATTAAACTTTTTTTCTCCCTGTCACCTTTACTCAGTCAAAAAGCTATGCCACACACAGGATGGGTGAGCAAGGCACTGGACAGACTAAGGCTCACTGGTAGTTCCTGGCCCTATCATTTGAAAAAAGCTGGTTTAGATGAAAAGAAAAGGAAATTGTGTTGGCCCATAAGGAAAAACTAACATCCGTATGAGATAACTAAAATATCACAGAAGAAAGTGCAAGCTTCCAAGTTCTCCAGAACCCTTCATCAGACTGGCGTATAGATGCAGACTTTGTTTGGCTGTATATACTGATATTTCGAATGGGTTTATACAGAATATAGTAGGTTCTTATTTATGTATAAGCATAAATAATAGCCATACAGTATATATCTTGCCATATATTGTACGATGTTTCTTCTCTTTCTTTTTCCTTCCCCCTTTTATCTTGTACAGTTGAAAACTTTAAAATATTAATAATAATAGGAAAAAGAGATGTGAGGCAGAATGCAGCAGACACAGAACCTGTAGTAGGCATTCAGATGAGGCTTTTTAAAGGGCCACACAAATATCAGGTTGCACCAAGGCCTACTGGGAATGTCTGCTTCCTCATGTCTAGAATTACTGAAACCAGCTGCTAACCAAATCTATCCATATGCACAACATGCAGTAGGTGGAAAACAGGACTAGTGACCGAGTCTGAATCAGTCCCAATGCTGCCAAGTGACACCAGTGGGGACAGCTCAGGAAGCAGTCCCTTGGGGCTTATCCCTTCCCTGTCCATGAAACTATCCATAGTGTGCTTTCGGCAAGAGGAAATAGGATGCAGAAATTCAATTCAGGTCTCAGTGGAAGCCAAATCTATCCAATTTATAGTCTGCAAAACAATATGAGAACTGAAACACAGCCATTTTTCGAAATCCACACTTGATCTGAACATTCCCATGCAGTTCGCCAACCAAAAGTGTGTCTATTAGGGGATAGTGTGTGTAAAAAGGAATACATTGCTAAAAACAACAACAACAACAAAGTAGTATATTGGGAAAGAGACAAAAACTTAACACAGTTACAAATCTAGAGATTGAAGGGAGAATGGTTCAGAAACCCGACGAAATTAGAAAGTCCTTCCAGAGATATTTCAAAGAACTTTATTCTCAAAGGCCACAAAAAAGCTCAGAGGTGGACCAATTTGTTATAACTAATGGATTACAAAAAATACCCCAGGAAATGAGAGCAATCCTGAACTGTAATATTACAACTCAAGAAATTGAATGCGCCATTCAGAACCTTCAACTGGGCAAATCTCCGGGACCTGATGGGCTTACTTCCAAATATTATAAGGTACTGAAGGATTCATTGATACAACCATTGCTGGAAGTTTGCAACCAGATTATGGAGGGGAGGAAGGCACCGGAAACGTGGAAAGAAGCTTTCATCACGTTGATCCCAAAACTAGAATCTGAAAAAACTCAACTTAAAAACTACCGTCCTATCTCACTCCTAAATGTGGATTACAAAATTTTTGCAGACATTTTGGCAAGTAGGTTTAAGAAAGTCTTAAATGAAGTGATTCATAAGGACCAAGCAGGCTTTCTCCCTGGTAGGCATTTATTTGACAACACAAGAAACATCATTGACATTTTGGAGTTTTTACAGATTAATTCAAACACAAGAGCGGTGTTGATTTTTATTGATGCGGAGAAGGCCTTTGACAACATTTCTTGGCTGTTTATGAAGAAAAATTTGGAAAGGATGGGAGTAGGGCGGGGGTTTGAAAATGGAATAGAAGCAATTTATTCAGAACAAAAAGCTAAATTGATAGTAAACAACGTGGTGACAGAGGAGTTCAAAATTGAAAAAGGGACACGACAGGGGTGCCCTCTATCTCCTCTGTTGTTTATTTCAGTCCTGGAGGTGCTATTGAACATGATTAGAAATGACCGGTTGACACAGGGAATTGTGGTCGGAGAGAAACAATATAAACTGAAAGCTTTTGCAGATGACTTGGTATTAACATTACAGGAGCCAGCCTCTAGTACTAAAAGAGCGTTAGAATTAATTTCTGACTTTGGTCGGGTGGCGGGATTCAAGCTGAATAAACAAAAAACTAAAGTTTTAGCAAAAAACTTGACAACTACTTAAATAGAGGAGTTCAGAAAAGAAACAGAACTAAATGTGGTCAAAAAAGTAAAGTACCTAGGGGTCCATTTGACCTCCAAAAATTTGAATTTATTTAAGGACAACTATGAGAAATGTTGGTCAGAGATCAAAAGAGATCTGGAAATATGGTCAAGATTAAAACTTTCCTTGCTGGGCAGAATAGCTGCTATAAAGATGAATGTATTGCCGAAAATGCTATTTTTGTTTCAGGCCCTCCAGATCGTGGATAAGGTGGAATGTTTTGGAAAATGGCAGAGGGATTTATCTAAATTTGTCTGGCAGGGCAAAAAGCCCCGAATAAAGTTTAAAATACTAACAGATGCGAAAGAAAGAGGGGGGTTTGCCCTGCCGGACTTGAGGTTATATTATGAAGCTGCAGCCCTCTGCTGGTTGAAGGATTGGATTTTATTGGAGAACACCGATGTCCTTGACCTGGAGGGATTTGATAATGCTTTTGGGTGGCATGCATATTTGTGGTATGACAAGGTTAAAGTTCATAAATTGTTCAAAAACCATATTGTCAGAAGGGCAATTTTCATGGTCTGGTCAAAATATAAAGACTTATTGGAGAGTAAAACTCCGAGGTGGCTCTCACCGATGGAGGCCAAAGCACGTAAAAGACTCAATATGGAGGCCCACTGGCCTAAATATTGGGAAATAATTGAAAAAATTGGAGATAAATGGAGGTTACAGAGTATGGAAAAGTTAAAAAACAAGGTGCGAGATTGGTTGCATTATGCTCAAATCCAGGAAGTTTTTAAAGCAGACAAAAAAGTGGGTTTTCAGGAGGAAAAATCGAAACTAGAAACAGAGTTGCTTGAGCCAAAATCTAAGCTAATTTCGAGAATGTATAACTTGCTGCTTAAACGGAACACACAGGATGAGATTGTCAAATCCTCTATGATAAAGTGGGCACAGGACTTGGGGCATAACATTATGTTTGAAGACTGGGAAAGGTTATGGAACACCGGAATGAAATTCACGGCATGTACTGCCTTGAAGGAAAACATTATGAAAATGATATACCGGTGGTACATGACCCCAGTCAAGCTTGCAAAGATATATCACCTGTCCGATAATAAATGTTGGAAATGTAAGGAAGAGGAAGGGACATTTTTACACCTCTGGTGGACCTGCCCGAAAGTGAAGGCCTTCTGGGAAATGATACATAATGAACTAAAAAAGGTGCTGAGATTCACCTTACCTAAGAAACCGGAGGCCTTCCTTCTGGGCATGGTAGACCAGAGGATGGTCAAGAAAGATAGAACTTTCTTTATGTACGCTACTACAGCAGCGAGGATTTTGTTGGCAAAGCACTGGAAGACACAAAATCTACCCACATTGGAAGAATGGCAGACGCAGCTGATGGACTATATGGAGTTGGCTGAAATGACTGGCAGAATTCGAGACTCGGGAGAAGAAGAAACGGAGGAAGTTTGGGAAAATTTTAAGGACTATTTGAAAAAGCATTATAAGTTGTATGAATGTTAAAAAATGCTCCTTTCTAGGAAGGTATAGCTTCAGTATCGGCAAATTTCTGAATTGATAAATAAGACACTATAAGACAGAAGTGAGATAATGAAATATTTTTATTGTGTGGAAATTAAAAATTAATGCAATTGTACTGAAATGTTTACATCAGATAACACGATAAAATGGAAGATATATTGTTATGTATAAAATAAGTTAACAAATTGCTGAGGTTTTGGTTACACAGGGAATGCAGTGCTCGGGAGATGGGGGGAGTCCATTGGATCTATGGAAGTATGTATTTGAAAGTGGAAATTTGTTTATTAAAAACCTAATAAAATATTTATAAAAAAAAAAAAACAACAAAGTAGTATATTGGGGGAAATGCTAGCAAAAATGTGTTCATTAGTCAAAACTGCATATAAAATTGTTTTGGGGTGAAATTTGCACCAAAAAGTTGCTGAAATTTCATGAGATTTTTTTTTTAAATCACAACATGTAGATAACAGACTAATATAGGAAAAATAAGAAACTGAGAGAAGTGAAACTGACAGCTGCTTCTATCCCTGGGCAGAACACAGAGCTCTGCTGATGGAGTAGCGCTAGCATCATTCTGTGGGCAGAGGCTTGTGGACCTCTTCTGTGCTGGGTATTCCTCTGGCCATCCAACCTCTCCTAGGTCCTGGGTCAAGGGTTTGAACTGTGTCCTTAGTCATAACCAACTTAATCCCCCTGATTTCAATGATTCTATTCTAAGTATGAATTGAGTCAGATACAACCTACCGCATTTTTCTCCTCCCAGACGAACATAGTAAGAATAAGAGGAGGGCAACCAAGATGATCAAGGGTCTGGAAACTAAGCCTTATGAGGAGCGCTTGAAGGAGCTGGGTATGTTTAGCCTGGAAACGAGGCAACTGAGAGGAGATGTGATAGCCACCTTCAAATATCTCAAGGGCTGTCACATATGGAGGGAGCAAGCTTTTTTTCTCCTGCTCTGCAGGGTAGAACTTGAACCAATGGCTTCAACTCGCAAGAAAGGAGATTCTGACTAAACATTCAGAAAAAAACTTTCCGACAGTTAAGAGCTGTTCAGCAGTGGAACAGACTCCCATGAGAGGTGGTGGACTCTCCTTCCTTGGAGGTTTTTAAACAGAGATTGGATGGCCATCTATCATGGATGCTTGAGCTGAGATTCCTGCATTGCAAGGTATTGGACTAAATGACCCACGGGGACCCTTCCAACTCTATGATACTATGACCTTACTGGATGTCCTCTTCCTCATTAAAATCATCTTACCTCCCCCAACTATTGAAATCTGAAATGATGATGGAGGAATATAGAAGCAAACTATGTGCAGACATGGAAGGAAATACGTTTCAGAATATGCAAGAGATCATAGTTGCTCTTTAAGTCCATTGCTTTCAGTGGGACATGAGTTGTGCTTCGTAATGGGACTTGTTGCACTTAGCTTTTTATGGAATGTACCCATGAGATTTAAATACTTCAAAAGAGGGTTATGTGCAAATCTTATCCAGTATGAATAATACACCAATTGTGGAAAATATTATTGTTCAGTAGTCTTTAAATCAGGCTAACCTTTACTCTGGTGGAGGAAAAAATCCCTTAAAAATCTATTTGGGGCAGCTGTAGATTAGAAGATTTAAATGGGCATTTAATTTGAAATTAATAAAACAGTTATGGTATGTGTTAAGAAAAGTTACTGAGGTTTGCTTAGTATATTTAATTAGTGTAAAAGAGATAAATCTCGTTGCCATGTAATGAACTCAGAAATGCAGATACAGTAAGTGTGTACTCACGTTCCTATTATTAATGCATTAAACTTGTAAGAATGTTTAGGAATTTAATTAGCATTTAATAAGATAGCTATAGCAAATTACAGTAGTTAGATGTTAAATGTAAATTAATGTTTTTAGTATTTAATTGATATTAACTAATTAATTACTGTTTATTACATGGCAACGAGATTTATCTTTTTATAGTTATTAAATCTAAATTAAAAAGTGGTATTTAAAGCAGGCTCCACTCAATTAAAATAAATATATTCTGAGTTTGGGACATCCATCAGTTTTGTCCATGGAGGAGCAGGGGATCATTTGATATATTTGTGCAAAGTTCATATTATGCTTTTAAGAATGGATTCGGCAAACACGGATAGCTTCACTATCCTCACGGGTAAGTTTTACTTGGATCAGACCCCCTAATCCATATAGCAGAAACAAAAAGTGGTCCAGAGATTCTTACACCTAGCATCGGCATGCACACATCTTGCTGCATGCAAAATTATTTGACAAAAAAAGACTTCTTGTTGTCAACACCTGTCATGGGGAGTCAAGTAAGTGGGTGCCCCGAATTCACGTCTGCAAATAGTCCTTTGCCTGTTTGCCTATGGCTATGGATCATTTTATTGCATGGGCAAGCAAGCTAACATACAATACATTCTTGCAGTCTAGCAACGTGTGCTTGTTGGTAATGTTGCTAGAACCACTGCCCGGCCCTGCAGGATTGGGGTTTCTTTTGGCAGATTCTGAGAGAGATCCATGAGTGAAAACACCTTTGTGTATACTAATAACTCCTTGCACACCAAGGATGATTTGTGCATGTTTACCAATGTTCAAAGCAGTAAGTAACCTAAGCGTAAAGTGGAAATACATATAAACATCCTGTAGATAAACAGTGTTAAGGAGCCATGGACAATCAAAACTTCTAGCTTATGGGTATTGTGTGTCCCCATCTGTTTCCTAATGTTCTTTGCGACTTAAAACATTGCTGTATTTGCAAAAACACTATAGCGTGTAAAGCATAAATCACCACTTGCCATTAATAGAAAATATTGAAAGTTCTAAGCTCATATGACGATGGCACCACACTCAGACTGCAAAATCCAATGCCAGTTGAATTCTAAAACTGAATTCAGTAAAGCTGGATTGTAAACAACCATTTTGCAAGGTTCTTTCCATACGTTTCTGTCTCTAAGCCATCTCGTAGTCAATAGCTTTCTTCATGCCATGCTGAAGACTTGGCACATTGATGGAACTCTTCCATGGTTGAAGATATATATATATAGGCACAGAGAGAGACAAAATGTCTATGCAATATTTTATACTCTCACACAAGATTTTAGAATCCCAAGGACAGATTTGTATTGATTGGTGATGATGGTTGAGGAGAGAGCATAGTTCAGTGCTAGACCATGTGCTGTGTGTGCAGAAGGTCACAGGTTTGATCCTTAGTATCTCCAGTCCAAAGGATCAGATTGCAGGTAATATAAAAAAATATATATCCTGAGACCCTGAAGAGCTGTTGTTACTCATAGTAGACAATTCTAGCCTAGCTGGGTGAACAATCTGGCATGACATGGTGTGAAACAGCTCTCTATGTTCCTCGTCAGAGCCAGTGTGGTGGTGTGGTTAAGAGCGATAGACTTGTAATCTGGTGAACCGGGTTCGCGTCTCCGCTCCTCCAAATGCAGCTGCTGGGTGACCTTGGGCCAGTCACACTTCTCTGAAGTCTCTCAGCCCCACTCACCTCACAGAGTGTTTGTTGTGGGGCAGGAGGGGAAAGGAGAATGTTAGCCGCTTTGAGACTCCTTCGGGTAGTGATAAAGCGGGATATCAAATCCAAACTCTTCTCGTCATGGTGGTGATTATAGCTGTGATCAAAATAATTCATTGTCGCAAGTACCATTTCAACTGTACATTAGGATTGTTAGATCAGGTTCCAAGTAACTACCTCACCAGTTCTTTGCAACCCTGAATCTTACGATATCTCAAGCAGCAGCTTTCCCATGGGGTCTAGCAAGGATCTTTTGAAACAGAGGGGATTTCAGTTTGTGGTATTGTATGGGGTATTGCATATTCAAAGACAAAAATAAAATAAAATCCCATGTTTGAGGTGTGCTGAAGCACAGATGTAAAGGTCACTTTGAAAAGTTGGGTGTGTGTTGGTCAAGGAGAATCTTAGCAGTTCTAGTAAGTCTCAAACTACACATAATGTTAATCATGTATAGCCTTGAATTACTGTACATCTTTGTGGTTCTGTTTTAAAGGAGTCTCCCAGCCTGCATTTCCAGTGAGAGAGACCTGTGTTGTGGGAGAATAATTTTTAACCCTTCTTTTCCCACTAATTCTCCATGTCCAAATCACCCTGCTGGTGAAAAAATATGAATACACCTGCATAGGGGGTCTCTCTCTCTCTCTCTCTCTCTCTCTCTCTCTCTCTCTCTCTCTCTCTCTCTCTCTCTCTCTCCCTCATATACACATATGATCTAGTCGGCAGGGTGTGGGAAACTACATGTGATTAAAACCATATGTTGTTTAAACCTCTGAACACTTAAAAGCAGCACAGAAAACCAGATAAAACACCAAGCAGTGTTGATCAAATTGAAAATACCACAGCAAGCATTGTAATTAATGTGTTTCCAGAACGTGGCTTGCTCTGTGAGTGTCATTCCCTAGGTTATTACAGATGAAATTAGAGTGTCCTTTCACTGTCAAACTGATATATACTGCTGGAGCAGTGCTGAAGTAAAAGTCCCATTCCCCATGCCTTTACAGGATTTAAACATCTGCTGAATCCCATTTATTTCTCTCCTTGTCATCTGGAAATAGATGCACATCTCAGAAAGGTTTTGGTTTGAAGTGAATAGTCTCCATTTTATGTTGCAATATTTTGGTTTTCTGTCTGCTTCTGTTGTGTATGTGTTTTCTATGTTAAAGAAGGGGAATTATTTCTTGTAATGTTCATATGTATATGTGGTAATAGCAGCAAGCCTTTAAATTCAAGCATCACATTTGTGGGACCTACTTCCCAAATAGATGGATACCGATTCAGATACACACACATACACTTCTGCAATGTATTCACTAACGTGAAGAGAATTCTAATTATAAGAATGACAGCTAGTAAAACATAATGGTCATAACCAGTCATTTTTACTCAAAAGTAAATCCCACTGCAGGGATGCGGGTGGCGCTGTGGGTTAAACCACAGAGCCTACAACTTGCCGATCAGAAGGTCGGCAGTTTGAATCTCCACGACGGGGTGAGCTCCCATTGTTCGGTCCCAGCTCCTGCCAACCTAGCAGTTCGAAAGCACGTCAAAGTGCAAGTAGATAAATAGGTGCCACTCTGGTGGGAAGGTAAACGGCGTTTCCGTGCACTGCTCTGGTTCACCAGAAGCGGCTTAGTCATGCTGGCCACATGACCTGGAAGCTGTACGCTGGCTCCCTTGGCCAATAAAGCAAGATGAGTGCCACAACACCAGAGTCGGTCACGACTGGACCTAATGGTCAGGGGTCCCTTTACCTTTAAATCCCACTGCATTTAATGGGGCTTTCGGGTAACGTTGCACAGGATTGCGGCCTGAGTGATTCACATCTCAGCTCCATCACCAACTAACAAGGTGGCCTTTAAGCAATTGAACCCATCTCAGCTTCAGTCTCCCATCTGCAATATAGGGATGGTGATAATGACCTCTTCAGCTGTCAAGAAAAGGGGAAACCAATTAGGCATCATTACAACATAATGCTTCTGCATCAGGTAGACCTTTCATAGGTTTCTTAACAGAACTGTTACACTTCTAGGGCTGGTTCACACGTGAATCTGAATCACATTATTTCTTTACCCTTGATGAATGTCAAGTGAATGTGTGTGGACTCCCTCCATCAGGGGACACAAAAAATTGACTTTGTGGTGTTCCACGACAACAAACCTGCAGCCAAAAAGATTGTTTTTCTAATCCAAACACTGATATCAGATTCAACCCATACCTACCCCACTCTTGTCAGAGTCTTGGTGTCCATTTTCCTCTGCTCCTTTCCTCAAGACTCCTTTCCTTTCACCTACTTTCCCCTCAAAATCAACTTTCTTTGCACATCTCCTTCTGCCGCCATACCTGAGTGGCTTCCTGCTTCTACAAGACATTCATGTTTCCCACTCCGCCTCCCAATACACCCTGCCAACTTTCCCTTCCCTCTGCATGCCTGACGCCTTTGTTTTCTGAGCAGCTGGAATGTTTGTGAATATTCTATGGCACCACACTAGTTCAACAAATTAGAGGCATCATTACCAAACATGCAACGTATTACCATGACCCGTTTCCCCATATGGACCACCACTAGATGATACGGCCACCAAATCAGCACTAATGTGTGAGTCTGTCTTTAACAATATCATAGCACTAAACTCACATCCCAGCCAACCATCAGATTCTGCAGTTTGCTAGCCAACATTGCCATAACACTATTACCTTCCTACTATCATTCTGCACAGTATTGCCGCTTGTCTTCCCACTGCAGGGGCAGGGAAGACGCTTGTCAACACTGTATGCTAGAATGCCTCCATCTTACCTGTGGCGCAAGTGGCAAAGCAGGCAAGAGTGTTGCCTCTTGTGCTTCCACCGCCTGAAGCTAGTGCTCCAGGCCACCTCCTCCATGGCCAGCTCTGCCTATGTTGTCATTTGAACTGGCAGGAGGCTGTTGCATCTTCTCCTGATCATTTGTCTGCTTACTACCTGCTGTAGTAAGAAGGACTACAGACTGGTTGCATCAGGTAAGAATCAGAAAGAATCAGGGGCAGGAACAGACCTCAGCTGCCTCGCCTCCAACTTTACCCACAATTTTAAAGTTACGGCACAAATCTCTCGAGTTTCTACCTGGCCATTCTGCCATAGAAATCGAGAGTCACTTTATGCTTTTCATTAGCAGGCAACGGTGGTTAGATGGCTCAGCTTGCTATTATGAAAATAGCATTGTCCAAAGAATTCAATGATAATTGTACATTTTCTGAGAAGTCCAAAAAAATAAATTAAAAACCACAGCAACTCGACAAGGTCAAGCTGATGTAGGTAAACCAAGGAGGCAACCTTTAAAGGAAGATGCAAGAGATGTTTTCGTGTTGTTTAATGCAATTTACTTAATGCATGGCATTCTAGCTATTGATTAAATGTATTTCCTGCTTTTGGAAAATTATTAAGATAATGGAGATAGGCAATCATGTGATCTTAGTTGAAGAGGCAGGTGCTTTATTGGAAACTATATTAATGTTTTGTGAAATTCCATCCCCTCCCCTATATCTGCAATCAAATTAAAGGCCTGGAGGAACATGCTATTCAACAGCTAAATAAGGGGTAGATCTGTGACAGTAAAAGCTAAATTCAATTCTTTGCTTTTTTTTAAAAAAAAGAACATCAGTTAAGTACAGAGCTTAGGTACAAAGTCTAGTAAAATCTAAACTTGAAGAGAGCGTTGGAAATGGGAAATGGAGCTATCCCTTCTTAACTGGCTGCAGCATTGAGTCATCAAGTAGAGTTCTCCACAAAATTGAGAATATGCTTCATAACAAAATCTATGATTTATTTCAGTTATTTTCCTAACCTGAAACAATATTTAAGGCATAGAGTGATTTCCAAGTGTGTCTTTACATGAGTGGAATGGACTTCCTCTCATGCATTAGGACTCTCCCTTCCTCCCCTGCCCTCTCTGGCACTCACTCATATCTCCCAAAGCTCCAGAGCAGGGGTAGGCAACCTAAGGCCTGGGGGCCAGATGCGGCCCAAACGCCTGCTAAATCCGGCCCGCGGACAGTCTGGGGATCCACATGTTTTTACATGAGTAGAATGTGTCCTTTTATTTAAAATACATCTCTGGGTAATTTGTGGGGCATAGGAATTCCTTCATTTTATTTTATTTTTCCAAAATATAGTCCGGCCCACCACATGGTCTGAGGGACGGTGGACTGGCCCACGGCTGAAAAAGGTTGCTGACCTCTGCTTCAAAGTGTTGAGGGATCCTCTGGACCAGACATCAGAATCTGCCTACACATGTTGGCTTTCATCCATATAACTTTTTTTTAATAGAAAAAATAAGTCCTCAAAAACATGCTTACTAAATGCTTGCCATAATAATAATAATAATAATAATAATAATAATAATAATAATAATACAAATTTATATCCCACCCTCCCGGCCAGAACCGGGCTCAGGTGGCTAACACCAATAAAATTACAATAAAATGTAATAGGAAAAAATTGACTTTCTTGGAAGTTGGGGAGGAGGTATGCCCCCACTATTCTGCTTTGATGCTGAGAGAATCTGCTCCCCAGATTCCAGGAAGGAGGAGGTCTCAGAGGTATTTGTAAGGCATATACGATGCTAAGCCCTGCCTCAGATTTGACACTGCAATTGTGTTTTCTCCAGGTTGGTCTTTACTGAAATATTAGTCCAGGAAGAGGAAGCGATGTTTCACCTTCGCTGGGAAGCTATTGTTAATGGCAAGCTAGAATATAAAACCATGATTTGAAGTTGACTTCATATCCTGACTTGTACCAACCCCTTCATTATTTAAAAAAGCTTCCTCTTTTGAAGTCAAATGTGACTGGGTTGGACCTCCTCGACAATGGACCACTTACATGTACACTGAATTTGATAGCGCCATGGTTACATCTTTCATCATTTCAGTTTTAAAAATGCACTAGGCACAAACATTTCTTTGTTAAACTGTGATAAATGTGTAAAGGCAATGTTGACAGGTTCTGGCTTTGTGTACGAAATCATTTTTGTTCTCATATTCTTGAAGGGAACAGATATTTTTAACAAAAAAAATGAGGACATATGACAGCTTGGTGACATGTTGAAATTAGTGCTGAAATGAACTGGACATTTTGAATTCACACTTTGAATCCGGGGGCCTGTGATTAAGGAAAGATCTTCCATGACCCTTATGAAGTTACCATTCACATAATATATCCTGTGTGCAACAAGTGGGCGTGGAAGAATCTTACGATTTGGGTGTGCAACCGGCTGTCTAATGGACATTAGCACAGGCATCAACATTTGAACCACATCTCAGAAATTCTGATATTAGGGGGTTTGCCTGAGTGGCTTGTATCATGTTTATAAAATGTCCAACCACATGCTTGCAGTCATAACTTCTGCACTGGCCCCAATTGCTCTGAAACTGGCAATCTCCCTATCTCCTAATTAGGCTTAATGGTGCAGTACCAGGGTTATTATGGAATCACAGAACTGTAGAGTTTGAAGGGACCACAAGGGTCATCTAGCCCACCTGCAGTGCAAGAAGCTTTTGACCAATTTGGGCTTAAGCCCAGGACTCTGAGATGAAGAGTTTCATCTCCACTGACTGAGCTGTCCCAGGGTCGTTAAATGCCAAGAAGCCACTAAGCGTCAATCAAAGCCAGATGAATACCATGATATAACACCCACTAAGCAGTGCTTAGTGCTTAGTCTCCAGTGTTTAATGCTTAAAAAAGGAAATTGATGTTTTTTATTTGCGCGTCGAGGTCCCCCAGGCCACCCCAATAACTCACACTTCACACATCAATTTTTGTTTAAGGTTTTTGGCATGAATTTGGCCACAACTTTATTTAAATACACACGTGAGTGGTTGCTTAGGCATTGGTTATGACTATCTGTCCTTGCCCCTGGGACAGAACTGACTTCTGGATTCCAGCGGAAGCCAGTCAGGGAGAAATGAAGCTGGACATCAGTCCCCCATCTCTCACCCTCATGCCCCCTGGGGCTTGCACGGCCCAAGTCCGATGCCAGGAACAAGGACGAAAGGGATGGCAAGCCCCTGGATTCCTTTAACGCAATTCCCTTTCCGCACCACCATTGGAGGGGTAGGCACTTACCCCTCCACCAACCAATTTGAACCAATGCCTAACCGCCAACCTTACAAGTTGTGACGATTTGCTACGCAGTAGGCAAAACCAAATGGCAACAGCCAATCAGCCAAATGGACAAAATTCCTACCAGGCCCCTGCCCCAAAGCAGAACAGCCCCATGACAGGCATAGCAAAGTCAGAGGGTAACGAACCCCCCCCCCTCTTTTCAGGGAGGGTGGACGGGTGATCCGGTGCACGCAGCCCAAGAGAAGGCCCCAGGCTACGAGCCCTGTATTTAAGACCTCTGACCCCTCCCACACTTTAGCAACATAACATTCTCCCCAGCAACACTCCTTGCCCAATCACGCATGTGGCCAATTTGCCCAACAACAGTGGGGTGTTGCACCGCAACACGTGCTCTCTATTATGGAGAACACTCTTTAGCACATACAGCCTGGTAGAACTACCCAAACCCCATCCCAAACCTGGTTGCTTATAGTGATTGGGGCAGAAGGAGGCAGGCTGTGCCAGCTGAGAGCTACTGCAATAACCCAATGCCATCAAGTGCTAGCAGTGTGGCCAGCTCAGCATTCAAGGCTTTCTATGGGCTACCAGAAACGGGAAGCCTGGCGGATATACCTTCACAATCCCACACTAAAAATAACAATTCACCATGTCAAAATGAGATTTTTTTACAGAGCTCTCCGAAATCAACTAATATAGCTGCACACACACAAATCCAACCTTCACAATAACTTCATAAATCTTTCTTAAAACTCAAATTTGCATTAATAAAACTAACAATGTATGCTAATAATAATCTGCACTAAGCAAGAAATATAGCGAATGTCAAGTTTCAGAGACCGGCAAAGGAGCTACTACCGTCTGGGTGCTAAGGCCTCCTTTTGAGGCCAGGTGCTGTAGTCTTGGAGGAAACAGACTGCAATTCTGCAACCAACGTTTACAAAAATGCATATGCTAGGGGAAAGTGTGCATAAGGATGAATATATTAGCGAAAGGAACATGTTAAAATGCATTATATATATATATATATATATATATATATATATATATATATATGCAGGTTTTGGTGTCCTCGGGTGTCTTCCCGTGTAAAAGTTGGGGTGTCTAGGCGACGTTTCGACGAGGTCTCACTCGTCATCTTCAGGCTGGTGCTTTCGGCTTCTTGTTACTGGAACAGAGCAGGATCTCAGTGTTTGAGTTCCTATAAATACTGTTGAGGGGGTGTGGTGTATAGCCTCCAATGTTCTGGGCAGAGAGGAAGTTCCCAGGCTAGTGTGCCTTTTCTTCTTTTGTTCCTTAATTACTTGAGGGATATCTTGAGTGATTTCTTGAGTGATATCCTGAGTACCACTTAGGTGGGTCATTAGGTGTGGATTAGTTGCTAAAGTCTTTGTGTCTTGACCTCTTGAACTTTGTGAAGAGTTTTTCTGAGAAGATGGCTGTACTGCACTTAGTTGTGCTCTGGCTTGGCTTCGTGTATAGGGGCGAGCTGTGGTTTTGTGGCCTGTGTCAGCCAGATCTGTGTAGGGATTGCAGGGGGGTGCAGCATCCGGAGGTGCCACCATGGTTTGGCTACTGGATGGTGTCTGTAATTTATCTGTGGAGAGGGTCTGGGTTTGGGTCTGGTGTGGTTGATTGGTGATGGCGTTCTGTGTGCCTCTGGATCTGGTGTCAGTTTTTGTGGGGAGGGCTAATTTCCAGATGTCTGGCAAGCGGGATGTGTCGTCACGCTTGTTCATGTTGTGAGGGTGTTTCTCTATCTCGATGGCTTCCATGATTATTCTCTTGTGGTGATGTTCCATGTTAAAGAGCAATTTGGAATCTGCAAAATTAATTTCGTGTCCTGTTTCTTTCATGTGTTGGAAAAGAGAGGAAGTTTTTTCTTCTTTTTTGACGGCATTCTTGTGTTCTGCGATACGTGCATTTATTCGTCTGTTTGTTTGTCCAATGTACGTGGCTGGGCAGACTTTGCAGGGTATTTCATAGACCCCTTGGTTTTCCAACTGGATTTTATCCTTGGGGTTTCTGAGGATATTGGCTATTTTTTGGTTGGTGCAAAAGGCTGTTTTGATATTGTGTTTATGGAGGATTTTGCTAATTTTATCTGTAGTGCCCTTGATATAAGGAAGGAGGGCCATGCCATTGTTTTCTTCTGTGTCTTGGTTTTTGGGGGGTGTTTCTTTTTGGATTAGCTTCGTAACCCTGTTTTGCTGGTATCCATTGGCAATTAACACATTTGAGAGATTCTGTAACTCAGTTGTCAAGTGGTCTTTGTCAGCCAGGCGTTTGGTTCTGGAGATGAGAGTCTTGGCTACGGAGTTTATTTGTGCAGGGTGGTGGTGTGATTGTGCATGTAAGTAGCGGTTGGTGTGTGTTTTTTTCCGGTAGATAGTGTGTCCTAGGGAGCCATCAGGTTTTTTGTAGATTAGGACGTCAAGGAAGGGAAGTTGGTTGTTGGCTTCTATTTCCATAGTGAATTGTATTTTGGGGTGTAGGCTGTTGAGATGTGTGAGGAAGCTATCCAGTTTTTCCTTCCCGTGTGGCCAAATTACAAAGGTGTCGTCAACATATCTGAGCCAAAGTTTGGGTTTGTGTTCTGACTTGTCTAAACTGCCGAGACAACAACTTAATTCCCACATGCTTCCAACTTAAATTCCATTCTAAAACCCCAGCTACCGAAAGGATCCTGAAACGAACTGAACTATCCCTAATCAGAAACGAACTACACAAGAAAAGATACCTACTAAACCAAACCAACAAAGATCTGCTCACTCTTCACCTCAAACTCTGTAACAAAATCCACCCTGCACTCTGGGACAAATGCAAACAACTAGCCGTCTGGAGAGCTGAAACGGAGACCTCACATAAGACAGACACACACACCAACAAACTCCACAAACTAGAGAAACGCCAGAAGCCCAGCCACCCTCCACAACAACCCATGAAACAAACAGTACATAACATATCAGACAGGATCCTCACCACAACTGAAACCAAAGTACTCTCCAAAGGTTTCAACTTTGCAGTCGCCCCGAGACGCATCCCCACGGAAAACATCATATGCGGAGTCGAAGCTAGCCTAACCAAAATCAACCCAGATGAAGCCAATAAAATCAGACTTGAAGTCACCAACATCCTCTGCTCCAGCAAACCACCCAGAAGCAATTTACACAAAGAAGAACAGAAAGCACTCACCAACCTGAGGAAAGACAACAACATAATCATTCTCCCAGCAGACAAAGGTAATGCCACTGTTGTGATGAACACATCGGACTACCAAGCAAAACTATCAAATCTACTCCAAGATCCTACCTACCAACCTATAAAAACAGATCCCACCACCTATCTGGAAAAAACCACCAAATCCAAAATAAAAGCCTCTCCTATCAGTGAAGAAATCCAGCTAAGAATCATCCCCAGAGAAAAATCATCCAGATGCCCCAAACTCTACGGCCTCCCCAAGATACACAAAGAAGGAACACCACTCAGACCAATAGTCAGCTCCATAGGCTCACCTCTACAAAATCTCGCTAAATTTCTCGCCAAGCAACTTCAGCCCTATGCAGAATCCATCTCTTCACACGTTCCAAACTCCTTCCAGTTCATAGAAACAATAAAGAAGCAAAACCTACATCCTAATGACCTACTTGTGAGCTTCGATGTTGTATCTCTCTTCACACAAGTGCCCATTAATGAAGCCTTGACAGCCATTCAAAACAAATACAATCCCCCCGAATACATCTTGGACCTGACCAACCACTGCCTAACCAACACGTACTTCATCCACAATGGACAAAGATACAAACAGATAGAAGGAGCACCTATGGGATCACCCCTCTCACCGGTCATCGCAAACCTGTACATGGAACACTTTGAAACCAATGCTTTAGACAAGTCAGAACACAAACCCAAACTTTGGCTCAGATATGTTGACGACACCTTTGTAATTTGGCCACACGGGAAGGAAAAACTGGATAGCTTCCTCACACATCTCAACAGCCTACACCCCAAAATACAATTCACTATGGAAATAGAAGCCAACAACCAACTTCCCTTCCTTGACGTCCTAATCTACAAAAAACCTGATGGCTCCCTAGGACACACTATCTACCGGAAAAAAACACACACCAACCGCTACTTACATGCACAATCACACCACCACCCTGCACAAATAAACTCCGTAGCCAAGACTCTCATCTCCAGAACCAAACGCCTGGCTGACAAAGACCACTTGACAACTGAGTTACAGAATCTCTCAAATGTGTTAATTGCCAATGGATACCAGCAAAACAGGGTTACGAAGCTAATCCAAAAAGAAACACCCCCCAAAAACCAAGACACAGAAGAAAACAATGGCATGGCCCTCCTTCCTTATATCAAGGGCACTACAGATAAAATTAGCAAAATCCTCCATAAACACAATATCAAAACAGCCTTTTGCACCAACCAAAAAAATAGCCAATATCCTCAGAAACCCCAAGGATAAAATCCAGTTGGAAAACCAAGGGGTCTATGAAATACCCTGCAAAGTCTGCCCAGCCACGTACATTGGACAAACAAACAGACGAATAAATGCACGTATCGCAGAACACAAGAATGCCGTCAAAAAGGAAGAAAAAACTTCCTCTCTTTTCCAACACATGAAAGAAACAGGACACGAAATTAATTTTGCAGATTCCAAATTGCTCTTTAACATGGAACATCACCACAAGAGAATAATCATGGAAGCCATCGAGATAGAGAAACACCCTCACAACATGAACAAGCGTGACGACACATCCCGCTTGCCAGACATCTGGAAATTAGCCCTCCCCACAAAAACTGACACCAGATCCAGAGGCACACAGAACGCCATCACCAATCAACCACACCAGACCCAAACCCAGACCCTCTCCACAGATAAATTACAGACACCATCCAGTAGCCAAACCATGGTGGCACCTCCGGATGCTGCACCCCCCTGCAATCCCTACACAGATCTGGCTGACACAGGCCACAAAACCACAGCTCGCCCCTATACACGAAGCCAAGCCAGAGCACAACTAAGTGCAGTACAGCCATCTTCTCAGAAAAACTCTTCACAAAGTTCAAGAGGTCAAGACACAAAGACTTTAGCAACTAATCCACACCTAATGACCCACCTAAGTGGTACTCAGGATATCACTCAAGAAATCACTCAAGATATCCCTCAAGTAATTAAGGAACAAAAGAAGAAAAGGCACACTAGCCTGGGAACTTCCTCTCTGCCCAGAACATTGGAGGCTATACACCACACCCCCTCAACAGTATTTATAGGAACTCAAACACTGAGATCCTGCTCTGTTCCAGTAACAAGAAGCCGAAAGCACCAGCCTGAAGATGACGAGTGAGACCTCGTCGAAACGTCGCCTAGACACCCCAACTTTTACACGGGAAGACACCCGAGGACACCAAAACCTGCATTCCTGTACCCGTGAAAATCTACGAAAGCATATGCTTTCGTAGATTTTCACGGGTACAGGAATGCAGGTTTTGGTGTCCTCGGGTGTCTTCCCGTGTAAAAGTTGGGGTGTCTAGGCGACGTTTCGACGAGGTCTCACTCGTCATCTTCAGTGACGAGTGAGACCTCGTCGAAACGTCGCCTAGACACCCCAACTTTTACACGGGAAGACACCCGAGGACACCAAAACCTGCATATATATATATATATATATATATATATATATATATATATACACACTGTGTATATTCGTGTGCACACTAAAATGCCGATTAATTTTCATGAGATTTAAAAAATAAATAAATCACAAATTGCTGCAAAATGTGAAGAACTGAATGTAAGGTTGGAAATTTGAAAAACTTAAAAATTGGCAGATCCTTCTATCCTTAGTGAAGGAATGCCTCTATCTCATCCAAACCTTCCCCATCCCAGCCTGGTACAAACTGAGTTTGGTTATTTTTATTTTAAAAAAAATTAGCAGAGCAATCCAATCAAATTGAATGATATTATTCACCAAGCAATACATAGATGAATATTGTCTCGTTAAGCAATTTAAAGATGGGAGAGTTTTCTATGTGAATTGCAGTGAAAGCGCCACAGTGAACAAACAAAAAACCTCAGAGTACATTGGGTTGGTAGCCAAAATTACTTACCAGATGGGCTCAAGCAGAAGGTACCATATTGACCTGAATAGAAGCCTCACCTTTAAAATTCAAGGGGGGGGTGAGAGAGACAATAGCTGAATATAAACCACTCCCTTAAAATTCTGCAGGCACTCACACTCGTTCCGTTTTACCATATGTCTGTTTCAGCAGCGATATCGTAAAAGCCAATTTTTGTAAGGTCGCAAATTTAAGCCACACTAACTTTTCATGGCCAGAATTTGGAAGAAAAAAAGTGAGGCTTATATTCAGGCCAATACGGTAACAGGATAGCCCAGCTCTTGGGAGGACTCTGCTATTTTAAATGTTTATTTGCTATATAAGTGGCTTTTGTATGGCAAAGTAATTCAGATTCTTATACTGTCACCTTGCCACTTGAACATGGGGGGTGGTAGTTGTCTTGCAGTACAATCACCTCCCAAAACCTTTTGAAACCACTCTTGAAAAAGCATTTCCTTCACAGAAATCCACACCACTTATCCAATCGGCAACCACTCACAGAATTCTTCCTACCTTACATTTCAACAACATATCCCATATGTTCCACAACTGTACCAACTTAAAAGAAACTGCACTTTTAAAAAGGCTGCTCTTTTCTCTCACCCTACATCAATTCCTTAGATTAGAGCAGCCCACAGAAACTAGCTGGTGGTGGTATTCTGGTATTTTTTAGTGCAACAAACACTGAAAGAACTTGTCCTTTCAAAGCCTTTTAAGCAGGGAAGGAATAAAAGGACAACAGCCACTGGGTGCTATTTTGCAAATGGGAGAGCACACTGGGGTGCAATAAGACACTATAAATACAGAAAAATGAAGCTAATCTGCAAATGACCTATGGCTGAGAATATGGATGAAATTTTAAATTATGTACAAAATTGTGTGAGTGTGTGTCCGTCCCAACACAATAAAATAAGAAATGGGGAGCTAAGGATTGTGCTGGATGAAAAAGTAATCTGGCACCTATCAGCTACTGTGAAGATTAAATTGTTATATTGCAGGAGACAAAAATGTCACGCCATTTCACCTGTCATCTGTTATGGGTCTCCCCAAGGAAGCGGGACCTTCCCTGTTTGCTTCTTCTCTATCTTGCCGCAGAGGAGGAATTGGAGTAAGGAATGCAGTGTCATCAAAGGTCTATAAAAGTCTGACCTTCAAGCTGATAGATTTGAAGCAATAAAAGGCTTCCAGAGCACCTGATGTATAAACATAAAGGGAAGGTTTAAGGACAACCCCCTTTAGTTTACAATGTGCAATTGGGGTGAGATTAGGTTTCAAAATAGCCCAGGGACTAGCAGCTCTTGTAAAGGCAAGGGTCCAAATTCTGCTTGGAAATCCAGACTGGAGGAGTGATGGACCTTGGAAGAGACAGGCATAAAAGAGATAAGTTGCCAGGAAGGAGATAAATAGCACTTAAATATAATGAATGATGATAGGTAACTACCAAATTTTCATCAGACATGGTAAAAAAGTTATGCATGGAAATCAACAACTTTAAAAAAGTAATAATACAAGCAATCATATCTTTCAGCCTCTACTGATTTTGAATATGATGCTTGTCTTGTAACAAAACTGGTTGTTCTGCATCAAATCAGAAAGATGTGAGTAAACTGAACTAGCACTAAGGCTGGGCCGATGAAAATAAACAGGCTAAGGATTCTCCATGTCACCAGGTGTTTATATGGAGCCTGGGAGGTGGGTTTGGAACTGGGAAGAGCTGAACTTAAATCTTTACAGGTTCCCTGAGCCACTTCAGCTGATTGATTGCCGCCAATTCTACCTTGCAAGGTTTTTAGGGGATTAGAGGAAAAGAATAACCCTTTGTATGCTGTCCTAAGCCTTAGAGGAAATGGGTAGTATTAGTATAATAGATAAATGATAAAGACTCTCCTCCCTGAAAGAGAGGGGAGTGGTTGTGGACGGGAGCCCGAGCACCGCTCCTAGCAGGGGGCGTTGCCCCCTGCCTCCAGCTCACCTGGCTGGCACTCACGCCCCCCCGGTGGCCATCCAACCAGGTGCCATGGGGGGGCGTGTCCAGCAGCCTTTATGCTGCAGTGCCAGCCTCCCCCCGGCCTCATTTCTCTTTGTCGTCCTGGGCGAGTCACCCACCCTCCACTCCCTTTGAGTCAGGGCTTAGGTCATTGGCCTTGCTATGGACCTTAGGTTGGTCGCCCCGGTTGCCCGGGGGGCCTGGTAGGAGTTTTTCCATTTGGCATTAGGCTTTTTGGTTTTTTCGCCTACCTCGTAGCAATCGTCACAACTTTTTGGTGGTATTGGTGGGTAGGTTAGGCATTGGAATAATCTGTTGTGGTGTGTTGAAGTGCTAGGTGTGGCCATCGCCTATGCCTTCAATTTCTAGGGGTATTCCGTTAATGGACTCTGGCGGTCGTGTATTCCGTCCGAAGCCTGCTTGGCGGGAGGCCATGGCACGACCCTCGGTGACATCAGGGGTGAGCCTATAGTTGGATTAGCATCAACTGGTGATGAACCCCTGGTGAATAAACCCACTTGTTTCGCGATCCAATGCCTAAGCCAATACCTTTTCATTGCTGTAATCAATAAAGTTGTGGCCTTTTCTAGCCCATTAACCTTATATCACGTGTCCCTGTGTCTTCATTTTACTTCGCGGGGGTCGGGTCCTCGAACCACAACTATTCCTTTTATGTCCAAGGTGAATTCTAGAAGCAAGGAACCCAATTACTTTTAGATGACTCCAACACAACTAGATGGGATCTTTGATTTTGTCCCAGAAATGCAAGGGATAAAAACCTAAGCTGATGTCATATTCAGTAGCTAAAGGTTGTTATATTTCTGTTTTTTGCATTCCATTTTTTCTGGCATCTCCATATACTTTCCCAACATAATTTCCCACACAGGGTTGAAGCACATTTGTGCCATGGAGGAACTGCACAACCAAGGACTGATTTATTTGTGTTAATGTGTTCCTATCTTTCTGCCATCAGGGAACTCAAGGCAGCATGCCTGTGGTTTTCAGGTGCTGTCTCATCCAATCACTGACCAGAGTCAGGCTCCAGTTAAGTTGCTACATTATGTGCCTTCAGACCATTTGCTGAAAAGAGGAAATCTGTGCCTAGGGGAGATCATTATAGAATTTGGGTGACTGAATGCTACTGCATGCAAAACAACAGTGGCGTAGCGTGGGTTGTCAGCACCCAGGGCAAGGCAAGTAACTTGCACCCCCTAACCCGTGGATTTGCGCCCCCTAACCCTAACCCCCAGGTGTTGCGCCCGGTGCGGCCGGCCCCCCCTGCACCCCCCACGCTCCGCCACTGCAAAACAAAAATCCTCCATGTGGGAAAGGCAAGAACTGGGAAAGGATTGTAGTAGCTTAAAGGTCATACTGGCAAGTCAGCTTTCTGTGTGTGGGGGAACCTCAACCTGAAAACTAAAATGATACAGCCTAATGTGCCCTGAGGAGCAAACTACACATCACACAACACATAGTGCACAGCTCTCACCTTTGTTTAATCAATTATAGGCCTGCAGAAGGGGCGATTGTTAAGGGGGCTGCAGTGCATGGAGGGGGGAGATGAATCTCTGAAAACTACCCCCTGTGCAGTTTGAGGCTTTGGAAGTAAGTTTCACAGGGAGCTTCCCCCCTAAACTATGTACATTTGTTTGGGAATGGGATTGTAACCGGGGAGCGGATGGATAAACCTCAGCTCCCTACCTGCTGAACAGCACACCCCATTCCCCACAAACAAACAAACAAACAAACAAACATAGCTGAATGCTACACATTAAACACATTATGTACTTTGACCATAAGACCTAGGCTTTAATGCACTGTAAAAAATACATTAAAAAAATAATCTGGATGTCTTGACATTATCCTTCTTGCTCATCCAATTTCATCAGTAGGCCTGGGTGCTTTTTTTTGGGGGGGGGGAGGTGTGGGAGGACAACCCAAAACCATATTTTTAGAAGTCTGCTGAGGAAGGTTGCACTGTGAGATTTCTATTCCTGAGCAAAGACCTAATTCCAAATAAAGTTTTGGCATGTATTCAGGCAATTTCGGCCTCCCCTTTTTAGTCTACTTCGCATTTCCTCCATTTTTAAGGAATTCAGTGTAACAACATTAACATATAAAGTAAAAGCTTTTGTGTGTATGCCATATATATCCACCCCCTCCCACAAAACTATCTTTTTGGTGTGGGAAAGACATGTGCCAACACAGGTGCATGGAAACACGCTTTTCCTTTACATTCTGCGAAATAAAAGCAAAGGGGCAATACATCTGCAACGCCACACAGCTATAAATGTTGTTCAGCACGGACGGAGCAACATATAACAGAGATACGAGGGGTAACACATTTCAAACGGATATTTCACAATAGTTATCATCTGTCTGGGGAAACTGAAGCTCGATTGAACAAAAGATAAAGTTAATACTACCTAATAAGAACAGACCATTATAGATCAGTGAAACTGCAAAGCAGAATTATATGACAAGGGCCAAGCCACATTATCTAAATTAACATTTTCCCAGCATGAACAAGAAGGGCCAGTGCAGAAAAATGAAGAGCTATACTCTGGCCTGCATTTAGTCAACCTGAAGTAATTATTAATTTATGGTTGTCTGTGATTTTAATGAAAATGAAAACTGAGAGGAAAAGAATTGAGAGAGATAATGTGCCGTGAAATTGAGTTTCATTTGTTTGGGGGGTCCACCTTCTTTGTTCGCCTCCCCTCCCCCTTTTCTCTCTGTGTGTATACCTCTCACTCAGTTTTCTTTTCTTTTTCTGTGCTCAAAGAAGAAGATGTTAATATACAAAAAATAAATGTCACCAACTCACTAAACTTCTGTAACTTTGTATTTAAATACCTGAGATTATGGTCCTGACCAGAAATTAATTAAGTGCTTTATTCTTCTCCACCACAGCAACTGGGACGATCTACCCATCAGGCCATTTCTGCAGTGTCTTATCTCAAAGCAGCCTCACTCTGTCTGCTGCTGAGTTCTGCTCTGTATTTGACGGACCACCATAAATATATACTATGATAACAGCATCTACACTCACACAAAGTCATGGTGCTGCTAGCTTTTGCTGCCACTCACTAGGAGAAGAGGACTGTCAAATTTGTAAATCAGTCCGTAGACACATCAAGGTCCACAGAATCATCAGCATCCTATCCTCTTGTTCCTAACAGGTCCGCCCCAACAGTACTTTGTCCTTCTACACTCAGGACAACCAAGATGAAGGAAATGCCTTCCTACAAGGGCTTCCCATATGAATCACATTCTTCAGCCAGTGGGTCATAAATTTACTAGCTTTCCCAACTAGGGTTGTTGTTGTTGTTGTTTAGTCGTTTAGTCATGTCCGACTCTTCATGACCCCATGGACCAGAGCACGCCAGGCACCTCTGTCCTCCACTGCCTCCCGCAGTTTGGTCAAACTCATGCTGGTAACCTCGAAAACACTATCCAACCATCTCGTCCTCTGTCGCCCCCTTCTCCTTGTGCCCTCCATCTTTCCCAACATCAGGGTCTTCTCCAGGGAGTCTTCTCTTCTCATGAGGTGGCCAAAGTACTGGAGCCTCAGCTTCACAATCTGTCCTTCCAGTGAGCACTCAGGGTTGATTTCCTTCAGTATGGAGAGGTTTGATCTTCTTGCAGTCCATGGGACTCTCAAGAGTCTCCTCCAGCACCATAATTCAAAAGCATCAATTCTTCGGCGATCAGCCTTCTTTATGGTCCAGCTCTCACTTCCCAATTAGGGACCAGCTACCAATTACCTAGTCAACAAGGAAAGTTAACACCTTTCATAGTTTCCGACCTAGTTAGTGGATCATTTACCCATCATGGTTAGCATTTACTCTGGGACAAAACCCATTTCCCACCCAGGTTTTTAGACTTTGAAAATGTCGGGGGGGGGGGAAATAATGGACAAATCTGCCCCATTCCCACATGTGAATATTTTAAAAGATAATTTGGGGCTGGGGCCAGGGTAGATTCTGCAGGCAGA
Source organism: Podarcis melisellensis (assembly GCF_964234715.1). Classification (NCBI taxonomy): domain Eukaryota; kingdom Metazoa; phylum Chordata; class Lepidosauria; order Squamata; family Lacertidae; genus Podarcis; species Podarcis melisellensis. Next base: position 9,070,077 of record NC_138531.1, read on the forward strand.
AATGATTCGTACAAAAAAAACCTAAGGAGCGCTTATAAGATGTACCCTGAGCAGTTCTTTCCCCCTGCTTTTGATCAGAGTAAAGCTACTTGGAGCAGCTTCAAAGTGTAGCACCTGTACAGCCCTGGGTATATATGCTTTGAAATATTGCAGTGATAGGGGCAGCCAATTACTGTGCAGGGAATTACACAGGAAGCGACACGCAGTCACTTCCTGCCCCATTTTAAAAAGACACTTCATGAGTTCAATGGTCAAATAAGGCCTCTGTAAGGTTGTATGTTAGGGCTGCCATACAGCCTGATTTTCCAGGACACATCCAGGAATTTGCCTCCAAAAATGGTGTCCTGGATTATTTTTTGGAAATTGGGTAAATGTCCTGGAAAACTGGCAGTGGGGGTTACAGTAAATGCTTTTAAAAGCTCCAAAACCTTTTTTTAAAAAAAATTCTTATACCTTTTACTTAAAAAGCTCAGCAACTTAGGGGGTTGTCTAAAAAAAAACCCCTCAAGAATTTTGGGGTGTCGTGGTTTTTACTTTTTGAAATATGGCAACCCTGTTGTATGTTCTGAGGACAAGTGAGGTTGGGGTCTAGTTTCAGAAAATTGAAGACTGGACCCAAATCTTCTGACATGGGTGGACATAAGTAGTTTTTGAAGATGCCTGTGGAAGATTTTTGCTTCCCTTAGAAACATGCCACTAGCTGGTAACGACAGTAATTGTTAACAGGTGGAACTTCCAACTGAGCAGGTGAGGCATGGCAGGCTATTTTAGCTCTTCACAACGGCCTCCTCCCAACAAGCTAAGACAAGGCAAAAAGCTTATTTAATGTGTCCCTCTCCTCAGTTTAAACAGCGTGGAGTCCCTTTCATTTCCTGTGCTTAATAATCACAGGAGAGGGAAGGTGGAGCCATGCCTACCACCTCTGCAATTGTGTGTCTTCTGCGCTTACACCATGCGGGCCACACATCTATAGAGGGGAACCTGACTGACACAGGTGGCCTCTGATTCAATACTAAGAGAGGAAACCTATAGGGGAAATGGTGCAGAAGGAAAGCCTGATCAGCTGTGTGGGGTGGGGGGGTGGGGGGTGTCCTGCCTCTTTAAGAAACATTCCCTTCCCTCTCTGGGTGTGGTTCCCTCCATAGCTGAGTAGGAACTAGCTGGAACTTTACTCATGCCTGTGTAGCAAGTCCTACTTGCTGGGCCAGGTTGTTGACCAGTTATTTTTAAACAAAAACAACTACAGTATTGGCAAACTGCTGACTCCTGCTGCTTCCTGGCATTGGAGAAGACCCTCTGCAAGGCTTCCTCACGCTGTGAGTACCCTCCCCAAACCCACAGAAGACCACAAGCCCTGCTCGCCCGGTTATTTCCTATATGTGCAAATCTGAACTTACTTTTAAGATTTCATGTAGTTTTTGACCCTTGATTTGGCAGTGACAACGCTACCCATGTATTCCTTTGATCCTACCATCACCTCTGGTCCAGGAGATTTTGCAAGCTTTTGAAAGGATGCTGAAAGATGTTTCATCTGAGAAATGGGATGACTGGGCTGCAAGCGACTTTTCCTTTCCCCCCCTCATATTGCTTTCAACTGTTGAAGGGGTTGGGGGCAGGAAGCAAATAGCAGGCCTCCCCCAAATAGACAAAGCTGCTATTTTCAGCCTCCCTCTCGCTTTTAGAAAACCTCAATTTATTTCCCCTTGAAGGTACAGAGTTTGAAGAGTAGCAGAGTTTGCTGCTAGCTGTACTCCTCCTACTCACTGGCAAGCCAGGCTACCCAGGCCAATGAAAAAGTCAGCAGTTTTCATTCTCCTCCACAGTTTCCTTATTAGCCGCAGTGCTTGCTAACAAATACTGACCTGCATCCCCTTCCATCTGTTGGAGAATTAAATAAAAGATGAACCAAACGGAGTTCACAGCCTGGAGTTGTGCAACTTTCCAAGCACGCTTAACTGCTGCTGATTTCCACACAGGCTCAGGCATCCCAGGAAATGGAGGAACAGTGCACTAGACACTGCCATATGGATGATGTTTGTTCTTATTGTTTCCACTTCCTGCTCCCAACTAACTTAAATGCTCTGGTTAATGGCTTTGCCTTTATTTAAATTTACTGCAAATTATATTCTATAATTACTTTGTTAAGTTACTTCTAGGGGGCTGGTCTACACAGCTCTTATTTGGATGCACAGCGCACTCCGCTTTGTGTGTGTGTTGTGTTCTCCACTTCCTCAAGCAGGAAGATGTTTCAGTAACAGCTTTTTACCCAGCCAGTTTCACTGTGAGAAGAGAATATTGGAGGCTTGCCGGTCTGTTTAGTTTGCCAATGTCTGTTTATTTACAGATGTTCAAAATTAGGTGGAAACAGGCACAGGAAGGGCATGGTTTTAAAGCAGCATCTGTTTGCACAAATGTAAAATGACAAAACCAGAAAGCTCTCCAAAGCTGCTTCTGATAGTCCAAGGCAGACATTGGGGCTTTGGGTACTTCTAGACGAGGCTGATGTAGTAGCATCCTGTTGTTGTTGCTGTTTTCTTTCATGGTGCAAGTAGGGTAGCAAATTTGCTTTCAGACATCTGAAATCCAAATGATCTTTCCGTAGTTGTTGGAGCCGTCTCCTTTTTGTCAGTCCGAAATCTTTGTTGGGGAGGAATCTTTGTTGGGATCATGGTGTAGTAGGAAGCAGTTAAACCCTTCCTTGACTCTACTCTGTTTGCCCAACCATGAGGGTTCTCCCTGCAGTTTTCCAAGGAGAGGGGGAGAGAAATAGATACAAAGACAATGCTGTTTGGATAGAGAAAGGTGTCACAGCAGGTGGTGGTAATAAGGTGTTTCTTCTGCCCTCACAATGGAAGGAAGGGTGAAGGGTTAAGGGGATAAAGTTGATTCCAAGAGAGGTGGGGCAGGCCATAGAGAAGGAAATTCCTAGAGTGATCTGTACAGGTGAAAGAAGCTAGTCATCAGCTAGCTGCGAGATGGGTCATTGCACCTGTGCAGATATTTGCAGCTGGTTCGTTGCATTATTATTATTATTTTTTAAAAGATGGTCTCAGCTTTGGAGTGAGGAGACCCAGAAGCTGAATGGTGGAAACATGGAAGGAATATATTTTTGCTTACAACAGCGTGATTACAAAAAGTGTATTAATTTGTGTGTGTGTGTTTATCATTTAGACTTTATGGCTATTTTATTGTTTAATTTGTTACTTCTTGTGACTATTTATGGGATGTATTCTATCATATTATTCTTAATTATATATTGCCCCAGATTATTCTTAATTGTACATTTCCTTGGGCCCCCCTTGGGAGGAAGGGCAATTCATAAATGCAACAATAAATGAATAAATAAACAGGTATTCCACAGTTCATGTCCTGTGTGGAAGCCGGCGGCTCCTGCCTCTTTCAGGCTTTCTCAACCTGGTGCCCTACAGATGTTTTGGAATCCACCAGTCCCAGCAGTTAGGGATGGTGGGAGTTGTAGCCCCTTGACCCAGCAGGCGTGTGACTTAAAATATCTACTTGCTTGGCTAAGAGCTATGACCTCCTTCTGGTCACCATGGCCCATAACAGAAGCATCTATAGCTATTCGCTGCATATGAAAATCTAGAGATCATCTTTTCACTGGACAACCCTATCTTGTTTCTGTAATGTTATATTATCCCTGCTGCTGCCAGAAGTTTCTCAGGGGAGATGTGAAATGGGTGGTTTTGTTTCGGAGGGTAGGGGTTAGGTTCCACACCACAAAAAACCCCTTCTAAGCAACCAAAGTTTGCCACACATAAAGATACAGTTGTGCAAGCTAATTGGTAGGGTGTATTTCTCCTTGCCTTGCAACGATAAGGGAGGGAGACGAGCGGTTGCATTTAACAGAGATGATTGCAACAGAACAAATTTGGTGTCACTCCCTCAAAGAGCCCACTTCCTAGCCATGCCTCCTCCAATTCATATACCCTTCATCTCTGGAAGAACCCCAATTTAATTAGAGTGCCAGTGAGGGTAAGTTATCTTGGATTCATTGATCAGTGCAGCAATTGTTTGCTGGTTTCTTTTCCTCTGAAGTTCGTTGTTCTACTTGCCAGCTATGATTTGTTTGGAGTATATATCCTTCAACAGCTGTATCACTGTGTGCCCAATCCACCAGTAAGATGGGCCATTTTAATCTTACACTATTTATTCAATCTGCATTCTCCAGGACATTAAATATTGAGCAACTTGATTCATAACAGGTGCCAGCTTTCTTTTTATTTTCTATGCCACCTTCTACATATTTTTACATTTTCTTTTCCATTCTTCCCTTTCAGTCTACTGAACTCTACGATTCAGGCTCTCCCTCCCTAATGTTAGGCTGTTTGCTTGACCTTGCTATGCCTGTCATGGGGTCGTCTGCTTTGAGGCAGGGGCCTGGTAGGAATTTGTCCATTTGGCTGATTGGCTGGTGCCATTTGGTTTTTGCCTGCTGCGTAGCAAATCGTCACAACTTGTAAGGTTGCGGTTAGGCATTGGTCTGGGAATTGGTTGGTGGAGGGGTATGGATTTGGCTGTGCCTGCCCCTCTAAAATGCCGCTGCAACTGCTGCTACAAGGGTTTTCCATTAAAGGAACCCAGGGGCTCCCCATGCTTTTGTCCAAACCCCCTGGCAAGGGGCTAGGACCACGCAAGCCCCTGGGAGCATTCCGGGGAGAGGTGAGGCATGGTTCCCAGTCCCGTCTCTCTCCCCAGGTGGCTTACCCTTTCTGAGTTTGCGGAGGGTGCGAATGTCAGACTGTCCCCGTGCGGGGTCAGTTAGTCGCTACCAGTGCCTAAGCAACCACTCACATTGCTGTAATTTTAATAAAGTTGTGGCCAAAATTATGCCAAAAACTTTTAACAAAAATCAAGTGTCATTGTGTTTTTATTTGGGGTGTCTTGGGGACCTCGACACGCAAATGCGCAGAATCATGCTTTGTGCATGCGTGGAAGCGCCAAATCTCAACCTGCGCGTGTGCAGACGTGGCGCTGCAGGTTGCGGACACTGCTGGTTGTGAACCTGCTTCCCGCACTGATCACGTTCACAACCCGAGTGTCCACTGTACCTTTGATTAAGACCCAACCAGTATTTAGGATCAAGCTGTGTGACATTTTGACTTACACAGAGCTCTGAATGCTCATTAAAAAATAATAATAATAATCAAACAAGTTGTAATAAAACCTTCTTTACAATTTCCAAAATGTAAAATAAAAATGCAGGGTCTGTTTCAAATACAAAGCCAGTTCATCCAGAGTGTGCTGCTTCAAGATAGAAATTAATGGGACAAAGCGCTTCAAGGAGCTGCTTAAATTCAGCATCTTTGTACATGTTATTCAGTAGCTTGACAGATATTCAGCTTCCACATTCATTCTCCCGGCTGCATTTATTTAACTCTTTTTGGGTTCAGAGGAACAAGTATAATTCCACCCTTTATTCTCCTAGATATATTTTTCCATGAGACCAGCCATTCCCCTCAAAGCATTCTCAAAGTGTTGCAACAGAAACATTCTGCATGAAGGCATCTTTATTGTCCTTCAAAGTTGTTGCTTTTCCAACAGCATTATGTGGAGGAGAAAGGCATGCATTTCTCGCCCACATTCCTCGGTTTGACATTATTGTCACTTGGAGGCAACCTCGAGACTTCATTCTATTTCACATGCTTTGCCCCAGATCAATGGACCATTTAAAATGTGAATTCTGAAAGATCACATTTCATTGCATTCTGATGCTGAGACCTTAGGCTTGTGAGAATGGATGGTTTTTTGAGAGGGGTGATGGGTTGGCCCATAGAATTGGTCTTATTTTTAAACATTTGCAACTTTTCAAATTTCACCATTAAAAACTTTTTTATAAAAGAAAACATAATTTAAACTACAATGTAAAATTTTAAAAGCTTCAGAGGACAGCTGCTGTATGAGTATTATTAATGAAAGTTCTTACATAGGTCAATCCCATGAAATTATAATATGTCCAGAGGTTAAAATAGGAGGTGAAAGAGGTTCTTATCTTACTTGAAGTGAATATGTGAATGAAGCGTGTTCATAGCTTTGCACAGAGGAAGTCCCAATTTCAGTCTGTGACATCTCCAGTTAAAAGCAATTGGTTAACCAGAGATGGGAAAGATTTCCACCCAAGAAACTGGTGAGTTGCTGCCAACCAGTGTGGACAATACTGAGCTAGATGGGAAAGTAGTAAGAAACAACTTTATCTATGCCTATTTGCTTTTGTGTTGATGAAGTAATGTTAATGGTGATTCATCTTGCTTGATGTACTGAGCCTTTATTTTCTTTTTCTTTCATTCAACATGGAACCCAAAGTAGCATCTGTTTGTTTCTCAGACAATCTCCCATTCAGGCAAATGCCACTTTAAACACTCCAACAGCACTATATAAATGCTATTGTTACATTAATTTTGTATTTTGTTGTCATCTTTTCATTTTAAACACTGGATATCAGTCGACTATAGATTTCTCATGCCATGCTGAATCTTTTGATTCTGATACAAGGTATTCAATAAACCTCCTAGTAGGGTGACATTGAAGCATCACCCCATTTCACATTGAGACAATAATACAGAATTTTGTCATTGTTTGGTGATTTAGCTATTAACAGGAAAAGAAATCCAACATTTAAAACTGTTCTTACACCAGCAAGTTCCCATATTCATTTTACAAGGCATTTATGTTGGAATCTCTCTTAGGCTTTTGTTTTTTTTCTGACATATAGAGACACCCCATTGAGAGGCATGTTTATATCTTTTGACTGTTTAAAAATACCTATTCTTGTGTAAGCTCGGTATATGCAATTCAGCATGCATATATTGACAAGTTACTGTGCCATAAGACCAGGTGAGGCATGTACTATGGGACAAGGTTGGTCCATGTTTTACAGCTGGGTGTCTGCATGTTTTTGGACCCTCATTGGTTCCTTGACAAGTTATCAAAAGATAAAAATATAAGAAGAGCCATGGTGGATCAGGTCAAAGGTCTATGTAGTCCCCCATCTTTCTTTCTAGCTGGGCACTTCCTTCCAACTCTACAATTCCGTGATTCCAGGAAGGCCACAAACAGAGTCTTGAAGGCAGTTGTTTGTTCACCACCAATGGATACTCATAGACCTATCTCTGAAGATGAAGATCCCAGTGTCCATCATCCATAAGGTCACACCCAGTCATGATGTGATTGTTGTTTTTACTGCTGCTATTAACCATTACCACTGGTACAGATTTTCTATCGGCCTTGAAATCACTCCTTTTCTTCTGGCAATCCTTATTATATACAGTGGTACCTCGGGTTACATACACTTCAGGTTACATACGCTTTAGGTTACAGACCCCGCTAACCCAGAAATAGTGCTTCAGGTTAAGAACATTGCTTCAGAATAAGAACAGAAATCGGGCTCCGGCGGCAGAAGGAGGCCCCATTAGGTAAAGTGGTGCTTCAGGTTAAGAACAGTTTCAGGTTAAGAACAGACCTCCAGAACGAATTAAGTTCTTACCCGAGGTACCACTGTATACACCAAGCATGGAATGGATCAGTTTCTAATCAAGTTAAACTGTAATGTACAAGGTAGAAAGGCAGGGATACCCAGGAGTGACATGAAATCTAAGCATCCTTTTTACATGGCTCATTCATTTCAGTAAATGTGTATGGTGTTATTGTTTTATTTTATACCCACCATTCACCCTAAATTGTGATCCAAGGGCATGTCACAATAATTTAAAGCACAACATTTGTGCATTGCCTTCCTCGTCAGTCCTTATATGCAGGAGTTCCATGTGCGCATTGGGAGCACATAGAGCTCTGATCAGGGTAGATTTCACACAAATCTCTTGTTCAATAACCCTTGAGCCACACATCGAGAAGACTGAACCATGTTGTTATGCATATCATTCTCTGGCTCAAAAATGCAGAAATGCAATACTTTACATATCATAATATTAGCAGCCAAATATACTAGGACATGATATACAAAGGGAAGGGGATTCCACAAAAGTAATGGGATCTATCAGGTCACTTAACAGCAAAATTTTCTTTTGATTTGAAAGCTCTTTGCTTTGTGAAGTTTATTTTCAGATTCTGAATAATTCTTCAGCAATATGTGAGGATATGTAATATGCAAAACACAATTAATCTACATTGTGGCTTATATAACATTATGTAACATTTACAAACGGGAAAATCATGTTAGCCTGCTATAGCAAAAACAACAAGACTCCTGTGGTATATTGGAGACTAACAAGTTTATCATAGCGTAGGCTTTGATGGAGTTGACCTCACTTTGACAGATATACAAAGCTTCTTCTTCAGATGGCAGCTATATAAATAATGCATGAGCAAAGAAGAAGAAAGTTTGTAGACATTAAGGGAGCAAACCTATGCACAAAAAACTGGTGTAAAGTAAGCCAACATAAAGTTACATCAGACACAAATCCTGTACAGCAGCGAGGCTTAATCCAGGCAAAGGGGAAATAGTGTTCTATGCCACGTTGCTATTACATGCTGAATGGGGTTAGGAACTATTGCATGTCCCCACCTGACTTGTCCCACCCTAGAACACACTTTTTGGGGTGCTTACTCTGGTCTGGGCTCAGCCTGTTTACAGCAGCGTATCTTCCACTGAGCTGGGAACCATCTGGCTGAGCCAAAGATCCAGTGCATCCTAAGTGGCGGCTCCTGGTGGGATCTTGCCATTGGACTGCCCCCTGAGCCACGTGGCAGACCTATCACTATCGTTTGTGAAGCCCACTAGCACCCCTATATCTGCAGTAGATGAAGGCAGGTTAAATCTATATTGACATAAGAACACCCATCCATGGTTGAACTAGCCCAACTGTAATACCTCGAGGACCACCTGGACCTTGAGATCATCCTCTGAGGCCCTTCTTCATGTGTGTCCTCCATGAGAGGTCCAGACAGTGGTAACATGAGAACGGGCCTTTTCTGTAGTGACTCCACATTTGTGGAATGCTCTCCCCAGGGAGGTTCGGCTGGCGCCTTCATGAAAACATGCCTCTTCAACCAAGCATTTGGCTGATTGACATCTGATGCCCTTTTAAATGTGTTGCAGGAAGAGAGATTATTGGTTTGTTTTCGTTCTTATTTTTATTGCGTATTTTGCATTTTTAAATATTGTAATTACAGACTTACACACACACACACACTCCACCCTTCACACTGTATGAAGGACAGTATATAAATTTAATCAACGACAACAACCCTGAATTGCAATAACATAGATGGGAAATAAAAACTAATATTAAGCATAAACATTTTTAAATATGTGGTAATTAACTTTCGGTTAACAATCTGGTTGCTGTTGCTTTAGAGCAGCAAAACCATTCTCTATAGATGAAATTGCAAATATCGTCAGCACCCTTATGATGCACAGATCATCAAAAGGGTAATCGGTCTGAAATGGTTCGCATTCCTTTGGACTCTCCTGTGAAGAAGGCAGACAAATGTTTGTATCCTGCCCTTCTACATAAAGGAGCCCCGGGCAGCAAATATCAAAATATTAAAAACAATGCAACTTAAAATAATACTTAAAACCATTAAAAGCTATCTAAAGATAAAGGTAAAGGGACCCCTGACCATTAGGTCCAGTTGTGACCGACTCTGGGGTTGTGGCGCTCATCTCACTTTACTGGCCGAGGGAGCCGGCGTACAGCTTCCGGGTCATGTGGCCAGCATGACTAAGCCGCTTCTGGCGAACCAGAGCAGCACACGGAAACGCCGTTTACCTTCCCGCCAGAGCAGTACCTATTTATCTACTTGCACTTTGACGTGCTTTCGAACTGCTAGGTTGGCAGGAGCTGGGACTGAGCAATGGGAGCTCACCCCGTCGCGGGGATTCGAACCGCCAACCTTCTGATCAGCAAGTCGTAGGCTCTGTGGTTTAACCCACAGCGCCACCTGCGTCCCTAAAAGCTACCTAGAAACATAAAAACTTTTAGAACATCTAAAAATATTTAAAAGCAAACATGACACACACACAGTTAGGAATTTCGAGGTTGCTGAAACCAGTATCTCAGCCATCCAATGCTTGGGTAAACATAGCTGGGCATACTTATGAATAAAACAAATGTGATTTTACAGGAATGTGGCTTTACTATTAAAGCCAGGGGAGGGGGAGGGCTTTCTCAACTGAGGGACCATATTCCCTTCTGGGGAAGCTTAAGGAGGCCACAGGCCAGTGGTGGGTGGGCTAGAGGCAAAGGAGGTGGAGCAATAAATGTAAATATTATCTTTGTACAGTGGGCTAGTTTCACGTACTCACCCATCTCTCTCCTCCATCCAGGAAAGAGGCATTATCAGATCACATTCTGGCCTGGCTGAAACACTCAAGGTGGATGTTAAGCAGGGACAGTAAAGGGTGCAGCCTGTGGAGAATCCCAAGGAAGAGGTAGAGAAGCAGGAAAGACTGCATTTGGACCCCAGGCAGAGTCACTGCCTCGAGCCAAAGATTGGGGGCCATCTATGGTGTGTGTGCATTACATGCCTTCGACATCACGAGCATGACACGCAATGTGCAATATGCACACATCGTTGGGAGGAGGCACTCTGGAGGTTCAGCCTCCTGAATACTGGGGTGGGGGGCTGAGCCCACTGCTAAGGAATATTGAGGGGCTCGTCTGAGCCTGGGTCCGAGGTTTCCAACTAAGTTGTGGCCTGTGTGCTTTCAATCAAAACATCTTCCCCCCTTCCAAAAAAGGAGTAACTTTTCTTTCATGGTCTCAAAAAGAATGTACCTTAAAATAATAATAATAATAATAATAATTAATAATAATAATAATAATTTATTTATATCTCACCCTCCCCAGCTGAAGCCGGGCTCAGAGCAGCTAACAACAATAAAATGATACACATTCTAAAATCATTTCATTATAAAATTGATTCAAATCAGATTAATGGCAACCAATTGGGCTAGGGTTCTGTGAGGATTGCCAAAGGAGGGAGTCAGGCTGCGCCCTGGCCAAAGGCCTGGTGGAACAGCTCTGTCTTGCAGGCCCTGCAGAAAGATGTCAAGTCCTGCAGGGCCCTAGTCTCTTGTGACAGAGCGTTCCACCAAATCGGGGCCACAGCCGAAAAAGCCCTGGCTCTGGTTGAGGCCAGCCAAACCTCTCTGTGGCCTGGGGCCACATAGTTTTAAATAGTTTAAATAAATAGTTTAAAATAGGCTTGAAAGTTAACAGTCTGGCTTGGAGATTGACAGAAACATTCTCAATCGCTCAATCGCTCCAGCGCCATTTCTCTTTTCCTGAGCCAAGCTGGGCAGCGCAGTCAGCCCACCTTGAAATGCTTCTTACTGAACATGCTCCAGCATGGGCTACACTTGCATTGCAAGAGCCTTTTGAACCCATTGTTTACAATTTCTCTGTACTATGGTGTGTTTATATATTTTAATTGACCCAGCTATCAATAACGTATGCACGCACGCGCGCACACACACACACACACACACACAGAGTGTATGCAGCCTTATTTTTCTCATTTGTTCATTCTAAATGATTGTTGAGACTTTTAATCATACTTTTCTTGGCTATTGCTTTGTCATCTGCTGTGTTCTTGAATGTTCATTTACATCCCTCAAGGGACTATTGATTCATGTACTGATATAATTATGATATAGCTGACAGTCAACCCATTAACCTCAATGCCTTTTATAGTCTGGATTAATAGAAAGAGAAACTGGGTTGATCACACATAATTCTGATTGTTATTGGCCCTGCTGGTATCATCAATAAAAAACTTAGTGTGTGTTTTGCTCCAGCCTGGCCCTGATTAGTTAAATGTCTTGCAAATTTGGGGCTCTGGATACCAGTGTAGACACTCAAGATTTCACCTCCCAGGGACAATGGCAGCATGAGCAGATAGTGGCCCTGCCAATTTTTTCTAGATAGTCAGAACTGTCTGTATTCTGTTCTTCATCCAAGTTTTCCATCACAGACCCATATCTCTGGCTGCCTCAGTGTAAGACTGAGATAATATAGAATTATTCTATATGCTATATGTTCTCTATTAATTATGCATAACATTTAATAAATGGTTGCATCAAGAAATCAATGGAGGTGGCACAGCTCACCAGCACATGTCCTCTGCAGAGGGATGTGATTTGTGGCATCTCTGGTGATAAAGATCTCTGGTGCAAAGGCTGAGTGAGAAAGACCTCTGTCACTTCAAATAGTGAATCACTGCCAAATTGAGTACAGGTAATCCCCGCGACGGGGTGAGCTCCCGTTGCTCAGTCCCTGCTCCTGCCCACCTAGCAGTTCGAAAGCACGTCAAAGTGCAAGTAGATAAATAGGTACCACTCTAGCAGGAAGGTAAATGGCGTTTCCATGCGCTGTTCTGGTTTGCCAGAAGCAGCTTAGTCATGCTGGCCACATGACCCGGAAGCTGTACACTGGCTCCCTCGGCCAATAAAGCGAGATGAGCGCCGCAACCCCAGAGTCGGCCACAACTGGACCTAATGGTCAGAGGTCCCTTTACCTTTAAGCCCCTATTTCCATGGGGGTTCTGTCCCAAGGCACCGCATGTTTAAGTGAAATTACGTATATTTGAAACACCATTGGAAAAGCTTGCATGTGTTTTGCTCCTGCCCCCACCCTGTTCCACCCCTTTTGTGACGTTTTCGGGTCAGGATTGGCATGACGCACATGTGCGCAGTTGTGCACATATTGAATGTGTGTGAGTTGCCTGTATAAGTACTGTCTGAGATGAGCCAACGAAAACACCCTAAGAGCCTTGTTGTCTCTGCTCCTGTAGACCACAAGCAGGCTCCACACCTTTGGCCCAGAGGCAGGAGGGCCTGTGCTGGAACAATAGACAGCAAGGTGAATATGACTGGATTTCACCTATCGATTTGAATCAATGAGCCAACTCTCTGGTTGCTCATACCTCCATTTTATATTTCCAGATATGCTACTCAGCCCTCATTCTTTTGTAATCAGAGTCAAATCTTTCCCGAGTGAGAAGATGGTTCCTTGAAAGCAGAAATATGCTTCAGGAAGAGAAAAGAAAAGAAGTTTGAAATTGCAACTTTGAGGTGATTTGTGTGCCGGGGAAGGCTGCCTGTCCTCAGGAGTGCATTTTTAAATAAGAGGAGAGCTGGAAATAAAAGGCAAATAGCACCTTGAAGTGAAAGAACAGGAGCAGATGTCCTTTAGTCGTGTGTTTTATTGATTTATAAACACTCCGTCAGGCTACCTCATCTCTGCAGAGTAATTTAGATATGGGAAAATATCTGTGAAATATATTGATTGCTTTATTGATTGAAAAGCCAATTGCTGTTGCACTCCTGTTTTACCATTTAAGTCCTGACACATTTTGACATATGAGCCAGCTGTGACTACTGCCTCAATTCTGCAGTAAGATAATGTGAAGCCTGTCAGGCCCCTTCCCCGCCAGCCCCAATAATTTACAAGGGGGGGGGTGTCTGCTATTTAGCTTGTTTCGCAGCCAGTGGAATAATTAGGATTCGTTAAAGCCCTGAGCTGCAACCCTGTTTGGTACATATATTGAGGAGCTTCCCTTGATATATTTCTCTGCGTTAACTGGATTGATATGTCACGAACAAAAGAAATGTAGAAACCAGG